>NC_137588.1:7547418-7950631 GCF_963210335.1 Falco punctatus
AATCTCTGTGGAAGTCTGACACACAGTATGGCATCACGGCACACAGGGACTGAAGAGCTACTCCACATGCTTTGGTAGATATGTGCAAGCAGTTAGGACACGACCACTCAGAAGCTTGCAAAGGGAACCAAGTTTTGGCAAAAATAACCATGCACAGAGAAACCCAGATTAGAAGATAATGTATTTACACCAAAGCCGGTCATCTAAGAATCAGAGCAGAGCAAGAGCTATACCAACAGGCTGTTTATTCCAGGCTGAAAAGAGAGTTGAAAAATCTGAAAAAAAATCAGCGCTGTCAGCACAGCATGGGAATCTGCACTACAGAGGGAGGCAAGCCTTTACGTGGGGTCTGGATGCACGATAGACAAAAGCAGGTCAAATATCAGGTTTTCCACTCTCTTATCTTTGAAAAGAAGCCATACCTGTCCCAAAAGACACAAGTGCTTCCACCACGCGCTGCTCCAAGACACGCTATCTTTTTTCAGCTCGCAGCTTAATTTCCCACTGGCCAGGCAGGAGAGTTGCCCAGCACTGACCCTTCCCACCCAACACCTGCTCCATGCCGCAGGCTGTACGGGTTTGGGTTTTTTTTCAGAAAGCCAGTCATTCTCCAGCACCAGTAGCATTCCAGCATGTCCCGAGAACACCTTGCAGGGAGCCGGGGGTCACATTCACACCAGAAGCACTTACCACGAAAGGTCCCATTTTGAAGTCGCACGTGAAGGGGTCTCTCCCTGAAGCTTTGGTGCACACAGTTTCACGAATGCTGAACCGCAGCTCTAGTCTGTAAGTATCACCGTCCAACATGTCAACCTGGTAAAAGGAAGGTAAATGGAACGTATAATTAGCGCCTGACATTATTCCATGCCCGCTACACGGCAAGCTTGCTTCTTTGTCAAGCGGAAGACGATGTAAGGGCATTGTGTCAGTGCCCGATTTAGAGCAGATGACTGTGTGAGAAAGGTGCTTTACTGTGCTCCGGAGTTAGGCTTTTCGGCAGATTTGGTAACAGCAAAGGAACAGCTTTCCACAGGGGTTTCACTTGGAACCCCGCAGCCATTGCAGGATGCTCCCACTGCTCGGGGTCTGCGAGGGGGCTATAGCTGTCAGAGGTAGATACAGCATTACCCCTGCAGGCTACCCCCCTCTTCTGCAGGACCCAGGGTGCTAGCAGCTCTGCTTTGGATATCTGGAGTGCTGGGAAGTCTATTGCAAA
Source organism: Falco punctatus (assembly GCF_963210335.1). Lineage (NCBI taxonomy): Eukaryota > Metazoa > Chordata > Aves > Falconiformes > Falconidae > Falco > Falco punctatus. Next base: position 7,548,635 of record NC_137588.1, read on the forward strand.
TACATGACTTGGAAAGTAAATTATACAACTGCAAACAACTGAATTAATTCAGTATATAGAGTCACTCCTTATCAGCTCAGGCGCCTCAATGGGCAGTGTGCATGCAACACTACAAGCTTTAGAGAGTTTGGTGGGTTTTCTTGACACGTTAGGATTTTCTTTTCTCCTTCTCACAGTCTAATCAATGCTTTAGCTCAAGATGGGAGACACACACACACACAAAAATACAATCAAACCCAGAAATCAAACAACAAATTCCTACTGCTTTCAAGTACTTTTTTTTCCCCTTCCAAAATAGATTAATCCAAAAGTCATCTTGTCATTCATTCTTGCAGAAGACTTGATACATGCCATCTGTAGAAAGAGAGTGGTGCTAAGGATGTTCAGAAACACGGACGTGCTAACTCTGAATTAGGAAGCTTTAACTCCTTAACTCTGGGTATCCAATATAATTCTTAGCAAGGCAAATTAAAACAGGTATGTGTTTCCTGCCTGCATTTACACGCTAACAGACTCAAACCAGAGTTGGTGTTTAGAGACAGATGACAAATACAGATTGGAGAAAGAATCCTGAACATGTTTGGGGTGGCACTTAATTAGCAGTGCAGACATTCAGCTGAGACCTTCAGATGAAGCAGGTTACTTTATGCCCAAAGCAAAGCAGTTAGCTGGAGACACTTAAACCCACCAGTTTTGAACAAAATCTTACAAGGTGTCTCTCAAAGATTTCTATTCTAGGGGTAGAAAATTTGAAAACTGGATGTATTTTTAATTACAAACCAACATACAGAGAATATTTTGGTTCCTAAAGCCATAACTTCAGATAATACCCCACACCCACCCTCTTCCAAGCAGCATCAGAAAACTCCAACTAAATCTGGGTTTCCAGGGTTGGGTGAAAAAGACTTTTTGATCACAGCAAAACACATTTTAGGTAAAGGTTCTCCATCGTCTGTGCACTTACTCTTGTGACATGGCTCCTGACCACACCATAGAGGTTTGTCCCCCATGACTGAGAGTTGATCCTTGCAATGGAAGCATTGAGAGCCTCTTCTGTGATGGGGAGCTCATAGTCATACACTGGAAACCCTGAGGCAGAGGCACAGTTCCGTTAGAGGTTCACTGTGGTCTCATACTTTTCCTCCCTAAAGCACCGTAAGAAAGAGGATACGGCTCCGTTCCGAGCAACTTACCCGAACACAAGAAAACACTCAGTGTGAGAACAAAAATTAAGATCCTCATAGCGCCTTTCAAAATCCTCTGGTCTTTCCCCTTTCTAAGCAAGGATTTCCAGTGCCTGTTCCATTCCTCTTGTCTTTATATAAATGCAGCCTTGATCCTACACCTGACCTTCCCGTGTCCAAGCTCTGCTAAAGGCATTGCACTTTAAACAGAATTGATCTGAGAGTAAATATTTGCTGCCAGATTTCCTCCATTTAGCAGTAGTTCTCTGATAAGAGATGGGCTGCAGTGCCTGTTTCCCAGGACTGCAACTAGAAGGAAGCACTGAAGTCCCGATATCTCCATAGCCAAAGGCAGAATCTAGTTATTTTGTTCACTTTTAGCCATTAGATTTCCCTGTGGCAAGTCAACTCTTCCCTTAGCTCCAGACCCAGCACCTCTGCGTCCTGGCAGCAACTAGAATCGCTTCCAAGCTGGCATTCCCCAAGGAGGGGACAACTTCCCAGCGTGGAATGGGAATCCACCCACGCAGAGCCATCAGACACTACCACCGTGCAGGCCAAAGCATCCCGCAGAAATCTCCCGGACGCGAGGCAGACCCTCGGGACACTGGTCCGGCTGCCTTGCAAGCTCCTGGGGGCTCTGCTCTACATGCCAGAAGAGCTGCCGCATTGCTCTGACTGTTACCGAGCCTCAGCCCACCTCACCAAAGAAGCGAGTGGCTATGGACATTTGGCTTCCCCTGTCAGATCCCCCTGATGCTCAGGGTTCAGATTCAGCACAGAAATTAATGGGATTTTTGGAAAATTATGGCCTGAATACATTACTGGATACATAAGGAATTACAGGAACGGGTATGACACCTCAGCTCTCGGCTACCTGGAGCTAGACAGCACCGGGGCCAGGCGTTTGCTGTACCCTCTCCAACACGTAGCACTCAGCACTTGCAAGCCTTGCTTTGCAGATACAGGCCACGTGTCTCATCACTGTACTTCCAGTACCCCACAACTGAGCCACTGAAACACTTCTAGTCAGGTTCAGGGATGCAGCTGGGTGCTTAAGTGCCTAAAGGCTGTCCGTGGGAGCTGGGAGGGAAACTGCTGCCTTCAAACAAATTCACCCATTGCTGACTGTGTGCAAGGCAGAGATATGTCTAACCATGCCCATCTTGAAGATCCCCTCTGTGACATTCCTCTGCTAACCTTCAAATCACAGTTTCACTTGAATTGTGTGGCACAGGGTCATTTTAAGAACTTCCCAAATAACAAGCACTCGAGGGAAGACATGGGAGGCATGCAATGTACCAGGGCTCAGGGTTAAACAGCGTAAAGTTGCTTCCATTTGTAAGTTGTCAGGCTGCAGGATGGCAGGCGATCACCAGGTTGCACCCTGGGGGAATTTGACTCCTTGGGTGACAGAGGGAGTTGGGTGTCACTCACACTGCAAGTATTTTAGGGCAAAGACCCACAAAGGCGATGCATTTCTAAGACACGCCAGAAGTCACTGGCCAGGTGTGGGCCTTGACGGTCACTGGATTCATTTCCCCTTGTTGCTGCAAGATCCTAGAAAAGAAACCTGTTGAGCCAAAAAGTTGGTGTGCCAGCTGGTAGGGCTGCACAAGAGCACAGAGGCTGCGCTAGGAACAAGCCATGCCGGGGAGGGACAAGCAGACACGGTGCCAAACAGGAACCTCACCGGGGCCACGTCACTGTCCCATGCCGCACCACGTGCGTGCCATCCTGCCCGAACACTGCTTTGAGAGAGGTGGATGTGGGTGCATATTCAAAAAAAAAAAAAAAAAAAAAAAAAAGGGGTGGGCATTTTTCACCAGCCAACTTGGATTTCAGCATTGGGAACACAATCAAAAACACCCATTGAAACTTTGCCCAGTCAAAAGCCAGAGCCTCCTCGGTGCATCCATTTTCCTTGGTCACCGCAGCTGAAGACGCTCTCTCCTGGCTCTTGGACACGCTCATCGGTAGCAGGGTCTGCCCTGCCTGCTTCCCAGTCCTCCCTAACTGCTGCCTGTGCGATGGGAAAGCCAGTAACGTTATTCTGCAGCCGCAGCCATGACAGAGCACTGCAACGTGGAGGATTTAAGCCGAGATTCTCAAGAACAGAGTCTGTTGCGCTATGCCCAACTTTCCTGCAACCAGAGCCAAGACCGGGCTGCCTCAGATCAAGGAGGAAACCTTCCAACACATTGTTTGACCTGATTCTTAAGTAATTTCTCTGCAATCAATTGTGCTGCTGCTGTGGTAATGAAACACCAGAAATGAGACGGCTCAAGCCACTTGGATGGAAAGAACTCGGCATTCGGAGCCCCAAGGTCCTGTTGTTTTCCAACACGCTTCACCAGCTGCTGTGGTAGTTTGGATAACTTTTAGCTTTCAACTTCATCCCTAGAAAAGGAACCATCTGCCTGTTGTGTGCTGGGACCAGTTAATATTCCACCAGAATTCGAATATGTAAAACTGCTTCCTAACTGCAGAGCCACAGCGTTGTAGCCAGTCCGACAGTAATTTTAACTATTGAACCAACCGCAGGATTTAAAGATTTTCCACTTAGAGTAGCTACTAGGAAATGCTGCCAGCAGGACTGTGGCAATGCCGAGTAGGGCTTGAAAATAAAATTGTTAAGTGAAATGAAAGGTTCTCTGCAGAGCTCTGGCTTTGCTTTGTGGTGTCCAGAGAGCAGAGATGTTTGCGATTCCACCTCTCCCAATCCTGGCTCATTAAGTCTGTAATGAACTTTGTAAATATTCCTCCAGCCTCCCCACAGATACATTACACACTTTCGTAGATTTCATGCTACAGCAAAATCTGTTTCATCCGCTGTCCGTGTCCAAGGTGCGTTTGGATTGAGGGTGCTCAACCCAAACAGAGACTGGAGCTGCAGAAGAGGTAGAGACTGGGAGTGGGCAGGATGGGAATGGGGAGAAGGGAGAGTCTGTGGAGAAAACAGGCTCAGGCACATGCTGGCAGGAGGAAAGGCAAGTCTGAGCAGGGTGCAGTGTTGTCCCCGCTCGCAGGTGATGCACCTCCATGAGTATGACCTGCCTAGTGCTAATGGACCAGGTGCAAACACCAAAAGAAGGATGGGGTGTTTTCCTTTGGGCAGAGGGCTGAAAAAAAAAACATTCTTGGGAAAACTCTGCTTTCAGTAGATTTAAGCAGGGGAACCAATTTTACATTTTCAGACTCGAAGCGCCCCAGATTCTGGGTTTCTGAGGAGTTCCGAGGTTTTCACCACACTCTCTTTGCACCAGAGACTGTAACTGAAGCACCAGGTTAGGAAACACCACTAAATTTGTGAAGAGCAACTGGAATTCCACCTGAAATTCAACGCTTTGCAAAAGGCCTTCAAGGTCAAATTCCTGAACCCAAGACACTTCAGTTCTTGGCATATTCAAGAGAAATCTGTTTCATCTGTGCTGAGGAAACAACAAGCATGGCCTCACAGACAGAGACAACATACTCTTGAAAGAGCAAAGCATCCTTGCCTTCCTCTCAAGACCAGCTGGTGGCACCTGCTGATAAGGACCCTGCTGCAAATTCCCAGGCACTAGGAGCCATTGTGGTGAGCGCTGCTGGGGCACACGGAGAAAGGACAAAAGGTGAAGCCTTTGCCTCAAACCAAAACCCAGGCGGAACAAAATGAAGGAGGTGTGAAAAATGAGACCACAAGTGTTTCTGACACGTTGCCTGCTGCCTTCCGCATCCCCAGGAATTCTAAAGGCTTTCACGCGAAGATGACCCAGGCACCACTGGGAAGAAGCCACAGATTTCGTCTGCAGCTTGATGAAGGCTTCTCATTGCAGCAGCAGCAACAGAGCTCACAATGTCTCTGATCAGGATAACATGTTTTTTCCCCAGATTAATCAGACTACTGAAGTTTGGGAAGACATTTTGAGAATGCTTGCAGCCTAGACAAAAAAAAGTATATGGCACATACATAGTCATCTTTTTGGAAAGGACAAATTTTATAGTTAAACCCTCGGGGACACAAAACCTCTTGAAACTTGAGAGGGGGCGAGATGAAAAAAGACTCTTCACAGTTTAAGGACTAATCTTTGACTTCACTACCAGCAGGTTTCAGATGCCAAGCACCTTGGGTCAGAGGGAGTGGGCTGTACCCAACTTAACCCACACAGCAAACAGATACGCGCTATTTAAGAAAAGAGGAAATTTGAGACCTTCTGTTAGATGACTATTTTCAGACCACTTTCACTCCCAACAATCAAGTCAGCTCTGTTCCCAGACAACTGGGAGAACAATAATTTGTCTTTGTTAGTGAAATTTTGATAACTACAAGATGTGTTTTCATTTAAAATGTAAATCATCCAGCATCATCACAAGCCTGTATGCTGAAAACAGTCTAAACAGCATCCTAGGCACTGAGGAGCTATTCCTGATGCCTTGTTTCCTGGACATTCAGATGACAAATGAAAGTTAATGATGTTCCTTCTGATAAAAGAAAACTCAACTAAATTCAAAGCAGCATGTTGGTTTGGTTTTTTTATTTCTTTTTTCCCTAGCTCTAGCAGCAAGGCCCCCTGAAAGTTCCTTTCCATGGGTAACTTCATCACACATGCAGAAGACTGTTGTATTGACATCAGTGGAGACAGGTAGGAGAAAGGTTTCTAGATTTTGCTTAGACTAACGGATGCTTTGACACCTGATCCATAGTACATTGACATCAACAGAGACTCGGTTTTGATTCCCTTCAGATCTTGTCTGCATGTCCCTTGAGAAACTAGCAGACGATCTTGCAGACACTGCCCACCGGCTGCTGAATGTTCTCCAGCCCTTGACCACCTGCGAAGGAGAATAAGTCTTTATTATTCCAATTGCTTTCGCACGCTCATGAGAGGATACCCTCTGCCATGCTGGCTGCATTTCTTAACCCCGCATAGAGCTTTCCACTGTTAAGGACCTGAAGATTCTGTGGTCAAAAGGAGAGTAACGTAAAGACAAGCGAATATAGTGACACCTCAGCTTCCCACACCTGCAGCATTAAGGATGAAACCAGTGGCATTTCATACGTCTGGAGTTTTTACCATGGGAAGTTTCATACTCTGCAAGTTCACCATTGCTCTGGGAGAACTCTGGGACAACTCACCGAGTTGTTCTATGTCAAGACTGAAAAGCTCTATGCCAAGACCTGATGTCTTAGCAGTAATTTTAAAAAGATTAAAGGAAACATTTCAGAAAGCACACAGAGGCAGTGCCTATCCCCTTTTGCACTGCACTTTGGAGCTGCACTGTACACGCCGGTCCAGGGAACGCAGCCGAAACCCACACAGTTTCTCCTGCTGTTGCTGGAAGTGGACTTTGAGAGTGAAGCAACAGAAAGCCCTCACAACGGCAAACAAAACCTCAATAACACACATTAGATGACTGTTCTGAAACATCACAAGCTGCACAGAATCTCAGGGGGTCTCACTTTATTACTTTGAGCCTTTGAAACTTTAAATATTTATATTGCCTGTGCCTGCCAGGTCAGCAGTAATAGCTTTTACGGTGTCACTGGCACAACTTTGTAGCTGATGCAAGGCAAACATTACCTCCAGACCCAAAGATTGCCACCTGAAAAGCAGAAGAGCTTTATCTGTTTTTAAATTTATTTTTTAAGTTTTGCTGACCATACAGATAATTTTCAAGGTTTTCTCCCTATCTCATCCCTCGGGCATGTTCTCAGATAGTTCTGCTGTTATATCCCTTTGCATTCTTAGAGAAAGTTACTTGTAATCACCAGTCAGACAAAGTCCTGGTAAAACTTGAAATCCTGGGTGAAACCAGGCAAAACATTCACCTCCTACTTCTCAAGCCACCAACTGCAAAGTACAGTCACCAGTGTCATACCCTGTCCCTTGTGAGCTTCATGCTGCCATTTATTGGAAGCGGCTTGCCCTGCTGAAGTAGGCTCAGCCTTTCTGGTATTCAGCCACATTACCAGCATTACATTTCCACGTTGTTTCAACCTTAGCCCTCAGCATTGGTGTAATTCAACACAAACACTGTTGTTTCTGGCTGCAAGTCATGAGAAGGTGTGTATCCAGAGGAAAGAGTCATGAAATCTTAGCATAAATTAGTTTAAAAACTAGTTATTTCTTCAAGTTGCAATCCTTGTCTCAGTAAAAAAAAAATCAGAATATTTTTGCAATTTCCCACGCGTTAAGATCCATGACCAGAAAAATCAGAAGTCCAAATTTCAAGGATTCTTGAATACCAAAGCTGTCATTTTCATGTTTGGTTGAAGAGCAGCGATGCAAGGTTTTAGACATTAGATTAAAAATAAAATCACTGGTGGCAAGCTCAAGCTTTAAATCAGCATATATTTTAGATAATTACTTTAGTCAGGAACAGCAAACCCAAGAATTACCTAAACAGGTTATTCCAGGCACTGTTTTGTCTCACGTCCTACACAGCAGCAGCCAGGCATTTAACAAGGGATTCAATAGTCTCAGGGCATACATGAAACCACAAAGACTTCAGCTGCTGAAAGGGGCCAGTCTGGTGCCTTAGGTTGGGCTGTACAGGGGTAAGCTCAGAATAAATGGTCTTGTAAAGGCTGAATGCACATACCATGTCGCATTGGAAACTCCTGTTCCAAGTTCTGTGAGACCCCAAACTTCAGCTTTAACCAGCTGGTATTTTCAAGTGAGCTCGACACCCGTGGGGCGAAATTTAAAGATGCGTTAGTCCAATTCTTTCCCAAGTTGGGAGCAAAAGTACGATTCTACTCAAGTTCTCAGCTGCTATGCAAACATCACAGCATTGAAGGTTTAAGTCTCCAGTGTAGCCTTACATAGCCAGAACACCAACTGCTCAGTCACAAGCTCAGCGTCTTTATTGCCACTGGAGGCCCTGGGATCGTGCAAGTTCCTGGTCCCAACGTTAGACAGTCCATAGGCAGTAGAACAGGCACTGACAGAGCCAGAGGCGCTCTCCTTTGCTGATAAAGCCACATATAAACGCATGACTGTGATAAGCAGCTCCTTCTGGGGCATCTCAGCACAGAGCAAGCTTAAGACAAATAATTCTATGACATAATTCAATGCTGCCATTGCAAAGCATCCCTTGGCCACAGCTGTCCCAGTGCTGCTGCTGCTGATCCTGGCCATTTAAAGCCTTCATCCACAACTGTTGTATGCCCACAGTTTCCCACACAGATGATCCATGCTGCAGGAGCTTCACTACAGCTGCAGACCAAACCCTGGCTGTGCTGTTGGAGGCTGCCACCTACAATGAGGAAGGAAAAGGAACTCTGCAAAGGCCCAGCGTTTACACTGATGTGAGCACAGCTGGAGTCCAAAATCTGACTGATGCTCCTAGAGTCTGTGGCACCAGAGCTTCTGCCTACACAGAACATGTGGGGTACCCCGCAGGCCCAACATACCCACCAGGAAAAGAAATACTTTCTGCAGCTGTGAAAACCTCTTGGTATTGCAGTGATGGATGCAGCAAGTGGAGGACCACACGGGATACACCAAGGCGAGCTGCAGCTGTGTAGTAATGAAACAAAGAAAACCCCAAGAAATCACTTCTGGTCCTGGTTCAACAGATGGTGCATAGCCACAGTTATGGTAAAAAAAAATATAAAAAATAATCAAACAACAACAAAAAAACCCAACCAAAAAACAACAACCCCCCCAACATTAAAACAGAAAACAAACAAAAAAACCCTTAACCCCCTCAAAAAAAAAAAAATCCCCCCAAAACCCACCAGCAAAACCAGGGATGCAGACAGCCCTTATGTTCGTTAGAGACAGACCTAGAAAGAGCTCAGTGGTGATCATACAACTGAGCTCAGAGGCACTAACTGCAGAAGTTGTTTACCTGAGGCTACAGAGAACAAATAAATGCAAATAGTAGAAGAATGATTGGAGAAAAAATGGACAAGGACAGAGCACCACAGCATGCCTGTCTCCTGGTGAAAGCAGACCACATGACAGAAGCCCTCTGCAAACGCACCTCTTGCGGGGAAGCCCTTAGAGATAAAAATCAGGTACCCAACACTCCTCCTCACGCATGAACATAACTCCAGGCAACCGATAATCACAAGCACAGTTAGGAGTGGTCAGGAAACTCAGGAACAGCTTGGTAGCTCCTTCTGCTTTATCTGACCTATTCTGGATCCCACCACCAAGCCCTGTGTCCGTATCAGCCCTTTCCCCCAGCACCGAGAACACCACAGATCCTGCCCTGCCAGAACAGGCACGGCACGAACACCAGCATCCACTGTTAAAAAAAGATACAGCTAAACGGTGTTTTTAAGTAAGACTCGATTACTTGGAACAATTAGTTTTATGAATTCATTCAAGGGCTGTGCTTGGGCATTTCACAACTGCTTAAATGAAACAGCCTAAAAGGGACTTGTCTGGCACATCTGCTGACACTTTTCCCTGCAAATCACTGAGGGCCATGCAGGTGAATCAACTGAGTCCAAGCACATTGCTCTCAGAAGAGATATTATCAGCCCAATCTTATTATTCAAGCCAGGCTACCTAAGCTCACATTTTACAGCCGACAGAATTAAAGCATAGCTCTCTCAGACACACCCCAAACCCAGACTCCTCAGGAGACTGCTCACATTCTCCTTACAAAGGTAAATCCCAAGCAGTCTAAAATTTACTTTTCACTTTTACGTTACATTCTCTTTACCAGGAGCATACCTCAGCTCTAGGAAGTCTTGTTCACGAAGGGATTCCCTGTTGGCACCGGTACCCTCCGGTCCCAGCTGCCATCTCCTACCTGTGCTGTAGCCTCCTTCCTCCTGTCCACCCATTACACAGTGGGGAGCAAGTGGCCTGGCCGCTAGCCCGTCGGCAGCTGGAGCACAGAGCACTAATCCTGTGCACAAGCCACAAAGCACAGAGCGCTGTGTGCTACAGACAAACAACGGTGCTGGCCAGCTGCTTCCCACATCTCGCATCCTCCTTTTTGATAGACCCCAGCGGGTGCTGGTCCTTTCTCCCACAAGGGGAACAGTGCTTCCCAGTTACAGCTACAGGAGGAGCTTCAGCTGCTCAGCAAGTACAGCAAAGGAAAGCAAGGCAAGATGTTCTGGAGTCCAGTCAACCACTAGTGACAACCTGCACCCGCACAGAAGGGGGAAATAGTACCAAGAGTACCTGCCAGACTTCTTATGCCTCTCTCATTATAGATTTATAGAGCAGCTCAGCTCCAGGACCAAGGCAGAACAGGCCTGAGCAGGACAGCCACGGGGCAACTGCCACAGCCCTCTATGCCATCAGTCTGCCCTAATTCAGTCACTATCACTCAAGCAAGAGCCATCCAAACCCGACACAGCTTGATGTCCTGGGCAGGGGGCATGGACCAGGCTCTCTGGGAGCCCAGGCAGCAGGGTCACAGCAACAGGCAGCACTCCTGACAAACCCCTGTACCCTGTGGCCCACCTGGGGACCCAGAGCAGACCCTGGCTGATCTAGTCAGGAGGCACTTGGCTCAGTCACCTCTCTTCTGAGGCAGAGACTCTGCAGCACTATCTTAACAACTTCCCGTAGTTCTGCTGTCTCCATCACCCCTCCTTGTCCGTGCATGCACACAAAGCTTACAACCCCACCTCCTGCAGCTGTACCACAGGAGCAGGAGTTGAATCTGGGTTCCCTATCATGCCACACAGCTTCTGCACCCGGTCCACAAAAGCTAACTGACCCCCCTTGTTCAGAGTTACTGCAACGCTTCTGCCTCCATTCAGGCTCAGAGGAAACCATTCAGATCCTTGGTTTGATTTCACAATAAACTCACAAAAGTTTATCTGCAAGCATCTATCAGCATCTTCAAGCATCATTCAGCGCCCCCTTCAACTCTGTTTCCAGCCAAACTGAGCAACCATTTCCAAGTGAACTCTCCGTTTCATCACTTGCAGCCTCTTCCTAAGTATATAATTATTTTGTCAAGTTTGTTTAAACATGCAGCTTGCTGTTCCAAATCGTAACTTGCTAGGCTTGGCTGGGATGGAGTTAATATTCCTAATAGCAGCCCACATAGGGCTGTGGTTCAGATTAGTGACCCACAGGGTGTTGGTAACACCTGGGTGTTCCAGCTGTCGCGGAGCAAGTGCTGGCACAGCATCAGCGACTTCTCTGCTTCTTATGCTGCCTGCCAGCAAGTGGGCTGGGGATGGACGAGAATAAGGGAAACAACACAAGCAGGACAGCTAACCCAAACTGACCAAAGGGATGTTCCATGCCATGTGATGTCATGCTTAGCAATAAAGCTGAGGGCAGTTTTTGCAAAGCAGCCATTGCTCAAGGACTGGCCAGGCTAGTGATGAGTGATGCTTTTGCATCACTATGTTTCCTTTGTTTGTTTGTTTGGGTTTTTTTATCCTTCACTTATTAAACTGTCTTTATCTTAATCTAGAAGGTTTTTTTCTTTTCCTTGCTTTTGCCCTTCCCGTTCTCTACCTCATCCCACTGCAGTTGCTTAGCTGCCAGCTGGGGTCAATCTGCCACAGTCACATGCATTGTGATCCATCACCAGCTGTGTGATACTTCCCCTGTTCCCTGAGTGGCTGCATTTAGCAGACAAACCCAATTGCAATGGCCAGCTTCAAGAAAAAAACCACACAATTACTTTTCCTGACATACTAAGCACACAAATATCCTAAGGGCATTCACACTAGCAAGATGCAATCCCATGGTGCTGGCAGAAAGCACAAAAATACACATTAACATGACAGCAGCCCTTTGGAGAAACATTTTGGGGTGTTGGTGGATGAGAAGCTCAGCCTGGGCCAGCAACACGTGCTCACAGCCCAGAAAGCCAGCCGAACCCTGGGCTGCACCAAAAGCAGCGTGGCCGTCAGGTGGAGGGAGGGGATTCTGCCCCTCTGCTCCGCTCTGGTGAGACCCCCACAGCAGCGCTGCGTTCAGCCCTGGGGCCCCCAGCATAAGAAGGTCCATGGGCCTGTTGGAGCGGGTCCAGAGGAGGCCACGACGACCATCAGAGGGCTGGAGCCGCTCTCCTGTGAGGGCGGGCTGGGAGCTGGGGTTGTTCAGCCTGGGGATGAGACGGCTCCGGGGAGACCTTACGGCAGCCTGCCAGGGCCTGAAGGGGCCGCAAGGAAGCTGGAGGGGGCTTTTTACAAGGACGTGTGGGGATAGGGCAAGGGGCAATGGCTTTAAACTGAGGGAGGGTAGGTCTAGATATAGATATTAGGAAGACATTCTTTACTGTGGGGGTGGTGAGGCACTGGCCCAGGCTGCCCAGAGCAGCTGTGGCTGCCCCATCCCTGGCAGTGTTCAAGGCCAGGTTGGATGGGGCTTGGAGCAACCTGGGCTGGTGGAAGGTGGCCCTGCCCGTGGCGGGGAGGTGAAACTAGGTGATCTTCAAGGCCCCTTCCAGCCCAAACTGTTCTGTAGTTCTACAGAAAAGCCAACTTGAACAACAATGACAATGCTCCTGAAGCATCTCCTGCAGCATGAATTACTCAATAATTCAACGGTCTAGTAGTGCTGGAGTTCCTCTGCCTCTGGAGGATTCAGTGCCTGGAACAGCATCAAAGTCACCACTGTCACCAGTGACTTCTTGCATCCAATTTGCATGTAGGTGTTTGCCCTAGCATTTGGGCATCAGACCCTAGAAAGCCAAAAGATTGTAGAAAATCATAGAATGGGTACAAAGACCGTTGTCTTCAGATTGGTGGATGTTATAGTTCAAGTTTATGCCTCAGTGATCATTTTCAGGGCTAGCAGCAAGCTTTTGGGTTTTTTCTTGTTTTTAAGTAGAGATTCCCAAACTGCAAGAGGCAAGGCCTTAAGGGAAATACGCTGTCACAGGTCTTAGAGCAAAAGTTATTCAAAGCAACAAATTCTATGTATAGAATTATACGTTGTACAGCTCCAGCAAGGTGGGAACACTTTGTGTGTTCAAGTTTCTCTAAAAATGACACTTGTGGGAGACAGCTATCGAGTGTTCCCGATCTAGGTTCATCAGCAAGCATTTACAGAGATGAAGTTTTGCAGTTACACTCCGGCATAAGCACCAGGATCCTCCCAGCACACCTCTGCAAGCCAAGCACCAAACACTGCACAAATACCCTGAATACTTCATAGATCAAGCTCTACACCGATACCAGTCACAAAACAACAACAAAAAAATGTTTCTAATGTCCAAACAAAACCTCTTAGAAATAACATCTATTTACTCACTATTTTATGAGCAGAAAAGATGAAGTCTGTGAATAAATTATGAATTACAAATTAGCCCTTTCTTTTAGAAGCTGGGTGCACTCCAGCCAAAATGGTCCATGCTGGAGAAACCAAGAAACTCCCCACCTCTAGCAGTTCTGCTGCAGTCAGTGCAGCCACGTGGTTACAACCTCATTCTGCATTTTTGCTCCTGCTGAAGCCATCCTGTATTTATGAATCCAAGACTTCACAGAAAGCAAATTTATTATAATCAAGGTTTAATTACAGCCCGTGATTAATTTTAGAAATTACATAAATCCTTTTTCACAATACCTGCATACCAGCCACCAGCCTAGGCAAGCAGAACGCTTTCAACCTTTGCTTACTCATATATCCTTGCCTAAGCCAGTATTTTTAACTGTATGACATTTTAGTGTCTCCCAGACCAAGCCCACGCTGCAGATAAAGCACAATGTTTTTCAGCTATTTATCATGAAGAGCAAATCTACATCTTTCAAGTAAAATAAATACTTCTTAAAAAAACCCTCACCACCATGTTATACGATGATCTCATTAATATTCCTATTCACAAGAAAGATTTCTTGATAGCAGAAAATTCATATCATAAATTAACAGGGAGATTATTAGACGTACGTGTTTCTTAGTTGACAGCTTTACAATGTTGTTATTGGAAATACATTAACATCCTACACAAAAAAAATTATAGGAATGGCATAAAGGAAGAGCTACTACCCACTTGTACTGGGGATGCAGGGAAATAACTTGACACAAAGTTGCCTTGAGACAGTATCATATCAATGTTTAAAATCAAATTAATAATGGAAAGGCAGGAGACAGCCAGGGGCAAAAACATGTAAGCCACCTCCTCTGTGAGGAAATACAGACTGGTTTATTTATAACACCCAGGCACTGCTTTTGTACCGAGATTCCTATGGCAGGGTCCCACAGCACACCCGCCCCTCCTGGCCAAGGGGCATCGGCCAAGGCATCGCCCTCTCCTCCAGGAGCCCCAAATAGCAGCAGTGGGCCACGATGCCTCCTCCCGTCCCTGCGGTTCTCCATCCCATGCCAGGGTCCCCACCCCTGGGGACAGATGTAGGACATTTCCATAGGAAAGCAACTTGTACCACAAAGCGTGGAAGGTGTCGGTCAGGCTAAGGGAGACCTGGTAGGACAGGTATATCCTGAATGATATCTGAAGGAACATCATCATGCTTGATATGTAGGTACCCACACTAGCTTAAAATTAGCTGCCTCAGCTTCCAGGACAACCCAGTCTTGACCAGCATCCACATAGGGGTTTTGCTGGGACCCAGGGTGACAGGACTGGCTGTCTAAAAGCCAACGTGGTACTCCTGGCACACCCACAACAGCCTAGTGTCATCCCAAAACCAAACCAACCCTCACATGTCAGCAGGGAAGAGCAAGCAGCATTCAGCTCCTTGTGGGATGTCTAAGCTGTGCTCATTCAAGAACATGTGCCAATTTTAAGGTCTACTAATGCCCAGCAGTAACAGCTGCCCAAAACTCCTACCTTGCTCTCCTCAAGGTGCACAGAAAGGGCCAGTTAGCAGGAAGCTTTGGGAGCCAAACCTTCCAACCATTTCCTGAGGCCAGGGACACATCCACATCAGCTGGTGCCATACAGAAGACTCTCCCAGGTTCATGGCCCACGCATCTCAGCTCTGTGCTGGCCCTGGGACACAGCAGCTTCCACCAAAGAAGAGGCTATGACTAACACTCCATCTGTCTGCAACCATCTCGTTCTGCATAGAGGCAGCAGCACGGGCATAGAGAGATCAGGCGTCAGAACATGACACCAAATTCGTGTATCCACCAGCTTAGACTGGCATCTAAAGTAAAAAGCAGGATAGATCCATCACCTCTTGGGGCACAGCAGCAAAAGCCAGGTAAACGCATATTGCCATGGATTAAAAAAAGCCTAATGAGATAAGAAGTGTCTGGGTAAAGGCCTTTTAAATCACAGCTCTCACTGCTGTACCGAACCGACCATGTCCCAGGAGCTAGGCAGCCACCGTGACAGTGTATTTAATGTTAAATAATTCACTGGCAACAAAGCAGTCATTTCACTTGGCAGGATTTCTCGTGACACAGGTTGGGTGCCCCTCTTGCTCTGGGGCTCTCAGTTGGACAGAGATGCTCCTGCTCAGACCTGAGCTGAACCTTGCTGGCAGGTGCTTGGGTTGGACCATGTTTGGAGTTGGTCTCTGCAGCAGCAGGGAGAACCCAAACCTGCTCGTCACAGCAGCAGCTGTGAACAGCCTTCTCCCTTCCCCTGCTGCTCTCTGAACTGCAATGGGCCAGGAGCGCAAGGACCTCAGAGATACCCAGAAAGAGACACTTGTACCTAACTCACTGGGAACTTTTGGAGAAGGACTCTCCTTGGGAAGCAACCCCCTTTCCTCCAAAGAGTTTTACCCAGATTAGTAGCTTTCTTGGGGAACAAAACCAGACACATAAGGAACTCTGGCAAGACTGAATTACTCACGGCCCTTTCAAAACAGACATTCTAGCTCTTACTTCTCCAAGTGTGTTTCCAGGTGTAGGTTCACACTTAAAGCCACAGGCCCTCTGCAGACACAAGCTGGCTGATATCTTCGTCACATCTCTTGACTCCTGCCTCCAGTCGTGAAAGCAAAGCCAGACAGTTCTCAGTGAGAGTCCAGATCCCTGTTCCCACTGGATGCTCTTCTAAGCAACATCCAGGACTCTGCTGTGCATTTTGCTTGCTTGCTCTGCTTTGAACAGGCTTTGGACAATGGAGCACAACCTGGCTCAGATCTGGTGTCAGCAAGCCCCAAATATTGGTGGATGAAGAAGCAGCAGCTGTTTTGCAGTAATGTCCACTACTAAACCATGTCCCTAAGCACCACATCTACACAACTTTTAAATATGTCCAGGGACGGTGACTCTACTACTTGCCTAGGCAGCCTGTTCACATGCTTGACAACCCTTTTGGTAAAGAAACAGAGATCTGGCTATAAGAGAAACCTGAACCTGGTTGGGGATTAAGATGAGAAGCTTTTGAATGTCCAGGCAGGGGCAGGAAATTTTGCCTTCAGGACTGAGCCCTTTCAGATGAAGGATAAGCCCACACTGCAGCAGAGTCTGTGCTTTTCACTGCTTGTGGCAGTCTCTCTGTGACATCCCAGATCTCAGCTCCTGGCAAGCAGCAAACTTCCCTTGACTGTCTATCAGGCTGGCAGATGGGCACCTCAGTGCCTCTCAGCCAGTCACCCACTAGTAGCGCTTGATGCTTCCTTTTGCAGCTTTTTGTACATGTTACCAGGGCAGTTTCTCCCTGTGAATCTTGCTCATCGGTTTTGTCTGCTAACAAGGCTTCATATGCTACTGGTTGCTATGTATGAGGAAGGGGAAAGAAGCAATATCCTGGTCCCACAGGTCACCAGAGACCATGGCACCTCCTTCTCCAAGGCACTGTCTTCTGCTCTTGAAGCTTTTTGTCCAGTGGTCCTTGGAGGTCGGTGCCAAAGGATCCTAGTACTTCTTCTTGCAAAGTTTTGAATAATACTCGTTCACCCTCTCTAACACAGCGTAGCCTGCTGATTTTCTCCTGCAGATCCTCTACTTGCTGCCCGAGTGACCCCACCACAGCACCCCTAGCACAGGTGGAGCTTCCACCCTCCTTCACCCAGGAGGCGGTGTGCAGGCACAGCCCTCCACCTGGGCGGCAGCATCCCCAAAACAAAGCTCTGCCTGGGTAGCCACCTCCACTCACCCCAGGCTGTCCTGGCCAGTAGCTGATTCCTGTCTGCTGTGGAATGAAGTACTTGGTACTTAAAAAGTAGCTGTGAAGAAGGCACAGACCCTTGCTTCAGAAGGACCCACACAGAGAAGGCAATGGGTAAAAGTTGCACTGGGAGAGGTTTCACATCTGTGGCGCTGCCCTGGGAAGCTGGGATGACTGCTGCTCAGGGGGAGGCCCTGTCTGCCGAGATTTGTCCCTGGTCACCCAAGGTGAGACTGCCCTGCCCTCTGCTGCTCCCTGCAGCAGCAAGGCAGGAGCCGTTAGCCCAGCTGGGCTCCTGTGCAATGAATCCTCACTGCAGCTCCAGCTGCTGTTTTGGGATGGTGGCCTCAACTGGCTGGTGGAAGGGTGGACAGGAGATGAAACAGCAGTTATGCTCAGCAATAAATACCTAGGAAATATACAGGCAATAGCAGGAATAAAGCTCTAGGACTTGCAAGACCAGCATTCCCTTGCTTAGCACACCAACCCTGTGTGAAGGCCTTTCTCCTAAAATCCATTGCCAGCTTTCTCCTCTGCAGCGTTGAGACCCAGGTCAGATGGAGAAAGATCCTCTTGCACTTTTGAAGGTGGCAGAACCTTCCAAAGTGCAACTAACTCCACTGAAAGACTTTTCCAACCATGAACTGACCTTCTTCCTTTCCATCTCTGTGCACAGCACAGGGGGCAGAAAGGCACGTGTGCTTCAGGGCCCAAGTTTTGCACCATTTTGCTTCCACAAAGAAAAGACGCAGATAAGGTGAAGCAGCTGGACTGCTTATTCATGGAAGACCAAGCAAAGGAATGAGCTAGGAACAGAAGAAGGGGCCAGGCAGGGCCTGAAGGCTGGAGATGTCCCATGGGCAGGGAGAGACCAGGAGGCACCCAGCCTTCCACACACTCACCTGTGCCCAGGATCAGCTCTGCACACAGCTCCAGTAGCACAGAAAGCTGGGATGTGGAAGAGAAGGTCTTCTCCTCCTCTGTGTCCTCTGGAGCTGTTCTTGAAGCACTGCTAGTCAGAAACTGGATGAAGGCTTCCTTCTCTGCAGCTCCTAGGATGAACAGGGCTGGAGATGGAGCAGCTGGTGTCATCCTTTTTCCCTTGAAAGGCTGGGACACAGAAGAACAGAGCCAAAGTCAGCACCCAGATCTGCAGGGACCCCAGGAACCCCTTCTGCCAGGGCCACCCCACCCAGCTCTTCCCATGGCCAGCAGCAGAGTCCAACAGGATCAGCCAGAAGGTGCTGGCCACGAATACCCCACATTCCCCCGAAATCTCTTTGCCCTGCCCACACCACCCCTCCATCCATGCAGGGAGCAGAGCCCTCCCCAGCCAGGACAGGGATTGCAGCTCCCCTGCCCAGGGGTTTTCCTTCCTCCCCACCAGCCTCCGCTGACACCCTGCTGCCCTCACCCTCGACAGATGATCCAGAAAGGGTGGCAGGGAGTCATGTGGGCAACCTGGCCCCGCGTTGGGCGGTCTGGGCTCCCACAGCCACTGGGACGTACCTTATTGCCAGTGCAGCAGCTGGGGCTGGGGCCCAGATAAAGCAGGGCAGGGAGGGACCCCAGGTGGCTCACCGAGGAACCCAATGGCCGCCTCTCTCAGGGACTCCTGTAGGCTCTGCAGGTACAGCAGGGGCTGGCACATGTACTCATCCAGTCTGCTGCCATGCTGCTTCAGCTGGGGAGAGCATGAGGGGACGGGGGGAGGGGCTGGTGCAGACTGTCCCCCTTGGCCCTGCACCAGGACTGGCCTCCTCTGCCAGGACACCCGAGATGCCCAGCCAGCAGCCGGCTGGTGTCAGGGTTTGGAGGTAGCAGAGGGCTGGGTGCTCCCCAGGGATCTATGGTGCCACCCCGCTGCAAAGCCCAGCTGGGCTGGAGCTCTGTTGGCACCCCTGGGTGTGGGGAAGGAGAAGACACCATGGGGCCACATGCCCAAGGGAAAGGAGCGTGTGTGGGGTACAGGCTGGCGGCAGCGACGGGCTACAGTGGTGGGCAGGGGCAGACTCGGGGGTCTTGAGTCTTCATAACATGGTTCAAAGTTACATTCACCATTTTACAGGAGAACAGATCACTAGAACTACTGGCAAGTTCACTGCAGGTTTTATCTATAAAAGGAATAAACTAAGGAGTACAACGTTCACATTCAAGACATACAAATGACATAGGAAAAGATTTCTAGAAAGGAAACTTATCTCAATTTACAA
Source organism: Falco punctatus (assembly GCF_963210335.1). NCBI lineage: Eukaryota > Metazoa > Chordata > Aves > Falconiformes > Falconidae > Falco > Falco punctatus. Next base: position 7,567,983 of record NC_137588.1, read on the forward strand.
TGCAAGCTCACTGCCATGGAAGTCAATGAAAGCCAGAGTCCTTCATAAACATTTTTACAGGAAAGCACACATATTTCCACATGTAAACAAGTAACGCTGCTATTGGTAGTGCTATATCTCCCAGGGTCGTGTAATGCACAGCTTACAGTAAAGTTAGGTCACATGAAGCAGGAAGAAAAGAGCCGTAACCTTTCTGATAACCCCTCATTACAGTTTTCCCTCTAAAACTATTCCATTTTCAACTGCAAAGACAAGCAAAGCAGCAGCTCTAATGAAAAATGCACGCACGTGCTGGCCTCCCCAGTCAGTAAACTGCACCTCAGTCAGCTGCACCCTGAAGTGGAAACATCCCCCACGTACAACAGGGCTCCATATCCCTGTACTGAAGCAAACACCAAAACACACAAGAAAGTCTTGCCTTTACCATCTCGGACAGCAGACACGAACGGAGCATGCTTGTGCGCACAGAGGCAGGCCTGCGGGCAGGCTTTGGTTTCTAGCCAGGCAAGAGATGTCTGTCTTTGCACTGGTCAAGGTGACTCACCTGGGAAATGTTCCACTTCAGCCAGAATTCCCCTTCCACCCACCTAACTACTCATCTGGATGCCTCACGTGGCACCCATCTCAGCACCCATATATTTATATATATTTTCTGCCTGACAGCCCTCAGACCAGCTGCAAGTCATAGTAAAGCATATGGACTATGATAGCCATTGCCAGGCAAAAGGAAAAGACCTAAGCCTTCAAAATCAAACATCTTGGCAGATCATTCCTAGACGCTGGGGATGAAGATGGATACAACGCTTTGCAACGTAAATAAATGCCATTTGAAGCGGCTTCCCTTCAGCTGGTAGCGTACCCAGTTATACCACACAAAATGCCACAACACTCAGCTGCTATTTTAGACAGAAAGCAGAAAGGGCAACCTCAGCATAGAAAGCATCGCAGTATTTAAAACCGGCCATCAATCACTGCTCCGTTTCAAGATGCAAACATCCACAAACAGACATTTGAAAAAGTTAAATGAATTACAAATGCTCCCAATACACAAATTGTCACTTAAGAAACCAGCAAGGATTGCACACAAGGCCTTCAGAAACACTTTTTAGATTAATTAAGTCTCTCCCATGTGGGGTTGTAATAGCTGAGCTTCTGCAGTTCTAGGTGGAGTGGGAAGGATTCCACACGGTTCACGTGAAGTCTGAGATGTGGGTGCAGGGTTGAACCAAAGGCTGTCTTCCCACCGAAGGATGGGGCTGAAATACATTCTGGCATGCCAGCATTACAGACCTCAGCAGGGCTGACGGACAGACCATGCAAGTAACAAGCTAGGCCTGGCTACTACATGAAGGAAAGGGAAAGGAGATTGATTCATTAAGACAAGCAATCAGTGGCTAAAGGAAACCCACGAACCAGCCCCTTTGAATGAAACTGAAAAGCAAAGTGATTTTGGCAGCAGCAGCAGCACTCTTGGAATTAGGAGTGCTTTTTAACAGCAGCTGACAAGAACTAATTGCTGCCATTGAACATTGGGGAGATGAGGAAAAGGGAAAGCTTGGGTAACATGGGAGGCCAGCCAGGAGATACAGTCATCTACATGTTTTACCACCATTTTGCAACAAGCAGAAAGGGCCGTTTCATCAAAAAAAATAAAACCGGAAAAAATCCTAGTGAGTCCTGCTGAAACATTGACACTGGTGGATCAGTTAGCGTTTGCCTGGTGGTTACTGTCAGTTCAGAGAAATTCCTCTTGATGAATCAGTACCTGTGTGAGCAGAAGAAGAAATTTTAGAGTAGACCTCCAAGTCTGCCTCAATATTTTGCTTTTATCCTCATGACATTGGCTTGGAAAACTGGATGTCTTGTACAACACTTGGGATCAAGGAGCTCTTTGCGGCACCCATCCAGAACAGGGTGTCTTAGTGGAGTAGCAGAGATTATTAGTTGTCAGGAACTGAAAGCACCTGCATGCAAAGTGTACCTGGAATGGCTAATCCAGCATCTCCTACCAAAGACAGTCAGCACGGATGCAAGTACTCCCTTTCAGATGAGATGGCATAATAAACATGTTTGCTACCTGTGAGACACTAACCCCTCTGTTCACACTGTGATGTTAGTACTGTGGACTGCTGAGGCTCAGCTTCAGAGTCAGGACAGCTCGCATGCGAAACAGTTCTAACACACCTGGGATACCATATAGAGAGTTTGCCTGGCATGAACTGGAAAGGCACTCCATCATCGCACGGCACTTATTATCTATAATGAGAGGTCATTTCCACAAACTCCATCATAAACAGGTATCTTCTCTTCCAGGCTAACTGTAATTCATTCACCCCTTTCTACAGACTACATTAAGACTTCCAGTTCCTCTTGTCACTGTTCTGAACACTCTCCAGCCACTCCATCATCTTCCTTGAAGCTTAGTGCTAACACTGGATTCTGTACCCGACAGAGGATTCGTTGCACTGTGAGCAGCAGGATTACTTCACGCATCACAGCAAAACACCAGCTATTTAATATTCCATCCTATTTCAAACACTTTTCTGTAGAACCACCATCTCAGCAGATTTCCCCTCATTTCATGCCTGTGTAGCCAGTAATTCCCGGGTGACTATAAGATCTGCATTTGTTCTTAATGAATTCCAACTTATTTTTCAGTCAAACCATAGCAACCTTTGAACTGAGCCGGTGCTGTTTTGAGCGGTGTTGGACTAAATGACCTCCATAGTTCCAATATTCTACAGCCTATTCTCCAGGTAACTTGGCATTTACTGCATCCAAGAAAAAGCCCAGTAACTGGTGATCCTTGTAGATTTTATTAGGTGGTAGCAAATTATTCATAAACTAAACAACTTCAGGTCAAGCAAATATGAAGTTATCCCTGAAAAATGGTGAGACAAGTGATCCAGGAATGTTTGGCACAGGTACAAGTTGTCCTGCAGAGAGAGGAGCCAGACTCTGATGTTCAGGCTGATCAGATTGTTCCGGATTATCCTTGTCAACAGCTACACTACTTAACCTGGTGTCTTTAAAGATGACAGCATTCTCCGCATCCATCAATATTCTGTCTGGCTTTCAGTTCTTCTGCAGAACTTGATGGAAAAGGACACAAGGTTCATGACTAGACACTGAACTGCAGCTCTGCAGACTTTGGGTCAACCCTTCACTCTACAGTTTATTGTATAGGACACAGGAAGGCTAAAGCAATCCACCATATCACCCCATTTTGACAGTGGGAAAATAAACCTTATTCCTACCCACAACGCTGTCTTTTCTACTTGGCTTTTATATTCCTTGAGTTAAAATGAACCAAGTAAAGCATCCGGCACAGCAGCTCCCAATTTTCCACAGGGATTCCAGCACAAATACAACTGAAATAATCTTGGGCTATTCAGTTTTTCTAAGGCAAGAGAGCAAAACAAGATATTTTAAAACGTGCCAAAAATGGTTAGAAACACCAGATGGAACACTGTATTTTTCAGAAAAAAAACAACCACCAAACACAACAAAAAACCCCGCAAAAACCGAGGAAGAGAATATAGCTCTTACTTCTTTTCCAATATTAGACAATATCAATACAGGCATTAATAATTGATACTAACAATTCTTCCAGAGACATATCAATTTAACACCACAAATGCTGATAACTTCCTGAGGTCAGAGAGTGAATTTCAAGAGGACTTACCCTGCTCAGGTAGCTGTTCTTGGATTTCAGCCGCATTCATTTGATTTTGCTGGAAATCTCTTTCAGAAGGCCTTTCAAATCAGACAGCTTAAAAATTAAGAAAAAAATAATAGAAGTTTTGTTTACATCAAGTCAATCTAACACTCATTCCGATAGACGATCACAGCTTGGGATAATGAAAAAGAAAAGAACAAAACAAGCAAGCAGTAGTAAATACCTTGAAATACCCTAGAAAATACTGTACAACATCAGCAACAACAGGCATAAACCCCCTTACCTGAACCCCTGCCTCCCTGGCTAGCCTGTGGACACCAGCCACTACTCTGAAAGCAATAACCGACAGCTTTTTGTATTCAATAGTCACACTGTGGTGGCAAATGAAGCAGCATTAATATTGTTTTCACAGGAAAGCAATGCTAATAAGTAATATAAGTAACGAGTAATTGCCTCTCCAAATGTTATACCAAATGCAACAGTGCTTGAAAGGACACTCCCAATTACAGTTTTCATCAGTGCAATTAATGCAGTGAGCCCTACTGCACATGTATTTCACCTAGTTAACAAGCAGGCATCACGACAGATACAAGCTTCCAACCATACTCCATCTTTAAAGCGGAGAGTGCAGATCAGTGGAGTTTTGCAGAGCGTTCATTCTGACACACGGAGCTGCCCTCAAACCCTCCCTGGGCCATAACTGGACTCCAGTATTCCTCAGGACATCCACATCAAGGTTAAAGAAAAGTTTACCCCATGATCAAGGCTCGTGCCTAGGGCTCAGTTATATCCTCGGACTTGTTTTTAAGGCATCGTCTCAAGTGAAAGCCAACAAGATACCTCTGGAGCCGCTCACTCAAGGACACGGCTCCTAAGCACCGGCCTTAGTACATTCACTAAAGCTGAAGGCATGAACAGACAAACCAGCTTGCAGTAAGGTATTCCCTCGCAGACTAAGAGGCACAATTTAGGTACTACTTTTCAGTCAAGAATTAAGGTTATCTTCCTTTCGGTTTCAGGAGGAGCATCGCTAGACACACACCTGGTCGCTCATCATTTCCATTTCAGTCTTGAAAGCAAGCTATTATTTTGCAGTCCAAAGTATTTGGCAGCAATCAAAATAAATATTTAGAAGTATACGTGGGCCTTTTCACCCTTGGACTTCTAAAAAGTCTGTTCTTCACACCAAAGTACTCCCCGCTTCACAGGCAAAATACGTAATTCAAACCACCCTCAAAAAATACCCATTGTGAAGGTCTTTTCAGTATCACAGTCCTAAAAAATGTGTTAGTATGACAGTTCTGATAACTATGTGCTTTCTTTGTTTAAAAAAAGTGCTTCAATTTACTAAAAGTAAATTGCTAGCTTTAGATTGCTTCAACACAGGATGCTTCTGTGAATCAGATGAAAATTGGTCAATTTAATTGTAATTAAAGGTCTTCCTACCCTACAATATATAGAGAGCATCCTTTGTTTACCTAGCAGGTGTTGCCTGTGCTATCCGAAGCACCACCAGGCTTGCCACAATAACTGACCTGCCACTTCATTTTATAAGCAGAAGCTAAACAACAACAACAACGACGACGAAGGATTAATTACCTCATGCCTTTAGCACTAGAAGCTAAACTTGACAGAACACGTGTTGAGAGGGGTATACTCGTAAGTATGCAACGTCCCTTCTTCCTATTGGTGTATCACAGGCTTGTTACAGAGCAGAATACTGCAGCTTTGTAAGACAGAAGTTTTTACTCTATTCCATCCAATAAAGAATACTGAGAAAACACTACTGCGGTGCTACACAAGTATCTTTCTTCTTCATTTTCCAGCACAATACGAAGCTACATATGGAATCAAAGGTGCAAAGGAACATATTTTAAAAGCCCAATTAAAATGGGTCCTGTCAACAGTAACAAAGACTTCACGTGACTCTTGGTGATGTTAATTTTCCTTCTGGACCACTACCCACTTCACCAGATAGAAGCACACCCCCCAGAGCAGTCAAACACAAGTACCTTTGCATCCAGTTGTCTGAATCGATGCACCATCCTGAAAACAGAAAGAGGACACAGAAGAAAGGGCTGAGTCCAGGTATTAGAGAAGCCTTGACTAACCCTCCTCCCCGCTTTGCAAAACTGTGTGGAACTGCTTTGCAGAAGTCTATCTGAAGCTAAGATATCAAGTTCTCATCTTTGGCCAAAAAGTGGTGCTAAGGCAGTCGGAGTCTGAAGCTGTCAGAAGACTGACCGCTTCCCGAGTACTCAGAGGCCAGTTACAAAACAGACTGTCTGCAGACACCCCTACTTGGGAATGCCAGTGTTTCATCCTCCCAAGAAGGCAGGGCTGCAGGAGGCTTAGCATTGTTTTTATTACAGGTATATTAACATATGAATTACTGTCAGTGCTGTGCTATTCCATTTTCCTTGTCAAGACACTTCTGCTTCCAGTATAAAAGCTATTTTTTGTGTGTTTGGCTTCTTATCCAATGCTTACTGCCTCCGGGCAGTCTTAATGTAAACACTTACTCGTGAACAGCAATCTCCAAAGCAGGGGCAGAGGGGCATAAAGGAGTCTGGTCTTTCCTCCCCATTCTCATCAGCCCTTCCCTTACATTTGATTTAGTGAAATATTCAACCTGCTGGAAGCTAGCTACAAAATTAAGCCATCATACACAACAGGTTACTGTTCTGTTTTCTAGCTTTCTTTATATTTCTCCTTCCTCTTACGCTATTACTCCAAGAACAGAGACAGATCCCAAAGATAAAGTGTCATGAGTTGGTAGCCAAAGAAGAGTAGTGCAAGTCACCAAAGTTCAAAACCCCATCGCTTCAAATAGCATCTTCCCCTCCCCAGAGACCTTTCCTACTCATGGCTCTTAAGTACAGACCTCCTTATAAACTGATGCTGTGGGAATGCTTGATATTCCAGGTCTAACACTAAATATTATCTGCTAACTGCATAATCATAGAATCATTTAGGTTGGAAAAGATCTTTAAGATTGCTGACTCCAACCATTAACCCAGCACCGCCAAACCCACTGCTAAACCATGTCCTTAAGTGTCACATATACAAATCTTCTAAATACTTCCAGGGATGGGGACTCCACCACCTCCCTGGGCAGCCTGTTCCAATGCTTGACAAACCTTCTGGTGAAAAAGTTTTTCCTAATATCCAATCTAAATTTCTAATGTTACAGAAGTAGTCAGTTACAGCACTGCTTTCTTCGATGAGATCTCAAAACACTATAGGAAGAAAACATTTTCTATTTTTCCATCAGAGGAGAAAGACTCCAGTACAGAAAGGTGAAATGATTTGAAAATTACTGTGACAGCATTTGGAACAAGTGTTTAATACATCTGCCCAGCTACTGTGTGCATAATATGCCATTATAACCTTTGCAATATTTCCTTTTTTTTTTTTACCAACCTAATCAACTAATTCTGCAGACAGTCTGCAGCAGCGGACAAAAAAAATCTATCATTTTACTTAAAAATAAACAGGCATATTTATGCTGGACTTATTTATCTACTCGTTAGTATGTAAACATTTAGAGCAGCTGAAAACTTGCTTCCACTAAAAATATTCAACAGAAAAGTTAAGAGAGTGAAGACAAAGAAGGGCAGACGTACTCTTCTGATGAATCATTTGCTTTGGTATTGATTTTGACAAGGTAATTTTCCTTCATGACAGCTTCCCATGCCAGAATTTCATTGTCCTCATTTTTTGAGCCTGGGAAACGTATGTGAAGAAAAACAACAGCACTAGATTCAGTTAATTTGTCTTTCCGATGCTAAAATGTAAAGAGCCTGGGTTAGTGCTTGCATTAAGTGGCTAATGATTCCCTTTCTCTGCATCCAGAGCATTTGCAGCCCCACTTCCCAACTGTGACACAGCTCTGACAAACATGACATTAACACATTCTACTGCATGCTCCTGGCATCCAGAGTTAGTTAAAAAAAGAAAATATGAACAAAAACCTTAAGAAGCTCCAAAAGTCTTTCTGGATTTTTTTTGAGTTTCGGTTAACACAAGTGCTTTGTGAAATGGCAGCCACTTCAACAGGCATAGAACATTCCAGAAAGCTCCTACCTGGGTTTGAGCCTTCCATTTGTTTCTACACTATCCCATATTGGATCATTAAGAGTAACGTTTTAAGGACCATGTTATGACTTATCATTGAACTAGAGCATTTCTAAATTATGAAGCATTGACTTCTCTAAAAAACATCTCCTGTTGATGGTGTAAATTAAAGTGACGCAAAGCAAATCACTTTGAGGCATCAAAGTCCTCCAGGATGCTACTTCTGCATTTTATCCTGTTCCAGCAGGACAGCACAAACCAAACTGGTGTTAATAAACAAAAGTTAATGGTGCCAAGAGCAGCCCACAGCTGGCAAATGACTGAAGTTCCATTTCTTCCATCCGGTGCTCCTCTGCCCTCACCCAGCCTGTTATTCTCCCAGATACCAACAAGCATTTAAGCACCCAATTTCCCCAAGAGGGAAAAGCCAGGATTTTGCAGCAGTCAATACATTAGTGTGCTTTCTCCATGCAGTTCTCAGTTCCTGTCACCAGCTCAGCCACTATCATATTCTGGCTCTAATGAATTCTTCCATTTGCTTTTAGAACTGCAACATTAACTGTGCATCACTTGGGCAGAAATATATGCTGTTGAGCAACATCCCCAGCAAGGAAACCAAACAGGTTTTGTTTTTTGAATGGGGCAGGCAAAACAATTTAGTCAGTGCTAAGGAATCTCATACCCCAAAGCAGGCATCTTTCTCCTAAACTAACGACAAATCCAGCCTGTGCTGCAGGGCAGCAGTCAGGTTGCTGATGGATGGGAGTAAGTCTGTCAATTAACTCAACATATCCTCTCTCATCTGCTTCTGAATGGCATTTAGGAAAAAAAAAGAGAGAGAAAACACACCATTTGTTGGGAGAGGGGAGGGAAATCTTGTTAAAACAATTCATATCTGTGCCCTCTGACAGAGTAAACAAAGGGGAAACAGCTAGAAAACTGACTGAGCTGATTCTGCATTTTTGAGGCAGTTTGCCCATACCCAGAGGGGCCAAGAGACATCCTATTATTCTCTGTCAGTCACTAACAGGCAGAAGAGCCTTTAAAGACAATTTTCCTGTACTAGACTTCCCTAGCAGCTACTAGCTGTATTAGCTGGGAGATTGTAACAGAAGGACAAAAAGAAATGCAACTCCAGAAGGAAGAGTGGCAAGCAGAGGCTAAGTCCACCTCTTGTACTAATTACCTAAACATTCAGAGCATGCAAGATCAGGGATCTCTGCCACTGGGTAACAGCACAGGAGGGATACACTACCAGATGTTAACGACAAATGGGATGGTTTGCATTTTCCATGCAGACCATGAAGAAAACTTTCAGCTGCTGCAGGCTCTGAATACATTTATTCAGTGCTTAATACAAAAAAAACACCCCAACCCTTTCAAAAGCTAGCAAGCAGCATAGGTAGCCCTAAACTGACAGGATTAATTTGAAGACTTCATTGATGTTTTAATTGATTTACTTATGTGAGGTAATTCTACCTTGAAATGGCTTGGACAAGAAAGCACTGGATAATTCTGCATGGTACTGAAGTAGAGCAGGTCTCACGGTACAAAACAAAAGCTCTCTAACCAGACCGAAACCAACGCTACTGGGGACCGGGGATCACAACAATGCTCCCCTGAAGTTTTAGCATAAGGAGTTAGAAGTGTAATTCTCCAAATCCCAGAGAGCACACCTTGAGTACTGATGAAAGATTATGGCTGAGAAGCAGCCAGGGGCTTTGATCTGAATCTTACTGAAGAGATTTCCAGCAATGTAGTGGATTTGCATTCGATAGAGAACATGAATAAGCTGCTCCTCATTTCCAGTACAACAGCCACCTCCTGCAAGGTCTACATCACCCTCGAAGATTTCCCACCAAAACACGAGCTCCTGCTTTAAGCACAGTATGCCAGGGAAGGGTTGCAATGCACCTGCCACAGAGCTGACGTGTAGGTAGTAAGGAATAATCCAACTCACAACAAATAGATGGCTCTTTGCTTTCCTTCTTACAGCAGCATTTGAAACATTTCCTCATCACCATGAATATGTAAGCAAAGATGACAAAAGGGAAGGGAATAGTCAAACGACTGCAGTATTCTTGGACCAAGAAGTAACGCTGGAACTTCCACACCTGGTCATTGTTCTCTTGTACAGATCCAACAGTGTAACTAACAGGTGGAGAAAGAAAATACATACAGCATTAGTTATTCACCAAAACCTCCATCAGAACCAAATAACACAGTGTTTCTCTTTATTATTCCAGGGCATGTTTTTATAAAGTCATCCTGGAGCTGGTAATTCTTACCGATTAGGAGGTTATTGAGTTTGTACTCCTTTTGAGAGAGAAATTTGAAAATGGAAGGAACTAAGACAATAGAAAAAAACACCATGAAGTTACAAATACACTGGAAAAAATACTCCACATATTTTCACCACCTTAGCTCCAGGCAATTTTCTTCCAGCCCAGACACATGAGAACCAGATACTTCTTCGCGAGATACTGTGTCTCGTTAATTCATCAGCTAACTCCTTTCTAAGAAAAAAAAAAAAAAACCAAAAAAAACAACCACACAACGAACCCTAGAAATAGAGCATTTTAAAAAAGTGAAAAGCTCCTGAGATTTTTAGTAGAGGCATTAAGAATGCTCCAGGCATAGTTCAAACCTACTGTAGTAAGCACTGTACAAACCCAGCAAAGCAACAATCACAAGAGGAAACAGCTCACAGACTGCCTGACCTTTCACTGCTGACAATAAACAGCAGATGGATGCTTCCAAAACGTCTGTGGTGAGATCCTAACGGACCCTTATATGAGATAAGCTAAAACCTTCACCTGGTGGAAATTATCTTTTGTTTCAGAAGATAAATACAATCCTGAATTTCAGAAGTATCTAAATACGATATTCACCCTTTTCAGTTAATGGATTCTGGATGCAAAGAGAAAGCTGGGTTGTCTGTTGTTTAACATATCATTGTAACTACAATGTAGACACTGATGGGACTAGTGTCTGATAGCCATCAGCATCATTGAAGACTGACAAATACTTTGTACACACTAAGCACAAGAGAAGCGATCGCAGATTTCACACATTTCCAACTGCATCATGAAAAAACCATCTGGGATTGCCATTTGCCCACTGGGCTTCCCGACTTCAGCACAGTCCAGCACTCCTGCTTAAGCTGTTCAGTCTATTGTTAAAATGAGCTATGCAAAACTCAGAGTGTTGTTAAAGAACTCATGCTGGTCCTTCCACTAAATAAACTGGACTGGCAAAAACTAGGTTTTTACTGGCATAACTGTATGCACTAGAGCATTTATCATTAGGTGCTGTTGAAGTAAGTGTTCTAACAAATACCAAAGGCTTCTATGGTAGAGCTGGCTTACTGCTATGCTTTCCTTCATCAGTATGAATTGCTTTCACCTCTTCTGGGGGGTACAAGCATTGTCTGCTGTCCCCAGGTCCTGTGGAGGTTAGGAAAACAATACAATACATATATATAGCGCACCAGTCCTAGCTGCCTTGCCAAAAATCACATTTCTGTCTTTGGAGTCCAGCTCAGGATGGGAGGAAAGGTTCAGAGCACAGGGGAGAGCAGATCCCAAAGCTGCGGCGTTCTTAACTCATTATACTAATACAGCTCATCTCAGGCCAGGAAATATTGGCACCGTCATTCAGAAGGGAGATCCTCTTGAGGCAAACCAAGAGTCCTTAGCAGTTCCTGTAAATACTCCTGTTGCCAAAGCAAATTCCTGCCAAGCCTGCAACTGCCAAGGTATCATCAAAACACACAAAAATAAACATAGTGGACCTCAAGAATGATGCCCAGGGGTTGTATGTATGTTTGTTATGCTGCAAGGGAGTGTAAAGCAGAAAAGAAGCCAGGTTGGGAGGGAAAACAGAGACACAGCACCGACCCAACTGCATCCACAAGTCAGAAGTGAGACAGGAGAGCAATGCACTCCCAGCCTGATATGAAGGACTTGCCGTTACTAACAACTCCGTGTCAGAGCTTGAAGTGCAAACAGCAAAGATTTCTGGAAGAAGCTGAGGAAACTTTCTTCTCCTCTTGTTGGTCCCAATGCAGTCAATATGTATTAGACAATGTGTGCAACAGCCACCATTTTTATTCGGCAAAGCAGTGCTGGCTGTATGATGCAGTCAGCCATTACCAGCACCACATTTCAGGTGTCTGATCCAGAGGTGATAGCATTTTTCAAGACAAAGTCCTTTTGTATGTCCCAAGGAGATGTGGCCCATTGCCTGTCGTGTAGGTCAAAACAATAAATAGCAGGTCCACCAGAGCAATAACAGATCATCACACAGCAGTTATGGCTAATAAAACCATAGAGTCAATAAAACAAGTGCAATAACTCCTTGTTTATTCAGTCTAACAGGTCAGTTCTGACCAGTTCATACTTGGTAAAGCACTGGCCTAGCTGTCACCCCCACTGGGAACCAAAGGGACTTGTACTAAGCCCACTGTGCAAAGGATGAAGTAGAGAAGCAGTAAAAGGACAGGCAGCAAACCATCCCCAGGACGTGGGGATTTTGATCAGACTGTTGTGAGAAAAGCTGAGTAACATTGCCTTTGTTCATCTTCCCACACCATACCCTTAACTTAAGAGCTCTGTTTCAAACAGGGAACCCTTTCCAGACCACCCCCAGCAATTCCTCTGCAAAGACACAGGCAGAGTCCAAGACCCAGCTTCCTGCTGTTTTCCAGGACTTCATTACCTTTCTCAGAGGCATACTGGTACAGAGATCCCAAGGAAGCGATCGCTCCTTTATTACGTACCCAAACATGGCCACGAGCAGGTTCACAAGGAGGATGTTAGTCGAGAGCATGTAAATGCAGACAAGGGGAATGGTGATCCACTCCGGGAAGCGGGGCTGGTTGTTGGCATCCAGCTCCACACACAAGGGCTTGGACTCATTCCCAGAAAAGGTGCAGCGGTCAAAGTTGTAGGTGGTACCTCAGAGAGGGAGAGTGGAGAGCAAAGAGTGAGCCCTCTCGTCCTCTTACTGTTGGGTCCAGCCCCAGGTGCTGCCACTAAGGACAATACATGTAGTCACCTCCCTCCCCATCAGACATAAAACCTTGCCTCCTTGCTGCTGAGAGGAAAGGGGTCAGCATAGGACTGGACAACCACTGAAAGGACAGAACCTTCCACCCATCTGGGAGAGGTTCCCCCAGAAGATACTTACCATCAACATCATCGGGGTACTGGCCAAACATAGCCAAGTATGGCTCGTAGATAACAGATCGAAATATCCACTCCCAGCGGTGCTCATTCTTCCTCAGGATGCCTTGTCTAGCTACACCAAAGGCCACCATCCACACAGCGAAGAGGAAGAGGAAGAAGAAGACATCTATCATCTGAGAAAGGACCACAAGCAAATGCATCAGTGTCTCATTGCATGCCTGTTGCAAGCCACACGTGGCTCTTTCTCCCCATTTTGATGTCAGGGTACCATTTTAATGCAAGTTTTCAGATCACCGCTCCATAAATTTAGTCACCGACACACACGTGCAAATATTTACCATTCCCACTCAGACACCTTCAAAAACACGCACACAGCCATAAAAACCAAGGCACATTTCAGAATATAGGATATGCCCCTGGCATCAAACAGGCCTCACCCACAAAAGCCAGGTCCACATACAATGACTGTTTATGCACAACCGTAGCTGCAGACCCCGCAGCCAAGTGTCAGGTGAAAGCAGCCACCACTTCTGAAAATGCCACTCTGGATGGCTTCAAACCAGTATTTATAGTCCAGACACTCTGGCTGAGTTTCATGAACTTCCAGCTCTTGACAGTACACAGATAACTGAAGACTGGTAATATCCCAGTGGAGCTTCCCCTTTTGTTGCAGACCCACCTCCACCAAGATCTGCCCTTCCACTAGACCCAAGCACCTTCATGGTTAGGCTTACTAAAAAAAATTCACCCTTTTTGAAGACCAAACAAGAGAAAGATGGACAGGAGACAAGCCTGTGTTGTTGCTTGTGTATCGTAAGGCACTGTAGGACCAGGTAATCTCTAGACTTCAGCTTTGCAGCAGTGGTACGTGGCAAAATAAAGGCTTTCTCGGTAAGCTGCAGACCACGCTGTTACTCCCATTGTCACCACACAGCTGGTCTTTAACCTCTATATACAAGATTGGCTCCAGGTGACACATACAAATACGAGCGGACATACCCCCGCTCTCCAGCGCTCTTCATTCCCACACCTACAGTAGCACACATTAATCTACATGGAACCCCATTCTCTTCCTGTGACCTTCCCCAGCCTGCCAGCAAACAGCCCCTCCAGGCACAAAGGGCAGGATTAGCCCAGCCACTCCCCGAGAGGCTCCTGGCCACCTGCTTCTCCAGTTACTTGTGTGATGGATGCAATGGAAAACAGAAATCTTCCTCCTACGCCATTTATCGTCATCTTTGGGGAATGCTCACGTGAGCGACACAAGTGATGGAATACACCACTGAAACATTTGAGACATGGAAGACAAAAGCTACCAGGAAAGAAAATTCCTCTTCTGTTCTTCAGCCTGATCTTTATTCTCTCCCTGTGCAGAGGGAGAGAAAAAGGCCCTGCTCTTAAGGAGACCCTATTTAAATCTTAATTAATCCTGTTTAGCAGATTTAAGAGAAGGTGAGAACTTGCTGCCATCATCAGAACAGTGGTGATTTTCACTCTTGAGGAGAAAAAGGTGTCACATCATTTATTTACACTCTCTTGAATAGCTGCCAAACCTTACCATCCTCTGCAGCATAATAATTTTGGGTCCTAGATTCCTGCTAACTGTGAAAATATGGATCAGCCTCAGAGTAAACACTATGTAGTCCAAACAGAAAATGACTCTCCCAGAATACCAAGAGCTTTCATCAGATGAGTGAAGCCTGATGGAGACAGTAAAAGAAAATGAATTCAAGCATTGGGTAAAGCATGCAGAAGTCTGGTAAAAGTACAATGAAACACTGAAACGAGGAGTGGAAAAGTGAGTAACTGGAAAACAGCATAGCTAGCCAGGGCCCCACACCCTCTCCCACCCACTCCCACCTGATGACTGGTGGCAGAAATGGGGAGCGCACACCTTGTTTACACCCTTCCTATCTTAGCTGCATCATCACTGTCTCCTCTCCCCCTCTAGAACTATTAACAGCAAAGAAATCTTGTACCTTTAGCACAGCCCTCCAAGAACATCACAGTGCAATGACCACCAGAACTAAGTTACAGCTGACGGAAAAATTACACTGTAAAATGAGTTTCCATTGTTTCTTTGTCATGCTTGTTAAGTCACCCATTCATGTAAAACAGCTTACGTGAGCTAATGAGCCTGTTAGACTATTGTAGGTAAAAGGGCAGTCCCCTTCAATAAAACACACGAAAACTCAGCGTCCACGTTGCCATACTAAACAGTCAATAAAAGGGAGCCAAGGAAAATCCCAAAGAATTCTGCCTCTGAGATATTAACTATCCTACCCTGCAGCTTTGCCCGATATGCTCTGTATAGCCAGTCTTGAAGGCATTGTCATGAAACCTAAGGCTATTTCAAATGTCTTTTTCTAACCATTAAAAAAAGCTGTCCTACTGGCCCAGAAAACTCTGAATTAGGAAAGACGCCTTTGATTCCAGGGATAGACTCAACTTCCAATAAACACAAAACAGAAAATATTGCATGTGGATATTCCCTAGTTAGTTTATTTCTTTATTTGCTTTTACAGATTTAGAGTCAAGACTTGCCAGTATTTGGGGCCTTCTTAAAGAAGAGGGGGTTTCATGAACACATTTCCCACAATCTCATTACAGGTTGCTGTCAAAACCCAGAAAGCAAGCAAAGCCATGGTGCAGCCACAGGAGAAGGTATTACTCACCTGAACACAATCCCTGCTATGAAGTAGAAGATTGCTAGTGTATCCATAACATTCCACAGATCTGAGAAATACTTACTGCCGTTCATGTACCACTGGGAAGGAAAAAGAGCAGAAAGTAACCACCACACAGCACTGGCCAGCCATGGGGAGCTCACCCATCTTCCCCTTATCTCTCCCCACTGAATGCCCTCATGGGTAAACATACCACCCATTGCAATAGTAAGGATTGTTTCCTTGTCCTATTAATTTTTTGTCGCACCTAATAGGTACACCAGAATCCAGATCGCTTTTAGTTTCCCCAAAAAGAGTTTTCAATTACTGGCAACACAGTTTTGCTGTTAACTTCTAACAGGGTCTTCTATGGATCAAGACTTTCTGTGTTTGGAGCCCCTTAACACATTTTCTCTGGCAGTCCAGATGCCCTAAGCTAACACTATTGCACTGGGACCAGTTAAGCACATGGGCGGCAAACACGGCACCACAGTGTGAGTTACTGTGCTCGAAGGACATAACCCAAGGACACGGGTGCTTGTGCGTGGGGAGAGGAAGGAACAGTTCTGACAGTAGTCAAGACTGACGTACTTCGTTCTCACACGTGTATACACAAGCTGCCAGAGGACCTCGGGGTAGATCATGGAATGCTCCAGCAGAACACCTGCCAAATGGGTCAAAGGAATCTTGGTGTGACCCACTACGAGCAGATCAAACACTGCGGGCAGGCGGGAGGGTCGCCATCGTGGTGCAGTTAAGTATTCTGGCTTCTCTTTCTTCACAGACCTCATTCAGTTATCTGTCCCTGGCTACACGCACATGCTTTTGATCAAAGATGCATATTTAATTTATTCCTTTAATTACCTGGCTCTCTATTTCTGAATTGCAAGTCTAGTGAGAATTTCTGCCTATTCCCAGGCTGACCAGCACTACTGCACCCTGGATCCAATGTTCGTGCAAGAGCCAACTTCTGGATCCGACTCAGAGGTGACTCATTAGGACAAGTAGCTTAACCAGGAGAAACCTCTGCCAGGCATGAAAAAACAGACTTGAGTCCCTGATCATAATTCTTTTTAGTTTTCATGGAAATAATCAAGGCTTAGTAGAGTACTGATCAGTGAATCTCTCTATAACTGACATATCCAAAGCAGACAATTCTGCTCAGCACTTTTACAGGAAACAGATCAAGGGGAATTTTCTTCTAAACCCAGAAGAAGCTATAAGGAGAGCCCCACCTTGCTATTCCAGTTGCACAGTTGTTGCATATTATTCATGTGATGGGATGCATTGCTAAAGACGGACAGTTATGACACCTACTAGGGTGTCAGCCTCGAGATATTACCAGAAATTATTTCAGCATCTTGGGACACCTTCCCCCACACCTATCTTACTCCTTAAGGTACCAAAGATTCAACACTGAGTAGGGACAGCACGTCTGACACCCAGGACATGGGGTTGTCTCTGTCTAGTAACTCCCTAAACCAAAGGTAAGTCATCTTACTACAGAAGACAGTGACGTGGTGTTTTATGTGAATGGCCAGACACATACGGCCCAAATGCCCTTCACAAAACAATGACCATATTGCTGCACTACAGCTCTATTAAATGCAGAAGGTTTAAGTCTGATGCCTCTTCTATTAAGGGCACAATTGTGGATGGATGAAAAGAAACGAGTTCTGGTCTAAAGCAGAAACAGAGAGAAAACAGAGGCAGATGTGTGTAAACAAGTGAGAACAACCAAGACCTCAGTGCAGTTCAGTCCTTCAAATATCAAGCAGTTCCCACGCTAAGAGTGAAGATGCACAGAGGTTCTGTCCACGTTCCTTCTCCATTTGAGGAAACGGGGCTTTCCTGCACAGCCCAGAAGTCTACCCACTCACCTGGCTGGAGGCTACATCCATGTGGCTAAGAAGATAGCAGGAAAAAGGCATCTCCAATTTCACTATTGCCATGACAGCTCTAAACAAGATATAAGAAAGCAGCTCTGGCTAGTTAAAAATATCTAGGACCATCAAAACTAAAAGAGAGCTGAGCCAGTGGCTTACAGTTCAGATACGGTGTAGTTCTCCTGAAGGGCGAAACAATCTGCTTTGAATTTGGAACAATGTTTAGCAGCTGCCACCCCCACAGACACACCGCTTTAACTAGAGGGCTGATTTCACCCCACAACCAGTGACATGACTGCAGCAGCAACAGTGAGACCCCAGGCAGCCGTACTTTTACTTCTCCTTGGATGTGAAAACAAAGCCTGAGGTGGGTCTTTTAAAAAAAAAATAAATTAAAGAGACAGATCTTATTTTAACTGCAGAGTTAGACCAATGCAAATAGAATCTACCACCAAAGAAGCCAGGGAGATCCTGAGAAGCTTAGAGGACTGGGACACTGCTCTGTGTACTGCTCGTTAGTAAAACAGGTTTGCAGCCAGGATGCTGGCTTAAGTTAACTTTAAATCTTCAATAAAGTCTCTGTTTTAGCTATCTCCAACTCCCACAATCAAATTGGTACAGTCTGGCCACCAGCTGTCAATGGCATTACTGGGATCTGAAGCTGTTCTACCTGCTCAGAGTAGTGAGAAATAGTGACAATGGTAGGAAAAAAGGTTTCTATCCCTAAGGCTTTCCCCAGGACTTTTGCTGGGTATACACGGGAAGTGCAAGGACAGGTCCAGAGACACCAGAACCTAAATCAGCAGAAACAAACACTCCATTAGTGTTTCATTGCAAAAGTGTCTTTTACTTTTCCCCCAATTTCCTTTAACAAGTAAAGTTGCCTTAAACAGGGTACCACCTTGACTATTAAAAAGGAAAAAGACCACACAGCAAGTTAAGCACAGTAACATCAACACTAAGCAATGTCATTTGAGCTCATGTAAGAAGTGTTATTGCAGGGTGGTCTGATCCAGCAGATCACCCACAAACACTCATGTGGAGACTAATTTCTTACAGGATAATCAGAAAGCAGCACTGTGCTGAAATCACACACTCATTTCTCTCCGATTTCCCCCCAGTATCTTCCCCCTGTTCTGAACGCTGACTGAGAGAGACCAGCTTGCCTGAAAACCACTATATCTCGTAAGTCCCCTTACACAAAAAGTGAGAATATCAGTTATGTGGCTGGCTATAAAGGCAGTCCCACACACTGTTCCCACACCGTACCAGCAGCGCAGGCAGGCCAAAGCTGGTCCTCGGGACTACATGAAACTACCAAGAACTGTATTTCTGATTAAAAAATAAGCAGAAATACACAAAGGTATGTTGCTCATCAATCAAATAAAGGGGGAGGGGGGAGATAGGGAGAAGAGAGGCAGGAATCACTTAATCTAGAGGTATGCACCCAGACAAATATGTTAAATCTCGTGTATTCTCAGGTGCTTTGACAACCCAAGCCAAGCATTCCTCAGAAATATCTCCACTGGCATCAGCCTATCCACACAGCCTCAAAGATATTACACATTCCTCTTGGTGCATGAGCACTGCAGCTATTGAGGCACAAGCAGCATTTCAACATGGCAGGGAATAAAATAATTAACTGTGCCTTAAGTTGCCTGAGCACATCTCCCAAGAAGTGGTTCCCCTGTAACTTAGAAGCAGCCTGCACTGCCTTACGCTACTAGGCAGGGGGGGGGGAAGCACAAGCCTTTTAAATCTAGCACTAAACGCTTTGTTTGCATCGCTGCCTACTTGTCTCACTTCATCACAAAGCAGAATGAAGACCAGCACATAAAGGATCATCTCCAGGACAGTAGGCTCCTTCTGGAAATCCATAAGCAACACGTAGGCGAAGAGCAACAGGAAAGCGATGTAGAAGATGACATTCCAGGAGAAGACCACAAAGGGGGAGGTGAAGAAAGACACATAATACAAGAAGAGTTTCTTACTCTTCTCCACAGGCTTTTTCCTGAGGAATTAAAAGAGGGAAAAGGTCTCAAAGCATAGCTTTTATGCCTGGAAACATTTGTGCTCTTCATCAAAATGAAAATCTGAAAGATGCAAAGTCTAGCCCAGGCCATCACTGCAAAAGTAATGCCGTTCTGCAACCACTGACTTCAGGCATGCAAGTAAACTGGCACATCTTAACTCTGGATCAGAGTGAGAACATGATCTGTTAAAAGCTCATTCGGACACTGAATACCTTTATTTGACAGTGACTGAACACTGGAATAGGAGTCCCAGAGTGGCTGTGGCATCTCCATCCTTGGAGATATTCAAAACCCTAACTGGGCACAGTCCTGGGCAACCTGCTCTAGCTGGCCCTGCCTTGAGCAGGGAGGTAGGATCAGATAGTCTCCAGAGGTCTCTTCTGGCCTGAATTGCCCTATGATTCTATAATTAATTGACTTGCTTTGCTTCTGCTAATAAAAGCCAGTTGATTACCTGAATGAGATGAAACCGCACCCTATTAAAGGGAAAAAGAACAGGCACAGTATAATTTTCCAGTTCTTAGTATCTCTTGAAATCTCTCCATACCACTGCTTGGAAAGGAAATTCTGTAGGGAAGAAGAATATATCCTCGTTTGTTCTAACAGCAACAAAATAACACAGGAATGCTATTCCAGGACATTTGTTTTACTAAAAAAAAATACCAACCCAAAACTTTGAGATTTCAATCAAAATAACTGGGATTCCTGTTTCAACAATACAGAAAGCTTTCTGCATCAGTAACAGGGTACTGGTTCCTTAATCTAGCCATCCTCCAGTCTACATGACTAGGAGTTCAAAACGCGGCTGAGCAGGGCTTGGCCTGATTTATAAGGCACTTTATGCTGGGCAGTACATCCACACTGTGCATACACAGAAGTCACCTCAGGCAGTCTTATTCATCCAGCTCATTATGATTTACAGCTCTAAATCAAGTCTACCCTTCCTGGCTTAGCATTTGTGGGCAAATCAGCTACCTCCTTTTTCAAGGAGAGAAGCCACACACCCCGTGTCCCCCACCAGCCCCAGTCAGTGCTCTCTGGGATGCATTTCACAGCACTGCAGACATTGGTTCTGTGAACATGCTGCAGGACATGGCTATGCCATCACCGTGCAAGGCTCAGCATTCACAGGGCTGGGAAACCTCTCCCAGAGGTTCTCAATTCCCTGAGGACAATGCCTGAGCATCGGCCTTTCGCAGCCTGTTTACATGGATGTAGCAGTTTCATAGCAAGAACTTTCACTTTTTAAAGTGATCCAGATGACAAGAGTTACAATAATCTATGCACCTCCTTTTCACTGACATTACCTGCACCCCTGGCTGTGCAATGAACTGCTGGTCTTTAGCTTCCACTGCTAGTTCCAGGCAATTGCTCCCTCCCCAGGCTTCACAGGAATAAGTCAGCAGCTGCTCAGCTAGATCTTCGTCATTGCTGTAGCACTCTGTGAACAGCTCTGGAGGAAAGAGGCAGCCCCACACTGAGCTCCAACTTCAGACTCAATCTCCCACCAGCTCAGGTGCAATTGTCTTCAGTGACTTCCAAAGCATATATTTATAATAGTAAAGCATTCAGACACAAGAACATTTTCAGCACGATAAAACAACATGTGCATTGCTTTACAATCCCATTTGCATCTATTAGGCTTTCATACAGAATTCATGTCTGGATGGAAAACTGTGATACTAAATCAGCTCACACAGAGATAGTATCGAGTTCTGCACTAAAAAAAATATGAGTAAAAAATATGAACTTCTCCTACTGACTCACTATACCCGCTTGTTTCATCTTCTTTTCATTCATTTATCACTGATCTAATGACTTACAGGCAGCCTCAGTAGCCCCACATCAACAACAGGGCTGAACAACAATATCAGAATTTGATGCTTTTTCACTGGGAAATGCATTGCAAACATACTTGTTTTAGAAAGGCCATGAGCATCTTATTCTATAGATTTTTGCCATTAATAATGCACATAGAGTGAAAAGTTACTTCTTTTTCCAGCTTTGGATGTTTCCCACTCAAAAGCAGTTCTGTTGATGTATCTGTGACACAGCACAACTGCCCCGAAGAGTGATCCAACCTCTTATAAAACACACCAGCCTTCACTAGAAACTCTTCTCTCCGACAGTGCATTTTCCCAGGCATTTCACAAACGGCGGTTACCATAACTGGGAGGATGCAGACATACAGCAATACCTTTGGCTGGTGTTACCACATACACTGCAATATGCAGAGAGATCTTGATAGACAGACTTCAACGGGACCCATTCACCTCCCAGTGTCTTGCTAAAAAAAAATCAAGCCTGAGGGATGTAGATACTTTTAAGAAAGCCTATTTAAGCAGTTTTCACCTTGCCAAATAGGAGATACTTTCTGGTAACAAGCAAGATATTTTCAGTGTGGCCTTGCACCGTTCCTGAGTGGCTACTGAAATAGCTTTGCTGATGTACACACAAACAAAAATAAGGCTCAACCTCCACAGGTCAATCTAGTCTCCGTTAACTCCAAAGAAGGAACAAACATGGTCTGCTTTCAGGAGCGATAAAACAATATCCATCTGTAGAGATTTAAGTTTTGGCTAAATGAAGCCATGACTGAACTGATTTGTTCCTGGTGGTAACACCACCTCAATGAGAAGATTGGACTAGAAGCCTCCAGAATCCCTTTCCAGCAACATTTCTGGAGCGTCCTATTCAACCTGCAGGGCTACTGCACTTGACCTGTCAGCTAATCTGACTTGTGGTGACAGCAAATTGCTGGGCAGCAATGCAGTTACAGATCCGTTTTCTGCACGAGGCAAAAGAACAAGACCATAACCTGTAAATAAAGCCCCAGAGACAATACTGTGTTGCGTCTTCCTCCAGGTTTAGAAACCAAGGGGCTGTACCACAGGGTACACCACAGATAACATTGACTTTGTAAATTGTCGGTTCTACAAATTAATCCCTGCTCTGGTATCTGCCAACTGTGCTGGCTTTCATCTCATTTGCATGTTTCTCTGAATAATTTGCAGAATAACTAGACACTGAGGAAATACCAGAATTATTGCTCCAGAAAATGGAAGTCCTAAAAAAACCCCACCAAAACAACCAACCAACATCAAAAAAACCCCATCCTCCTGCTCTCCTGTCACCCATTACCCTCATTAAATAAGAAACTATTGGTCACTCTAGCCCATGAGATGCAGAGCTCAGCTCTGAATCACTGACAATATTTGCAAATAGAGAAACTGAAGGTCATACAAAAAAAACCCCAACAACTGAGCTAGATTCTACATTCTCAATGAGCAAGAGCATTGTTTGCCGTCTTCAAATAAGGAAAGTATTATGCTTTCGCAGTTCAGAACTTCAGAATTCAACCCGCTTTTTACCCAAAATTTATTCTGACTCCCCTCAAGTAATCCTGCAAATTTGAAAGGTGGCTCTTCTCAATCTGAGTATCACCACCCATCATGCCGAATGCATCTCTTGTGCTATAGTCCCCTTCCTGTTTCTGGGCACCCCTCTTCAGCCTTGCCTTTAGAGCCAGGTAGCTTTGCTTCCCAATGAAAGAAATTCTCTACCCCCCCAAAAAAACCCCACAACACTCACTTTTGGAGGCAAGCTGTTCAGACAGGACACACAGTTTCTACTGGGAACAGATGGTGTGGAAGAGATTTCCAAGCAGTAAAAACACATTTTGACATTAAAGGGAAGCATTTAAAGTTGGTTATCTAGTTTTCTAAATAAAGCTTTCTTTCTACTTCCTTTTGAGATGTCATTTCTCTTTAAAATTCAGGCTGGATTTCTGGGCAGCCAGGATAATTGAATGAATAATCTTGCCTTGCATTTTGCTGAACAAAACCGGCAGGGTTATCAGTTTTGCTTTGCACAAAATAATAATAATAAAAAAAATCACTATGCAATCCCTGGTACACACCAGACCTGGAGATCATTAAAAGAAGTAATGGTCCAAGAAACGAAACAATTTCCTGATCTCTGACCCCTCCTGTTAAATCTCTAAAGGACTTAAAGAAGGTGCTTACCTACTGCTCTTGTCTCATACTCATTAGCGAGCTCCTCAGACTCACCAGCAGCATTTATATCATTCTTCACCTTTGCCATGCTTTTCAGGAGTTTACTGGCCCCAAGAGCTGCCAATGTGCAACCTCTGGTCTATGGAGAGAGAGTTAAGTCACGCAAAGCCCTCTGCAAAGGGAATGTGATATACTTTTTAAAAAGTATTCCCCCTTTTTTTGCAGCTGCTCAGTTTTCCAGTCAAGACTGGCAAATGAAGATCCAGTTCCACAAAACAAACCGTAACCATCAGCGTACTGGTTTGATTAACAACTTTGCAACTAGTTTGGAAAGGCGTTGTGTTTAGTAGTCATATATTAGCTTTGCATCTCTGGCTGAAGATTCACAAAAGAAGGTCTGGCGTCTCACAAGCTCCATTACTGTTTTCACTGTCCACCAGTCTGGACCAGTTGGGTGTACCCAGAACTGCCCAGACTACATTAGTCTATTCTATTCAAAACGTACACGTGCAGGGAAGCAGCACTTTTTGGACACGCAGGTCAACGTGAGCAGGGGCATCCATTAGCTTTACTTGCATAAGCCTCATATTTAAAGCCTGTGAATTATGTATTTGATACAATCATCATTAAATGTAATTCTTAATCAAAATTATAAATTATTTCAATCAAATACCTGGGATAAGAACACATCCATATTGTGGAATGGGTGGGAACTCGCATCCAAGCTTGAATGTAGATAAGAACACACAACTATAGGTGCCTGCTAGCTTGGACTGCTGACTCAGCAATGACATTGGGAAAGTATGAAATCCACACCCAAGCACAAAATGGGTAATACTAAACCTACTTACAGACTCATCTAGCAATTATCTCTTGCAGTTTTGTGTCTGAACATGGATCCAGCGCCTTCAAAGGCCTATAAACCAAAGACAAGGAATGCCACTGTACTGTTTGTAAAGAGGAATAAATAATTCAACTTACTTGCTCCCAAATGACTTTAGACAACTCTTTCTTGTTCTGAAGAACCGACCAAATAAACAGAGCTTGCAACGGGTGCCTTGTGATAGGACACTCATCCTGAACGAAAGAGCAACAACTCCTTAGACCTAAGCTCACCAAACCGTTTTCACCTGGAAGAAATCCTAGCCTGCCACTCTCCTGCTTTTGTATTTTCTTTCTTTTACAGCCAGCCCACTGATCCTCTCTCCTGCCTGCCTGGCACTTGTTACACACTAACGTGAGTTAGGTTATATTTTATATTCGCATTAAAGCCTTACATTTTGATGTGGAAGACTCAGCTTCCCCGTTTTTCCTGAAGCTGGCGTTAAAGGGCACTTGGGTCAAAGTCACTTTCTGCTTTAACCCATGAGCTTCAAATAGCCTCATTCACAGCTTGACTCTGTGTTTAAGTAACACAAATTAACATCCTCTGGAAGGAATACTAACTTTATACCAATAAGTCTTTTGTGTTTAAGCAAGACCCTGAATTTCACATAAACTTATACAGAGAGGAATTTTTATACCACCATCTTCTTTGCATTAGAGCAATTAGCCCCTGGGGATAGCAAAGCCATCACAAAATGACTCCTGTACAACAAAACTTTTAACCATCACAAACTTTGGTGGAAACTCTCAAAATTAAGCAGAATCTTCAAACGAAGCTTCCCCCAAATGTCACGTGCTGCATTGCATCTCTGAAGTCAACAACTGACTTCAAAAGTTTCCTATCCAATGCCTGAGGTCCAGTTCTGAAACTCAGATCTGGAGCTGATGTTTGGACCTACTGTGCTGCGATAACTAAGAAGCCTAGTTCTACCTGACAATGAGATAAAGTCCAGAAGGTGCCTAACATCCTTGCAGCAAGCAAGGTTTAAGGTACAAGTGTCTGTACCAAAAAATAAGAGCCCAAATTCCTCACACACAGCTGGCACCTCTTACCAGACTCAATTCATACTGGTATAAATTACAAGCATAACTAGAGCAGTGATTGCTCGAATGGAAAATATTTTAACACCACACCCAAACTCACCCATTTTTCTTGTAGTTAAATGACCCCTACATGCATTTGTAAAGCAGGGCAGTATATTAAATGTAAAGCAAGGCTGAGACCATTAAAGCAAATCGGCTATACCAGAAGCAAAACATCATTTTTGGTTTTTTCCTTGCAGGGGATGAACAGTGGAATCAAGATGTTCACCACTTACCGAAAGATGTATTTCCAACTCATCCTTGTTATTTTTGTCATCTCTTTTGAGACCTCTTCGGAAGTCTTCAACCATCTTCCACACAAATGTGAGGAGGGCATCATTATAGGAGTTCTTTGCAATCTGCAGGTTCTTGAACACCAGGCTGCTGAAGTTGTTGGTGTACAGCTCTCTGAGGACCTCTGTGGTAAGGAACTTCCTCAGATTCAAGCCATTTTCCAGGAAAAGTCGGACAAATTTGGGCCTGTCTTTCACCAGGGCTGTGAACATGACATCCTGTAGGTCAGCAGACTAGGAAGAAATGGAAAAGCAAATATTAGGGAGCACGCGAGACATGTAAAGCTTACCTAAGGGCCTCACACATGTGGCTAACTGCCACATTTTCATCAGGGTCAGTTTTTTCTGTATGCCTTTGTGGGATGGCCTAGAGTATTTCTGGCATGGGCAGATAACCTTTGCAATCAGTGGTGTCAGTGCAGAGAGGAATAGACACTCTTGCTTATCACAGAAGCTGGGGTGCTGAGATAGTGGCCGCTGTCCCAGTGTCTCTCTTCCCACTGGTCCCATGTCACTGTACTCAGAAGTTGTCTGTACCTCCCAGTTTCGGTCATTGGTGAAGATCTCATCACTGGCCAAGTCCAACTGGTTCCACTCCAGCAGCAGCTTCAGCTGCCCGTTCCAGTTATCCCTGTCATGTTCGTTGGTGCTGAAAGCTGCAGAGGAGGAACAATGCTCTGGGTAAAAGACCGGACACAGAAGAGCTCCTTGGCATACTTATTTGCCTCCGCTTTTCACGTTACCTGACAAGACCCCTGTCAAGTGCATGAGTCTGAGGAAAGGCACATCTTCCCGACTGGGTCTTAGAGGATGCTGGGGGCATAAAGACGTATTTATGGCCCAACATAGGCCACGAACAAGCAGCTAGGAGCACCTCATCAACCAAAATTAGCACAACATTTCCTCCAGGCTCCTCAGTGTCCTGCCTCCTTTAAACAAAAGGAATTCTGCAGGACTCCCCATGAGGCCTACACAAGAAGCGTAACGAAAAGCTGTAACATTCATAGGTTTTCTCCATGCACAGGCAGGTAAATTAGGCCAGCCCAGCAACCTCCACCGAGAACCAGTTCTGCTCTGCTGGAGTAGTAGAGGGCCCAGGCCTGAATTACTCATGGTAGCAAGTTACTGGGATTTGAAAGTTAGCAAGCAGCCCTACACGTTGACTGTTAATTAGCCAGATACTTCTCTCCCTGCTGAAGGCCAGTCAAACCTCTTCAGCCCACATATATACCAAAAGATACTTAATTTTACATTGCAGCATGCTGAGTAATCCACTTCTGCAGTATAACCAGAAAAGATCCTTTGCTTGGCTTCCTGACTCCCTGTTGTGTGCTACTTTCAGAGATGCTGTACTAGTGTCCCCAAAGCTCTGCTAAATGCCTTCCCAGTTATCTGGACTGGATTTCAATCTCACCCAAACTAACAGATCCCATAACGCTGCTGTAGCCTGTCCACATCACTTTGGACAAAGACAAGGTCCACACCGTGGCAGAAGCCTAACTTTAGAAAGATAGCACTGCTCCAAGGAAAGCTGTTCTAGAAAGTAAAGGGCCATCTTTTTCCATCTATTAAAAAAACCAAACGCACACAAACCCCAAAACAACACAGAAAAAAAAAAGCAATTACTTGCCTTTGTACAGAGCAAACGAAATGGCATTGCTCACAATTTCATCTCCAGCTTCTTCTATTTTGATAACTGTCAGTAAATGAGGGTTCTCAAGGACTTCTTTGATCTACAAAAAGGAAAAGTTCCATTTCAAAGCAACCTAGGCTGTTTAGTAGTTGATCTCCTGGAGTATCTTTAGAAGAAATTTCCCATCACATCATAGCAAAGCTGCTTCTCATCAGTCCTATTTCTACATACAGTTAAAATTTAATCAAGTCCAGATAGAGGTAGATAATGAGATTTAAAGTTGAAGTACAAGATTAATTATCTTCCAAAAATACAAATAACTGTGATTCCCCTATGCATAACCAAAAACATATAGTCTCAGTAATTAGAAACCACTCATAAAGAAAAAAGATTGTGACAGCACAAGTTTCAACAAATGTCTAGCAGTTTATGAGAGAACAGTTTCTACCTCCTTGTGCTTTGTCAAAAACAGAGATCATTTCTCCCATAACCAAACCTTATAAAGTTACTTTCATTCCAGCACATTCAGAACAAATAATCTTAGCAATCCTTGACTGCAGGAAGAGGTACACTCCAAGGCAGCTCAGCAGAAGCTGTGAGGAGTGTGGCCAGGTGACCAAACAGGGAAAACCACCTCCAGCAGCTCCCCACACCCCATGCAAAGCTCCTTCTGCAAACCAGAGGCTCACGGTCTGCTCGGAGGGCAGCTCTTTCTCTTTAGGTTTGGATACCACAGCCCCCAGCCTCGAAGTGCAAATTCAGACTCAGTTTCTGCAGGACTCTCTCTGCAAGAGGCCATGCCCCGTTCCTGCACTTTTTGTTGTAAGCTTCTGATTCCAGAAGCAGAAAATTGTTGAGGCTGGAAGACATCGCTGAGGACCCAGTCCAAGCCTGCTGCTCAAAACAGCCAAGTGGAGCACGTTGCCCAGAGGAACTTACAGGTTGTCCCATGACCTCACTCTGCCAAGCTCTGACCAAGAGATTTGAATTTACCACAAACAATAGCTGCTTAAACTTAAAACTTCAGTAGCAGAAGCTTGCTTAGTTTGTACCAAAGAAAATACACACATAACTTTGAGTATCGGAATTCCTCTCTGGGGGCTGCAGAAAACTTGCAATAGTACATTCATTTAAAAAAAAAAAGAAAACACAAAAAACCCAAAAAAACAACAAAAAAAACACCAAAAACCAAACTTAAAAACCAAAACATCTTCCATCCCCCATTACAAACTTTGAGGTTTGAATATGCAATCGCTCCCCACACCCTGCTCCCCACTGTGAGCGTGGGTAGGAGATAATTAACCAAGGGAGGAACACAGAATCAGACCCCAGGATAAAGCATAGGGCAGTTAATTGAGAAAGTCAATTAGCTCAAGTTAATGGATTGTTCACTGAGCTGAAGTGTTCTTGGAACTAAGACTTCTGAAAAATAACAGGACACTAAGATTTTTCTGGAGCTCCATTTTTTTCTATCCCTGTTAAACAGAGCAGAAGTATATCTAGAAACAAGTCCGCCCGAAGGTCAGATAACCAGAGTTACAACAGTCTCCTCAGACCGGCCCAAGCAACCCAAGACAGCAGACACTCTCCTTACTTCTCCAGTTTTCCCAGCCTCCAGAAAACTCTTGTAATAAACAGTTCTATATGGGATCGCAACAGTGACTACCATCCTGAAGGCTCTACAGAGGCAGAGGTCAAAGAGGCAAAAAGGAGCTAAAGAAAAATTTGCTGGTGCATGCAGTGCTGTACTTTCAGCTGCACCCCATGTACATGGTATTATTACGTCTATACAGAGTCCCAACGAAGATGGTGTAGGGACGTTACTATGGTGAAAAAAAAAAAAGACCAACTCCTAAACATCCCACCCCTAGTCTGTAAGGGAGATATGTCCTGCCCAGTATCTTAAGGGATGTGGGAAGAAAGACAAGAACTTTTGAAGAAATGAGAGAATCTTGAAGTGAAATTCCTACAATCCGAGAGTCTGTGCGGTAGCAGCAATAACCCTTTGCCTCTGAGCAATTCAGCAGGATTGAGCATCATGAGGCCTGATTCAGCAAACATCCAATTTCTCTACCTTCACAAAGCACACAAAGGAATCGCAACATGAACCAGCACATCAGCCAAGAGACACATCAGGCAGTGCTCCAGAGGAATCTCAAGCACCTTGGGAGTACACAGTTACAAAACATCTGGCCTTAGCCCTCCTGTACCTTGACACGTGCTGTCTTTCCAAAAGATGGCAATCCCCGCTCCTTTTGTTCCAATTCCTGTAAGTTACAGGACTTTGGAATTTTTCTTTTTTAAATCCCCATGGATTTAAGGAGCCCCAGACAACCTATAGGTATCACCAGATAGTAACATTCCTGATCTGGAAGTCACTAGCTGCTCCCAAACTCCTGTTCCTTCTACCCTTCTCCTGCTTTCAGCCCTGCTAGCTCCCTGCAGTAGCACACACTTACCCACTTGATCCAGCTTTCCGTCTCCTCCTCCGAAAGCCTTGAAATGGTACGAGGCAGATACCTGAGCAAGCTCTCCTTGACGCATGTAGAAGCAAGAGTGCCTTCTGCCTCCATCAAGCTAGCAATAACGTCAGCGATCCGGCCGGAGCCTTCCACCACAACACAGGGAATTTTACTCTTGATAGCCACGTTGATAGACTAGGGAGCCAGAGAAGGAGAGGTGATCACCTCAAACATGACTGTGTTGTGAGAGCCTAATATTTAGTAAGAAAGCCTAGAGATTTTATGTTTGCCTTAAGTGAGAAAACCAGAAAAACCTGTGGTCCAGAGCAGCATTTTTATTACTACCCACTGATAGCTCACCAATGCACAACTCTAAAAACAGCATTCACTCAACAATAGAGGGCTGTGAAGAGCCCTACAGAAACTGAGGGACAGAAATCACCATCTGCCAAATTTTGGAGTTGATTAGCAGACCAGGAAAATAGCTAGTAAGTCTGTGTTACGTATCATTTCTTAACGGTGGGTTTGAGGCCTCTCCATACATGTAGCTTCAAGGCTGCCCAACTAACTATGCTGCATGGCACATAGAAACGGCTCCTTCCGTGACAGCCAAATCCTCTCTTACTGGCAGTTTGGAGCTAAAAGGAGATGGACATGTTCAACATGTCATTTTCAGCAAAGCTTTGCTCCAAAACCTGAATAGATGCTTCATTTCAGCTTAGGAGCTCCGATTAACACACCCAACTCTGCATCTGTATTCACCTATAATCTACCTGTGGGCAAAGCTAAAATTAATCATGCAAATAGAACTGAAACACACAGGAAACATATAGGGAGGCTGGGATAATGATCTGAAGTTTCACAGAGTGGTTCAGACTAATTTAATAACGTCACAAATGAAGTGGTAACAGAGACTCTGCTTTGGATTCACATTGTTTGTCATCCTGAAAAGCAAAACAGTTTGATTAGCCTCAATATTAACAGCATAGCTCTGATACCAAGATCATCTCTTCAAGATAAATCATTATATATACTACCCTGCTTCAACTTCACTGTCTCAAACACTGACATACTCTCTTCATTGTACCTACCCTTTTGCCAAATCCAAGCAACCCTTTTCCCAGCTCTTTCTCAAGGTCCTTCAGCTTAGTCTGCATCAGCTCTTCTTGCTGTTAGAGCCATCTCATCCTCACTGTTACTGTTCCCTTCCCACACAGCCTGACTGCACATCCCCTTGCTTTGAACTCCCCAGTGCCAGGTCCCTTTGCTCCCTCAGTCACACCCTCTTCACTCCTGCAGGATGGAGGGGCAAGTAACAATCCTGGTTTTTAACACCGAGACAGATCTAGAAGTCATCTCTTTTTTCACCCCTTCCTTAAGTGTCACTTAGACATCCTGTTTCAAGAAACTTCTTTCTGTCTTCTCCATTCTGTTTGTCCTCTTCCTACCTGTCATCTATTTGAGGATGCTGCCTGCTCCCTCCCCTTCTGGGCTTAGAAGGGTCAGGGTCAGCAGGACCCTCCCGCCTTGTTCAGCTGGCTAGGTTTAAACTAGGTGCAGCCCACAGTTCTCAGGAGCAGCAATCACAAGTCAGTAAGAGCAAGCTTTGGCCTGGAGTATCTCCAGCATAGTCAATATTCCCTGTATATATACGAGAAAGCACTAATTTCCACTGAGCATGGGCAAGCCAAGTTTTCCCAAACCACAGTATAGGAAATTTGTATAAGAAGGATCAAGAGCTACATGGCTGACAGACTTCTGATTGCTGCTCAAATAAACACAAGAAACAAACATTCCTGCGCTGGATTTGTTAGGGAAGAACTGACTCAGACAACTGAACTCTCCAAGCCAACGGTTTTCCAGGATGTCAGCCTGAGGTAGAAACTTTGCACAGAAGATTTTGACTGAAAAAAAATTCATGAGCTTAAATGAATTGCAGGCAAGGTCCTTCTATAGCAAATGCTGGGCAAGCTTCAGTAAATAACAAGACTGTCTACCAAGTTGCTTGTGGAGTATCAGAGCAATGTCCCTACTGTCACTACTGGAAATCAGTAAAAGAAAGAAACTTACTTTCAAGGTCTCTTTCCCTCCACCTTGGGCAAAACACACAATTGGAATCTTCCCACCATAATTAGATTCTGTGAAACAGGCCAAAAGGGAGAAAAAAAAAAAAAAAAAAAGATTCAACCCATTAATGCAGTTTAAACAACTTATTTTTCCAGAGTACAATGAAAGAACTTCCAAGCAATTCATGCAAACACTCTGATACTAGTTTACTGTTGATTTTGCCAAATCTATTAACAGCCCTTCCCATTTTTATGAAAACTCAGTTTTGCCTAACATTCTGTATAGCTAGCCTCAGACAGTCTTCTCCAACAGATGCTTTTTTCCTCCTAACAATCATAATTTTAACTAGCTCCAAAGTCCCTAAAACACGATTTTATTGTGTTTACCTACTGATTTGACCATTTTGAGTCTAGGGGCAAGGTTTTTATCAGAAGTTCAAGATTCAGAACATCTGACTTCACATTTTCGATTATAAAGGAAAGCTAAGAATCCCATAATTTTAGGAGCTAGTGTTTAAAAGACACACCAAGTTTCATAATGATTCTGGGTGCTTCATCATGACGAACAGCAACTATGCTT
Source organism: Falco punctatus (assembly GCF_963210335.1). Lineage (NCBI taxonomy): Eukaryota > Metazoa > Chordata > Aves > Falconiformes > Falconidae > Falco > Falco punctatus. The sequence goes on from NC_137588.1 coordinate 7,600,531, forward strand.
CAGTTGAGGTACACAGTAAAAAAACCACCCCAAAACACCAAAAAGCCTCAATCAAAACACTCTTCAACTCAGAATTTCCTGTCAAGGTTTTTGATTTTTTTTTTCCGTTTTGACAAAGAAGGGGCTGAAATAAATTATTTAGGAGCATGCTGCAGATGGATCAATCACCCTCACAACTGAATATGTTGGGAAAAGCCTCATTTCAGCTCTCATGTAGCTGTGCTTCAGCTACCTGGAATTCAGTGCCAGGTAGGAAGTAGACAGAAAGGACAGCAAGCCCAGCGGGAAAGGAGGGAAGGGCTGTATGGCTGAAATGGTTCATTTGCCGTGTCCCACAGAGCTCTACTGTGACATGAAGCAGGAAGATGAGGGGAGGGGTATTGCTCTGAAGGGGGCTGGCTGTCCCTGAAAGTGCTGAAGATGCAACGCAGTTACTGCATCCCTTCCAGTTCAGCATGCAAGGGATGTTATCACCACTCTTCTTCCCAGAAAAGTCACTGTGCGTCAGCCCCAAAGGACACAAGGGCTAAGGAGGAGGAGGTTTGCAACCTGATGCCCACACCTACCTGGGATAACCCGCTCCGAAATGTACTTTTCTAACTGAGTTCGTACTTTTGCCTCTATCGTTGGGTGCCCATGGGTGCCATTATCAACAAGTAAGAGATGGGTGTGATTATTATCCAGGCAATACAGGGGGTCTCTCTTGAGATCATCCATTATGTAGTGAGCCAGGTAGTACCCCTGGAAGCACAAGCACAGCATTTAACAGAGATCCAAGGGCAGAGCATGCACCAGCCTTCAAGGACAAGCCAGTGACAAGCTCAACCCCTAGCCACCAACTATTCCTCAGTAGTTAGGAGTCTGAATTTTCTGACTCAAGGCACTGCTCACTGGCAGTTCCAACAGCAGCAGAAGACAGCGAGAAAAAACGCAGGCAAGAGCACAGCATAAATATTTGCATAGAAACTTTTTTTCTTTACAGAGCGGCCTGGTGTGTGATGATCCTCTCAACTTCATCTCAGCCCATGGAACAGTGGAAGTTATTTACAACAGTTTAGTCCTTTCAGAGATCCAGTTCTGCAATGCATGCTTCCTTCAGCTACCACAAACATTAAATCTGTGGCAAACTCACTTTCAACACCTCCCCAGATTTTTTGTAGGTTGGAAGGGACGTCTTGAGATCATCTAGTTCAACCCTCAAACCTCCTCAGAACCCTCAGTAAACAAAACTTTTATTTATCTAGCAGGATGGTTTTTAGACACGTTCTATTGTGTCTAGTAGACAAAAGACAAGGGGAGCTATGCCCATGTTATCTGGCAGGCAGAACAACAGCATCAATGAGCAAGCTCCTTAACAGTAGCAGCAGGTACAATATGTCTCAGCTCATGGGAATGCCCACCATGGGTGGGCGTGCAAGGATTTCACAGCAGCTAGAATAACCATGAAAGAGGTTACTCCCTAATGCAATGCCAGATATGAAATCAGAGCAGCTGAACCTCCACACACATGCTAAGCCCAGCTGAAATCCTTCCCACCAGGCCAGATGTGCGTGACCATCCTGAACATGAGAACGCTTTAGTTTCCTCCTGGTTCTGGGAAAAGCACCTGATGTTCTGTCTCACTGCTATGTATGTTGAAGAAAAGCTAGCCCCAAGGTTGAATTGTTCAGGACACAGCAGGTCAGGCTAAGTAGACAGATGTGCTTCTACACAAGCATTGCACTGGAAAGCATCCTGCTGAGGTCTGCATCGCCAGACATTGAGCAGAGCTTGACTGACCACTCAACTCGGTAATCACATGGCTGATAACATCAGCCTACCACAGATACCGTCCTCACTGAGAGCAGCGGTCAGTCAGGGACATAATCCATACAATTGACAGCTGAGCCTCCTCTTAGTTCCCCCTCTCTCCCCCCCGCCGATACTTGTTTCTTACGTCATTGTCACCACTGCGAATCAGACTTTCTCGGTTGGAAATCATGCCCCATGCTGCTATGCCAATAGCCACCACATTCTCCTCTGAGCTCCGACTGATGGTGTTGTCTCTGACCACTTCCCCGATGTACTTCATCAGTCCATAATGTGTGCCTCCTGTGAAAATCCAGGCCCCTGGGGGACAACATTCAATAACCTGGGGAAATGTAGCGGAATATCCACCCTCCTAATGCATTACCTTTGAGATACAACCACCCAATCCCCTCTTAAGATCTTACCTCAGAAAAGGCATTTATTCTTCAATTAAACACAAAAGATATGCTACACAACTGACCTTAGGTTATCACGGGCATCCGATAGCTAGCTCTCAACCCTGTCACTTCCAAACTGTTATGTCACATCTGCCCCAAGGGCACCAGCCAAGCAGGAACAAACCAAACGCTCTGCTTCCCTGCTGACCCTTCGAGCTGCTGCCACTCCAACAGTGTTACGCAGCAAGAAAATAATACAGACACATATGCAGGTCTTTACCTTTGGACTGGGCAATGTAGATCAGTCTGCTGAATATCTTGCGCATCCGGGGCTTGAGCGCAAAATTCTTTGCGCCCCCGGTGACAGAGATGACAAGGTTAGGGGTTTTCAGGTGCCAGTGCTGGGTCATCAGATCATACAGTGTTTCGGAGTCTGTGTCGCATGACAAACGGATGTACTTGGGTGAGAGAAAATAAGAGAACAAATACAGCAAGAGATAAATAGTGATAGCTAGCAACAGACCAGAAATTACATTTTCTTCTCTAATGTACAGTCTTATTCCAACAACCAGCTGAAAAAGGGTGAAGTAACTGTGAATTCTGTTTCTTTCTCTAAAGCATCTTTATCCTTCCTCTACAACTAGGCACCCAATCCACCTTCTGCTCGGAGAAGGCAAAAGGACTGACCTTGGGGTTCAGAGGACCATTGGAAGGATGAACAAACACCAAGGAAGTCTACAGTATAACAACATTAACAATAAATAACAATGTTATTTATAGCTTAGATTATGGATTAATGTAGCATTGTTCAAGGTGAACTAGTAACAATTACAGTTGTATTTTGATTACACTACTAAAGCCTTAATTTAATGAACTACAAATTCCAGGCTCCATTTGGATGGTGTCCCTACATAACATATATCCATAAAACATTTGAAGTATTATATATTATATATAAGAACTTCAGCAAATATGTAGTAAAGCCTGAACACTGTATAACAATGCCAAAAAGCACATTAAAAAGATAATCTGACTTCAGATGGACCTACTACGTCTTCATTTATGTGAAAGGTCCTCTGACTTTTTCTTGCTATGCTATTCAATAGGCCCTTTACAATTTTATCACTGTTAGTCGTTTATTGTGATGGACTTTTGGAAGACCATCACGGCTATACAACCCATATCAGGGTATGAAGAGGAGTAACATGGACCTGTATCACAGGGGATTTTGTGCAGATTGCCCAATATTTGCAGGAGAGCAAACCCAAGGGATTGGTTGGAGGAATAAATGTCCATTTCTTGAGAAGCATTTAACCTGAACAAAAGCACATATTTATTCCAGAACAAGTTCCCAGGAGCAGTTATTGCATCTGGGCTCAGAACAGCACGTCACAGAGGAAGTCTAGCAGGCTCCAGCAGGTACACAGGAGAGCTAAGGGACTCCCACAGCTTCTGCTCTAAGCAGCATCAGTCACACGGAGCCTTGGGTGTTTTTCAGGAGACGGTCCCAATAGTAGTGGAGCCACCTACCAGAAAAATTAACTGCTTCACAGAGCCAGTAAGCCATCCCCACAGCAAATCTTGTTAGCTCTGTAGTTAGAAGGCAATTCTCCTAAACCCTACTGATACACAAAGTACCTGGTATCTGTATGACTGCCTTTGCTCCATCAACAAACTAAGGTTTCCAGTTGAATGACTTGCTGTGTTCACCCAAGTCGTCATTTTTATCTTTCACATGGTGCTTGCTTTAGATAGATGCTGAAGCTGAACTGCCCGTACAGCTTACGTCCTCCTTTCGTACATCTCGGCGCATAATTGCAAACACACCTCGGTTACACCTAAGTTCCACTCCATGCATCAGCAGCTACACCTCTGGCGGTTGCCACCCGGAGCCCTTGGCAAGGCTCCACCGGAGCGGGCGACCCCCTCGGGGCCACCACTCGCCTTCTCCGAGGTGCAACGGTGCCACCTGCTGGTACAAGTGGCTGCTGCAGCCCGACCATGCCCGATCCGACCCTCGCAACACGGGCGATGCCAAGCGTTTCGGAAACTGAACTCAGAAAGGTATTCGGAGAAGCGTTTCTCAGATTGATGGCTACCAGAGCATACAACGCAGCTAACCGCAACGTTCTCAGATGTCACAGGACCTGTGCAACACGGCAGGAAAAGGAGTGCACAAGCAGGACTTCGGAAGCGTAGAGATTTCACTGGTCTGTTCACACGTAACATTCCTGCTCAGAATTTTTCAAGACTCATCTGGCCTAAAAAGCGCAATGCAGGGCATAAAACCTCCCATCCCTCGCTAATAATAGCAATTCTGGTGTTGCCTTGGGTTTTATGTCCTCCCCACTGCACATGGGATCAAGAGAGAAATATTGTGCAATGTTTAAGACTAGCAGGTGCCTTGCAGTACAGGGAGTGAGAATGCAGAATAAAGATTAACTCCAGCCAGCACGCTAGTGGGATGGATTAGGTGACTTATGTGCAGTATTTGAACAAAGTATGCTCTCAAACACACACAGCGGCCTTAAGAGTCTTCATGAAACAACTATGGGCACACAGAAACTGGCTTCCAAGGCGGGAAGGGGGACACAGCTAAGGAAAGAACATTCAAGCTTTGAGAACTCAGAAATGTTGCGAAAAGTGAACCATTTCTTCTTTCAGTAAAGGTATACAGCAGCTTACAACACTGCAGTATAAAACTAAAATATGCATATCAAGAAATAGGTGAAGTACTTGGACCCATCCAAGCGTGATTCAAACCCGTCAGTCTTACTTCCCACTGAAATGCCTCTTGTTTCTGCTACTTTGCATAAAACAAACCCAATTAATTTACATAGCATGCTCTGATTTTCCTCATTGATTTTGATTGTCACAAGCAAGCTGCATTAACAGTAAATATCGGTCATTTAGAAAAGGCCGATGAGCTCAGCTACATGTGATTCGTCACACAGTATCAGAATAAATCAGAAACAGCAACATCAGCAGTTTTCTTCTTTCCACGCCTCCGCTGTCCCCACACCAAGGAAAAACACGGGGGGGGGGGGGGGGGGGGGAAGGGGGGAGGAACCCAAACCAAACCTCTGAAGTGCCACTGATACCTTAAAACCCCACTGTGAATTTACCATCATCGCAGGATCTCCACCCTAGCAAATAATCAGAACTGGTTATGGGCCTGAGCAACCTGGTCTATGTGGATATGCTTTGAGCAAGAGTTTCGGCTAGAAAACTCCAGAGCGCCCTTCCAAACAAAATTAATGAGGATGTGGGACATGCAAGCCCCATTCCAACATCCCAAAACATCCTTCAGTGTCCAGCCTAAGTCCTGAGATATGACTGTACACCCGCAGACAGCGATGATCTGCACATAAGGCAACATGGGTCAGTCAGCAAGCTCGGTAGGCAGGTGTTAGAAGACATGTTGTGCAATCTTAAAGCCATGACAAAGCACGAGTGATGATTTTATGGAGCAGCAAGCAGGTACTGAAGAGTACAGATCCTCCAAAGAAAGGTCTTACATCCCTACAGATATAAAATCCCTATGGCTGTCACCTCATGGATCCTGCTGCACCTTCAAAGGCAAAGCATGTTACATGTGCTCCTGTCCAGAGAGCTGTACTGGTGTGCACCCCCCAGCATTTTCTTTCTAAAGTGTAAGTTAGTCCACATGGGGAAGGTGCAATGTTCCAAGAAACAGCCTTGTCTTGGCCCTAAAGTCAGACTGTAAGGAACAAAGCATCTTAATCAGGACCTTGGTCATTCAGGCACTTAATTCAGGTTGGGTTCACTGATAAAGATGGGTAAAAGGGTACTAAGTAGTTGCTCAACACCATGACATTTCCATCCAGACGGGGACCACAAAATTGCCGCTCCAACTGCACATGGATACAGTCACTGCACAGAGTCCCAGTGAGAAACATTCAGAATGGTATTACGGGCCAATTGCAATAAAACCAGTTTTGTGAAAAAAAGGAAAGTAAAATTCACTCATTCTTCTGCCATGCCTGGAAATCTCTATTTGCTCCCATCATCAGCCTATGAAACAAACAAAATAGAAGAAACCATTCTTTGTTTCCTATTTTCAGGGCTTGAGAAACCAGCTTGTCTCCTTTGTAGCATAACTCCTTCCATTTCCATTAGAACAAAATAGACTTTAGCTGCACCTTCCCTGATTTTCAGGGGCTTCCACTGGCATTGGGTTCAATACTCTGAATACGGTGCACCCAACAGGTGCCTGATGGATACCCTTAATACAATTACTTACCTTTCCTCTTTTTCCCATGTTTTCAAACTGAATGTCCCCAAAGGCATCAGTAGGAAGCTCCTTAGTGTGCTTCTTGTAGTTCCATTTTTCGTTGCTGTTAATCTGGGTGCCCTCTACGTGTTGATTTTCAGGGTATCCACATTTACATAAGTTACCCCTGAAAGAAAAACGAATAGACATGAAACCCCACACTTACCATCCTGAGCACAGAAAAGTAAGCTCCGATATGTGTATTAACAAGGGACGGAAAAAACAGCCGACACCACAACTTCTGTTCAATCTGGACATTCCCAAGAAGTGTTACTCTGCAACAAACCTGGAGCTGGTAGAACACAGGGTGCCTGCAGGAGCAGTCATATCAAGGGCAAAGCCTGGGAGCAGGGCTGTGCCAAGACAACAAGCCTAGTGGCAGGTGGAGCTACAAACCCAGCTGTACGTGGGACTCCACTTGGATTTGCTGCCTGACAAGTTAACAGCTAAGAGGAACCAACCTTCAGCTGAGACCAGCACTTAATCACGCCTCCTGCCCCTATCATCTGCTTCTGTGCCGCGCCAGGCACCGAGCTGAGTTCATCTCAGGAACCAGTCTGTGCCGCGAGATCTGCTGACACCTCTGGATGGACCTCACCTTTGTGACCTCTTTCACTATCACAAACCAAGTTAGCTCGCCAGAAGCTTAATTTGAAACCCTACAACTATGCACAGAAAAGAAGAAAATTAACGAGAGCTTGTCATCAGACAACACCGGCAGCGACCTCATCGGCTGCTAACCTGCGTACAAATGGTTTCTTTCACTTTCTGTGCTCTCAACCAGATATGAAGAGGTTACTAAGTGTAATCGTTTTCCATGCAAACCCAGGGCCTGACTGGTGTCCAAGTGCGTCCAAAGCATATTCACATCAAGATGGATGTCTGGTCTCTGAGCAGATTTGGCAGGCAGTTCCCAGCACATTTCCCACCCTCACCCCACTCGCCTCATCACGTGTCATGGTGTGCGGTCACTAACAATGCCCTCTCCACCAACACTGAAATTGCATCAAGGGGTGGAAAAATCTGCAATTTTGTTATGTGGGACTAGATGGGAAAGCTACGAAGCTAGGAGAACTCTTTTCCTAGGAAGAGCTGCAGCACAATCCATGAAATCTTGCATATATCCTATATCCCTGCTTCCTCAGAGGGCATGGAGAAGGGGTAGTTGCTTATGAAAGACAGGACTGACAACTGCAGTCAGCAACAGCAACAGGAGGGAACAAGTGTGGCCCCTACACTCTAAGTTAACAAGAAACATCAGGTAAACACTCGCCCAGTGCTAATTTTACTAACAGCACAAAAATGCAGATGAGGAGAAGAAGCAAGAGGAGCAATGCTATTAACAGCACTGTGCAATCTGGCAATATATGGGGGGTGGGGAATTAAAAAAAAACAGATGCATCAGTCCAAAAGGATTAATATGAGAACATGAATTTATGTGCTTACAGAGACCTTTATGATTAGCTTGCATCCTGCAAACATGAGACTGAGTAATGCCCTCCTGTGAAGATTGCTGTAAGGGTGAGTCCTAGTGTGCCTCTCTGAAGGACAGAAAACTTACATGGTTTCTTCCACTCCACTATAACTTGCAAATAAAAGCAGTTTACCTTAAAAACGGAGAGACAAAAAACCCCAGCAAGTATCAACTTGCAATCCTTTCCCAGTGGGCTTATGTAGGAAGAGAAGCTGATAAGAACCAGCTCTCCCATCTTTTGCTGGTTCTTTGCCAGACATCCCATTTTAGATGACAGAAGAGGACCCTAAGTAAGACTTTCTGAAATGAGACTAATTTCCTTCCCTCCCTCCCCCTCTCTCCAAGGCATTCTTCCTCCCAGCTTCAGAGCAGAATGGGGTTACTGAGAGCCCTTAGAATTCTATATTAAGACTTCTGCAGCTGCTTTAATTCTATCACTGTTCTCTTGAAATTGCAAAAAAAAACCACCCTACAACCCAAAACCAAAACAAAACCAACAACTAACTACCAAAACCCAGAAGCAATGTTATGGTCCTCAAACTTGCATTGCATAGGTATTTGTGCCTGAAAACGGAGCAAGTATGATATCCTATCTTAACAGAACATCAGCCTGAGCAAAAAAAAAAGAAAAAAAAAAGACTGCCTTTCTCTGCTGTAAAGGCTTGTGCCTGGAATTTGTGATTTGGGTTTAAAATGAAAAAATTTAAATTATTCAAGCTTCTGATGCATACCTACATTGTTACACACCAATGCCAGTACTGGTACTGCATTCCTAAAAGCACATCTATACTGCCACAATTATGCTTCAGATAGGGGATTTGATATCAAATCCCCTTTCAAAGCTGCTGGAAGACATGCTGACAGAATCAGCCCCTAGTTTTGCATCTGTGGACTAACTGAAACTGATACAGTTCCAGTTTTACACAAACTCCACAGAGTCTAGAGCAGTGGCCTCCAAAGAGGGGAGCATATGACATGAATTTTAAAAAAGAAAAAGTATTTATTTCATCTTTCTCTCACCCTTTTTAAATTGCTATTTTTGTGTATGTTTTCCAACGTACATAATATTATACAGTAGTGGATGTATATAGTTTATAAATAAACATACATTGAGGGGTATGCTAAAAATATTTTTCTGATGGGGTGTGCAATCAAACCAGCATGGAGACCACTGGTCTAGAGCTAGGAGAAGCACTCCAGTGTTTGTCCAGCCGTCAGACTTCCAGCTCTTTTGACCACCACTGCAAAATACCCTAGGCATAAGCAAACGAGCCAAACAAGTGACAACAAAGAGTTGTACAAGTGAGACTGAGGTGAGGTTGTACTGCCAGATTCAGGCTCCTTATAAAATCAAAAAAGTTTCCTCCCCACCTAAACCCCACCACATGGCTTTGCAAACAGAAATACTCTCAAGCTCCCAGCCCCCCACACCTGTAGAAAAAGAGAAAAAATATTTACTTACATTGACTTGGTGTCTTTTGTGAAAAAGACACACTCTCTCTTCTTAAAGTTTTCTTGGATGAAGTTGACCAAATCCTTAAAAATATTTTTAAAATAAAGCTTATTTCTGACAACTCATAAAGCAGAAGAAACCTCAGAAACAACACAGTTGGTTTAAACACAAAGAAAATGGGTGCAAATTTGTAAGTCTCCTTTCTCAAAGTGGATGGTGGAAGGCAATTAGAAAGCACTGATGGGAGCTAACAGGACAGAAAAGACTACTAAAAATCACAAATAGGCATTCCAAAAAAAACCCCATGTCATACTAGTATTTTTATATCTATCAAGCAAAATATATACTCAAGAGGCAAAAGGTATGGCTTCCCCCTCCAAAAAAATAAATAAAATTGAACATCAAAACAGATCTGATGCCCTAAGAGTTGCTGGAGAGCCTATTTGAGTTCCAGTTTTTAATCCAAAAGACCCACCTAGAAATCGTTTTACTTGAATTCAGTGACACAATAGAAGTAGCTGTAAACTACACAGCATTTCCAAATAACTTACAGCACTAAAAATATTTTTCAAATAGTGGTCAAGTGCTGTAAACACTGCTCAAAAGTCTATGGTAAACACTTTCTTCCCAAGAAAAAAACCCAAAGACATAAACATCCTATTGGGTAGGGGCTATTTTAATTCAACAGAAAAAGACCCCAGTAGAAGACCTGGATAGAACTTAAAACCATGCTTTGTGTGAGCTTAACAGAATGCAAAGTCTCTCCACCTTGTTTAACCATTATCTCTCATATTAACCCTAAAACTCCACAAGCACAGGGGAAGCTTTTGAATTTAGGCAACGCAAATTCATTCCTAATCTGCCTATAGGAGCTAGGAAATGAAAACAAAAATCTCCATTGCTGATAAAGGGTTGGAGGCTTGGTTTGTTTTTAAGCATAGCTTAGATTTGCAAGGCAAGATTTAGCTTGGGATGAAAAGGGCAGACATACAGCTATAGTTTAGTTTACCATTTGCACAGAACACTCATAGTTAAACAGAAGTTAGAGGAAGTTACTCCAAGTAGAAAAGTATAACATCCAAAACAAAGACAATAGAAGAGAACATAATTAGCCAGTAAAAGCCACAATGATGCAAGACCAAAAAAATAAAAGGGAGGGGGAACCACTTGCTAAAGACCTAAGAGTGAGTCATTAGGCCTCTTACAAGCCCATCAGAAGCAAGAAATCTGCCAGGCAATCACTGTGATCAGCAAATCATTGAGGTTTGAAAAAGATGTTGAACATAATTATACATTGTCTGCCTTTGCCTTCAAATTGTGTGAAGAGGTTGGGGTTGTTCTTTAGAGGCAGAGGATTTGTGTCTAACTGAAACGTGAAAAAGGATGTTAAAACATAAATGACTAATAACGTACAATAAAAAGTTACAGGGATCAAAAGGAATACAATGCATCCTTAGACTTTCACTACTGCTGGAAGGGTCAGGGGCTAGGAAAACTTCTCGATAAAAGAAAACTGGCAAATCCATCATCCCTCTCCTGATGTGATGCAATTCATAACCACCGTGGCCCACTCCCAAGATAACACCCAAGCTTGTCAAGAATGCAGCAGATACTCACAGCATCACTGCAGGACACATCTGTGCTGCGAGACATGCTGGAATAGAGGAGCCTGGAACTCTCAAAATTGCCATTTCTTCGGTGCCGCATGGTGCCCATAGAAACCTGAAAGAGCGTGGCAGAGGAGGAGGCGATGAAGCAATGGTCATTTCTTTTAGTAGGTAAGAAACAGCAAGGGTACTTAAGTGCCCTAGGAAGGCAAGGGAGATGTTATTTGTATCCAACGTAAATAATTAGGAAGTATATCAATTCCTAAAACATGAAACTAACATTCAGAGAAAAATCTTTTCTTTCACACCACAAAGACTTTCCTCTTTCTTTCCCCACTCCAAGAAGAACTCCAAGTCAACATGCTTTGAGAAAGGCGCATGCCTTACATACCATCCCATGCAATTCATTGCCATATCTTAACTCTTGCCCTTCCCATCTCTGATGCTCAGGACTTGTGCTATTCAGTGTTGATACGCAATGAGCAGTCCCTAATTCAGTGTCTTTACAAAATAAAGGGGATAATATGAAGAAACATTTCAATCAGCAAACTGGAGTGTAAAAGGTGAAGAATCTTAGAGTAGCTGCAGCACCTGAACATGATCCCTCAGGCCTCTGTCCACTCCTGTAACAAGGACTGTCAACATGTGCAATCTGAAGAGTAAGTGGATTTAAAGTTTGTTGGATCCAAAAGGGAAGAAGTCACCCTTGGAAGGAAACGCACTTCAGTTGCCCACTAGAGCAGATACCTGTATGGGCATCTCTTTGAAGGAGCATCACTTCATTTGCACAAAAGCACAGCACAAAAATTTATTTATGCTACAGCAAATATTCCCGTTCCCTTCATGTTACTTCATGAATAATACTGGAAAAGGTCTTTTCCTGAAAGGAAGGCTGGCAGGCAGCTAACACAGTGAGCACAAATTCTATTTCTCCTTCCAACACTGTTTTTCTCTCTTGCCTTTTCCTCTCACTGTGTACAGTGGGCTTACCCCTTAGGTGATACTGCCACTGTATGGCAAAAAGCATCCCCCCAGAAACAGGAACATGCATTCCCCAGCTCTGATGAAGCATCCCTGTGTAAACATATTTCTGAGATCAAAAAAACAGCAAGTGTGAAACAATTTACTTGGGGCACTCAACAAACTGGGAATGGCACAGGCAGCAAGAAGGTGTAGTCTTAAGTAGAACGATGGAGTGTGACGTGAGCAACCCCTAAAGCAAGAAAGAACAGGCAGGTTTTCACAAAAACATGTACATTTATACTTCACAGTTATTTAAAAAATACTATGAAAAACATTGCATGTTGAGGCGGAGCACAGTTGACTCAGTGTTGTTTACTGTGCATGGTAGAAGTCCACAAATACTTCCCCCAAATTCTTCAGCGTGCCTGGGATTTCAATCACTCTTTTTATCTCTGTTAAGTGATGGAAGAGCACAAAAAAGGCTCTGTTCCCCCTTCCCACCTTCTGCATGCAACACGAATGATTTAAACCCAAGAAAAAGCAAAAAGCTGGAAAGTACATTTCATTGTGGCTAGATGCTGGGGCCCAAAGAATGGTAGCATTGGAACTGGCTGCCTTGGAAAGAGATGGAATCACCATCCCTGGAGGTATTTAAAAGACATGTAGATATGGCACTAAGGGACAGGGTGTAATGGTGGACTTGGCAGGGCTATGTTAACGGTTGGACTCGATCTTAAAGGTCCTTTCCAAGCTAAATGATTCTATAGTCGTATTGCAACCTGAGTAATTGGCGCATTGCAGTGGTCCCGGCTTCTGAAGTTCTTTAAACCTTATTTATTCTGCACTAATTTAGTGCTGTATGATAACAGGATGCCTAAAACGCTACCTGCACTCAATTCAGGCACAGGTTTTAACTTGACCACTTGGAACCACGACCTATGGAAAACCAGTGTTCACCAAAAGCTTGGAAGAACAAGTAAGTGTTACAAGGGAACGGAGTCTCTCAAAGAACGGCCAAGAGCACAGCATTTCACACAGACCTGGCACTACTGTTCCACGGAAAGAAAAGCCTATTCCAAAGTCAGGGCTCCCTGCAGAAAAAGGCAGGCAGGCTATACACCCTCTGCAAAACATAAAACCAGAACAGTTAAAATTCCATCTCAGGCCTCCCAAGCCAACACTGAGCTAGCTTGCATGCCATGGGAAAATCATGTAATATTGCAATTCAGGCACAAACCTAAAAAGCTGGTACATGGTCTGACCATCTGGTTGCATTTCATGTGGACTCCACAGATACCTGAGCTTCTAAGAATCACACCACCACCCACAGACCCCCACCATGGGCGTTCGGGATTCTCAGCCCAGAGAAATAATTAAAAAAGCCCACTCCTTTTCTTCGAAAACCAACAGCCTATAATCTCTTCACATCTCTTCATCTCCCATAATGATCTCTCCCTCAAATTTCACCGTTGAAATAGATCCAAAAGTGACTTTCCAAAACATGTGCCATTGAGAGCTACAGTTGTGTTGACCTAAGCCTTTCACAGGGGAACTTCTCTTCAGCTGCAGATAAATGTCAGGCTGTACACACTTGCTCAAGGTCTCAGAGACAGTGGATCTGCCCCAGACCAATTTGTTTTCTCATTCAGCACTGCAGAAAGGTGTTAGGCTGTTTAAGTAGAAGCTGTAGAAGAAAACAGACCACGCTCCTACTCTGAAGTTTATCATCTCTGCATAATTCTCTAGCACTTCCACCTCAGAGCAAGGACAGAAGTCTGGCAAGCTTTACACCAGATGCAGGAAAAGGCTTTGTAGCCAACTACAACAGCTCAAAGCAAAACACTGGAACGAACTGACCTCCAAAGAGGCCACCAGTCTGGTTGTGCCCTGCTTCAGATCCCCAGAACAGAAGCATGCCTTTATTTGCCCAGGAACTGCAAGGGTCTGTAGAAGGAGCGAACGTCTGTTCCTTTAAGGGTACCTGCTCACGGGCCTTTTCAACACAAAAGGGCTAAGAAAAGGAGGAAGCCATAAACAAGATCACGCAGAGAAGAAAATCTGACTGATAGACAATAAAGGAGTGATGAGACCCAAACCTGATATACCACAATAAGGGTATGTGGAATGGGGCAATGTTTGTTCCAGTGAGGTTATCTGATGAGGTGGGCTTGTCAGGTGGGACGAGAGGGAAGCCATACACAAAATACATAGAGGCTCAAACCTAGCAAGCAAACATCATGGAGACAAAGATAAGAAAAAACACCTTGTCAGTCAGTAATTGATGAGTTAGCCAGAAGCTTTGTGCAAACTCGGACTTTACAGCTGCTGAGGATGTAAGCTGAAGTTCAAGGATGTTGGAGGGGGGCCAGTGGAGCCCTGCCAGCTGAGGAGGGAAAGGCAGACAGGGGAGAACAGAGGAGGAATTAGCAGAAAGGGGTATAAAAGGGACCCTTTGCACATGAAACAGGGCTAGTGCACTTGTCTGGCTGAGCCTTGCACCTGCACCTGATCGCTGCAATCTCTCCTATCTTAATAAATTATTTCTTAACTGTCTGGGCAGGGGTGCTGCGCAGAGGGGCTGTGCCAGTGCTCAGAGATCTACCAATATATGAGTGCCAGTCAACCCCGAGAGTGCCATGTGTGTGCCCTGTCTCCGCTGGCCCAATGGGAAGGGGGCCAGTAAAGTAATATGAAGCACTAGAAGCTTGCCAAGAGCAGCCAGGCTACCATTTCTGCTCACTGCTTTCCCAAGATCATTTCAGGGCCAGTAGAACCTCGTGCTGGGCAGCCATGAGAGTTCCATCAAGGAACCACCTATGAATTTTTTAGGGACTTGGCCAGCGTCACTCGTTCACTGACAGATGCAAGCCCAAACACTGGTCTTCATAGTCTGGTCAAATAGTCTGGCTTTACCTTCCCTAAATTTGGGACCACCCATTGCCTGGCAGTAGGCCTGCCTGAATTTTCACAAACCCTCCAGATGAGTCCAGGGTCCTGCAGGTAATGACCCCCTTTCCCTGCATGACCCTGACTTCAGCACAGATCAGGAAGGTCCTGATAAATAAAAAGTGCTCCGTCAAAAGACTAGTGGCTCTCACTGCATTTCCAAACAGGGCAAGCGAGCTATAAGACGAACAGCTGACTTTGCTGCTATGACAGGTTTCACTCAGCACCCCAAACATTTTAGCATCCTTCCTTCCCTCCCCAGGCAGGACACGAGCTTTGCACATTTTACCTAGCGCAAGGATGTTTTCCTGGCATGAGCTAGAAGCAAAGAAGCAATTAACAAAGCTTTAGCAGTTTCTCTTCTAGGAGGACACAGTGCCAGAGGAATTTAGATGGCCTCAGCCACGAAGCAGTCATCCTGCCCCCGTGAAGTGCTAGCTTTGGTTAGCAACCAAGGCAATGGCTGAGAAAATAGTCCCCAAAACCACCAGATTGTTCAAAACAAAGCAAAAACACACCCCCACACCCTCCACCGTATCACTTATTTAACTGAGGAAGACTAGCATCTGCATTGGGGGACATATTTCTTAACAGCCCAGAAAGCAATTCTTAGTTCACAAGATTGATTTTTTTAATGCTGTAATTCAGAATAAATTTCCACAGGGGGAAATACATTTTGGTCAGGAATCTATGCAACTTATTTATTGACAGAGGTTTACTTTAGTTGTTGATCTGTTTAATAAGTTAACACCAGAAAAGTGACTATGGACGTAACTGAGAAGATTAAGAGGAAACAAGGGCATTAAATTATTCATTCAAAAGAGTAAAGGATTTCAAATTTGCCTTGCTGCATTTGTAAATAATTTATAAGAACGAACACGTTGCAAACAAAGTAAAAAAAGTTAGCAAGGGTGCAAAGGAATTCTGAAAACCTTGGATTTATTTTTAAATTTAAGTTCTGAAGAGCTGCATTGATACCACAGAGTTTAGCTGATATTTGTGAGCAAATCTCATTAATTCTATCAGTGTTAGAAATAACACAGCAACCGTGCACACTTTAAAAGATGTGACACAGCCACAGTCTACGTAACAGGCAAATTAATTCATTTTCTATTGTATTTCCAATCCATTAAATATATAAGAAGACATTTTTAAAGCATGGACTACTGCATTAAAGCATAACTTTAAACTAACATGTTTTTAGAGTAATAGCCATTAAATAAACACTAGAATAATCCTCATACTATGACTTTCACAGCATTTGAAGCAGCATATTCCAAGGAAAGTCTTCAGCTCAGAGGTGACTAAACGGAGAAGTGACAGTAAAAATAACTAATTCTGAAGAAAATTTAATGAATAGGCTTTTAAAAAACCTGTCTGCAACTGACAAAGCAAGACCAGCTTCCCCTCTAAGAAAGCAGTCAGATAAATCTAACCACTATTTGCACTAACATATTTCTAGCAATTATGTGAAAGCTGCCAAAAAGGAAAGACGTTACCAAACTTCAGATGCCCAGCTACCTCAATTTCAGCATATTAAAAGTACATACTCTTCAGTACAGCAAAAACCATGCCTAAACACGTACCCCTGTAGAACACTTACCAAAGTCTCCAGAATGTGCCCCAGCAATCCTACTGAAATCATTACTCAAAGAGGAAGGTTTTGATATACTTTGGCTTGCAAAGCCCCACCTTTTTTATCTGTGTCATGCTTTCCTTTTAAGGGAGGGCACAGAGGAAGAGATAATGCACGGGAGCAAGCAACAGCAGGATTATTCACCAATTAATAACGAAGGCACACATAATTGCAGCAGGGCACAGGAAATAACAGTTGCAGGTTATTTCTATGAGAACAGTGATGTTTTGGTCCCACCTGCTACCAAGGTATTACAAAAACTAGAAACAACACTGCAGCTAATTTACACAATCAACAGCACTATTAAAAAGCCAGAAGTACAAGAAAATGCTTGTGGGAATAAATAATTAGATATTAATATACCAGAAGATAATGAAACAGTTCCAAAATCAACACTTATTAACATGATTTACTACAAGGTTGTTGAAACACCGGTGAGTACAACAGAGGGCTTTGCAGCTACCGACAGTTTGACCCAACAAAAATCTTACTCTGTTCCCTAATTTTTTGTTTGACACTTATCAATGTAAAGTAATCTGGTTTTCTTCGGCCTTTAAGTTAAAGCTATTCACTTCGGCAAGAGGAATTTCTATTGCTGATATTCACAGTGCCTCCTTGGAGAGCCAGACTGTTCCCAGCCCACTGTCCTTGCAGAAAGCAGAACTTGGTGTGCTGCTGGAGAACATTCTACATCCTTGTAGTGACCCAGTTTGGGCAGATATCACCACCCCACCGGCCCAAGCACTCCCCCACAATCCTGTTTTGCTTTGCACTGCAGTGGATGAGCATGCAAGGAGAAAATACATCCAGCTCTGAAGGGCAGAAGCTTCTAATCCATGAGCAATCCCAGTGTCAGAGAAAAAGAACAAAGACATACCGTTCAAAAGGCTCAAGACAAAACAAGTTTGTGTTGCAATTACAGATCTGCTGTTGAAAACACAACCGTTAAAACCAAGCTGAAGTGTTTTGAATTTCTGTTGATGGTCAAAAGCTCACAGTGATATTTCCTGGTAATCGGAAGAGTCTCTAAACTGTTCAGGTGTGTTCTGAAGCATGATCCCAGAGCACCCAGAGTAGGGAACTCTGTGCCATGCACTGGGCACCCTCCGCTCGCCCAGCTCCAGGCTTTTCTCCCTTGGAAACCAAATGGAGGGAATGATGCACATAGGAGTCTGTTCCCAGTGTGCAGTCAGTAGGGTAGGACACATAAGTGGATAGCCACCAAAAAAAAGCTCAAAAAGACTCCTGTAGCATTTTTTGGTAAAAGTAGGAGTGAGAAGTCTCAGATGCACTTTTCCCTCCAGTCACAGTGAGGCAGGTACTGCTGCTCCGCAAGGACTCGCAGCACGAAGGACTAATCAATCCTGATAAGTTATTCTGCCACGAGACATTGGCAGAAGAGCGAATAGAGCTGGAATTTTCCAACCTGCAGCCTGGCCTCAGAGAAATCTTTCCTTTTGTGATGGAGATAGCTTTATCTACCTTCCAACTCACATTTCCTTGGCATACGCACATCTGCATTTGCACGAGTTTTACTTAGAGGCTTAACTTCATACTGCAGCACCTACCAGCTGTGTGACTGCTCTGCAATACACACTGCACACCAGCAACTAATAACTTAGGAACAGGCAGCTGCCATGTACTTCACTGCTCCATTTGCTTTCCTTCTTGGCTTGGTTGTCCAGTTGGTTCCACCATGAAATAAGTACCAAATGGACTGTAGAAGCTTAGACATCAAACACCACTAGGATCACAAAATGGTAACTACACAAAACTAAGTCTTAACTAAAGCCGTAACGCCTGTAATTTCGTCCACGTCTCTCCACTTCCCCTGTCACATCAGAGCTATTATCACACAAAGCCTACCTTAAGCCGATAGTAAAAAGCGGTTAAGAGTTTAAACTATTGGTGGCTATTGCAGTTTCCATTTTATTTGCACTGCCAAACTGTCACAAACATTTTCTCTCATTTCCTCACTCAATCCAGACCCCACAACATAGGCTACAGGTTCACCATCCATCAGAGAAACTTCTCCTAGAACTCCGTACACCAGGGACCTTGTATTTAACGCAGGAGTCACCACCATCCTGCCTGCCTCTACCACACGTGTTCAGCCCAAAGACATTACTCATCCAAGTGATCCACGACTGCTAAGAACCACTCAGAAACACATCAAAGACGTGCAGCTAATCCTAAGAGAGAGATAAATCACTTCTATACATCTTCTGCCATCCTATTTCACAAGAACACAGAGCTTTCAGGGACAGACAGTAACAATATGATCATGCAACAACACTACTGACGTACTGAACACGAATCTTTATTGTGGTTTATACCTGTGGTAAGTCCCTCAGTCACTACCCTGTGAAACCAGTCTGGCTGGTAACAATAAGAGAAATTAATGAATACATAAATACTCATTAGTTCAGTCATCTCTTTTAAAAAAAAGGAGCTGCAGAGCTGGGGAACAAACTCTTCTGCGTGTTTCTCTCATGCACAGGAAACCTGGGGACCAGACAGATTTTTGGGGCCACTTCATGGTTCTCAGGTGTAGCAAATTCCTCCATACCTCAAGTAAGAAACTGGGCACCCTGAGCATAAGTCAGAGATGCTCTCCAAACATATCAGGAAGTTTTAGTCTAGCTGGGCAAAGATGGTAAATGTTTTCTAAAGATAAAAGCTCTTCCATTGGCAATTATTCACACTTCCCAGCATTCCTGCAGTCTTCGTCTGAGAATACATATGCAAGTATTCCAAACCTACAGTAATTACATTAAATGCACTAATATTTACTGCATTCCAGAAACATCAGGTCTGTCTCCACCAGAAAATTTCACTAAGAATTTACCAAATGGCACAGAATTTGCCGTCTCCTAATTCACATGAAGTATAGAACTCCAGTTTTGGACTAAACAAGAGGTGAATATTTGTGAACTATAGGAAAGGGGTTATTGTGGATCCTGACCAAAAAGTTATGTTTCTACGATCAGTGAAGTGAGAGCCCTTATCCTCAAGATCAACATTCAGAACACCAGTGTCATTATCTATGCAGAAATGAAAATACAGCGAGCACCTGTATTACTAAGACATGGAAATTCACATAGATATTAAATTATTCTCCATTGTACTGGGAACAGAGGAAAAAAAATGTTTCTGCACATCAGTAAGCCTTATGATCCTTTAAAAAAAAAGTATAAACAAGAGAGCGTTTAAGGCAAATGGTGCCGAAGAGCTACAGGGATTTCTTAACCCTGCAGCCTCCACTGTGCAGAAAGCCAGGTACTATGGGATTCATTTCAGTGGTTGGCAGTAAATCACTTTCTATCCCATCACCTGAGAGCTTAAAAAGGGCTTTTAAAGGTGAAAGCAGAATTGACAGTGAACCTGTGAAGTTAACCAATATATCAATTCTTTTATAAAGTTTCTGTGGGTTTTTTTGATTGTTTTTTGTTTGTTTTCTTAAGTTAGTCTCATTTCACCGCTCCAGATGAAATTTTTAATGCCAAGGACACTGTCACAGGCTGACAGCATTAAAATCACCACTACTGGCCATGAAACCCTTTTTTAGGAACAAAGTTGTTTTGGCTGAGTTTTGAGCCATACATTATTAACCCACAGTTTAAAGACAACGTCTTACTGGAGGTTTGTATATGGGGTTTCACAGCATAGCCACCACAGAATTTAATGGATTAAAATATTCTTGGGTCATCTGTTCCCACCTGAAACTCGGAGAGGAGCCCAAGGAAAAACACAGATAGGTTTTGCAGCACTATAGAAGCATGATGGATCAAATAGTCAAAAAGGCAAAATACTTCTGCTGAGTGCTAATCAGCACCATTCCCTAGCCTAAATTCTCCCCATGGATCACCAGAGAGAGCAAAATGCCAAATACTGTCGTAGAACAGCCAGGGTACTTAGTAATTACAGAAGCTAAAACAAAGTGTTACATGGAGCTTCACAAAGAACATTTCTATCACAGAAATCCCTCCGGATTTATTTTGCTTTGGCTGAAAGCTGTTAACACTGTTCCTGTTTGAGCAGGAAACACACTGATGCAGTTGCACACAGAAGTTCATTTACTCTGTATGATGTGCGTTCTGTACCCCCTTTTATCACTTGCTATAAAAGACCCACTTTTTCCCTTTTTATCCAGACTGCAGAAACTCACCTTAAGCAGGGGTAACAGCTAGCGTGGCTCCCTAGCCTACCCTTTTTATGTGGCGATTTCGGATTCATAACCACTGGGAAGAACAAACCCGTCCCACATCGCGTTTCCAGCTTAGATACGGCATTTCTCAACAGTGTTAGAAGAAGAGGGAGAGAAAGCAATACAAATTATTCAACGTGAACTAGAATACTTTAGCCCTTCTCAACCTCAAAAGCACCTTGAATGTCATTAGCATGAGCACAACAAACCTGAGGAGAAATAAAGATATTATCTGCCATTTTAACCCCATGCCCTTTGTCTCTCTACCTCCCCTGCTCCTTAAATGCCCAGTTGTTCTCAGCGTCATTTGCTATTTCCCAGCTCTGGCCAAGGAGAGCATCTGAAGCTGCTGCCTGGGTGGCAGGTCAATACCCTAGCAGCAGGCACCCCAGAAAAGCATTGAGATCAAGCAGAGGAAGCTCTTCAAATCAAGCAAAAGGACAAGGTTAGGCTTCCCCGCCACCCCTTTTTTTAGCAAGAGCAGACAGATCTGACTCCTAGTGCTGTGCGTGTGGACCACTGGGATGCACATTTTGGATAATAGACAATTTGTTGACTTCACTTCTGGTTTATAGGAAAGCTCAGTAAAATGAGGACCTGCAGAAGGTATTCTTCACTGCAAGGAAGGTCAACAAGATTATTTGCGCTACAGCAGAGTCCAATCTGAAGCACAGATGTGGTAGGTCCCATTACAGTACAACTTTGGCAACAAAAACACAGATAGCAGAGCTTCTTTGGGGTTTGGGTATTTAAGAATCTTGGAATAGCCTAAAGAGCGCTTCTCTGTGGAGATAACTGCTCAAGAGACATGGTTCTGTGACCAGGCAACACTTTCTGGTTACTTATTTCGTCCTGTGTTCAGGAAGGCAAGCGCACTGCTGGAGATAAACGAAGACACCCAGCTCCAGCGATTCTTACTCATTTTGAATGGAAAACCTTGTAGAATAGCATATTTCCAGCTGGCTGCTCAAGTCACAAGGATTTAATATTAATTACTGAAAGCAATTTTGTTATTTTTAGCCATTTTCCTTTCCAAGGTATGTAGCAGAATATTCTATCAAGTCTACAATGACACGCTAAAGGGCACACTAAAGAGAACAGAACCTAGTGCAAAATGGCAACATTTTGGCAATATACAGGTATTTGATCTGTTCAAAAAGGGATTGTTGAAACAGTCCAAATCCATTAGTGGCACCTCGTATTAGTCTGTGTGTCCAGTTAGTCTCACTTAAAGAGGACAGCCGCCTAGGCAAATGGAACTGGGACCTCTCGAAGACAGAGACCTAGTGTTATGGAATCTTGAAAGCTGGGTTACAACAGAGAAGAAAGCTGTGATCCTGCCCTCTCTTATTACCCATCCTGCTGTTTCACAAGCATTTAAAATCTTTTTTAATTTAGGTTTTAGGAATCTAAAACCTTTAATTTAGATTCCTAAATGCAGACACTTGTATTTACTTTGAGAGCACATTGCATCTGGAGAACAATGGGTGAAACTATTCCAATATGCATGTTAGCCCAGAAAGCTTTAAAAGTGCATTTTGGTGTGAAATATTAATAGGTATGAACAGAACACTGTCAGATTCTTTCTGTAAAAGCCTTAGAAATAAAAGAAATCCACCAAAAATGATTATGTAATTTTCAGCTTATGAATGTTCAGAGTGACTAGCAATCGTGCACCTCAGGCTTTTATGCACTTAATTTGATGGAAACGTTCTGAGAAAGTGTTCATCAAGCTTTAAAAATGAGGAGGAGTGAGGAGATTAAAAGCATAGGACACTTTAGATCAGCTAAAAAAACCCCAGAACACACAAAAAAAGAGATAAGCAAGCCCCTAGCCTCACACATACTAGTCGATTGAAGACTGGCTCCCAGTTTCAATGCAGGAGGCTCACCAGCTTAGCTTTGCTACAGCTACGTGGATTTCTTTAAATTCAACTAGGATCAAAATAAAAAACATGCATTAACCCAAGATAACCCAGTTGACGACTGTCACAGAGAAGTCTGCTGCATTTACACAGCAGTTCTTTAAGGTACGGGCTTGGCAATGAAAGCTGTCAAAACTAAATCCAAAAAATTGAAAGTGGTAATAATTTCTCTTCACATTGGCATCAAAACTAAACTTCAGCAAAATCGCCTTCTTTAAAAGGAAGCATGCATACTTCAGTAGTGAAGTATATTTGAATATATCCAAAATGTTTAAGAAGAATATCAAGTTCATTCGTTTTTATAAGGCTCATTGTAACATTGTTGCAAGATACAGAAAATTTCTTTAGTAATAACTGGTACCACGCACTGTTGCAAAGTTCATAACTGAGACACGCTAAATATTTTTCTATTTTGAGGGGGGGGGGGGTTATGCATAATATTCATATGCCTATTTTGCATGCACTGAGATCACACATATAAAGCAAAGCTATATTATATGGCACAAAGACAAGTGGTAACACTGAAGAAAAAGCTTTCACAAATGTTAATTTAATCAAAAGAAACTGCTCCAGTGAAGAAGTACATCTGTTTTTACAAAGACACATTACTAAAGTATGCTGTCAAATTCATCTAATCATATTCTGTCAAAATGAACATATGCTTGTGACTATTTCAGTCTCCATTCTCTGGAAACTGGATGTAACATGCAAACCTCGTACATCAAATTTCACACCACTACGTGGATAACAGTGTGTGTCAGCAGTAGGCATTTGATTATCTCCCCCTATAAAAGGTACACTTAATCAAATCTCTAAATACATTCTCTTTGGTAAAATGCCCTTCATCTATGGAAAACATAGAATCAGTCTCACATAAATGGGAAGGTACCTCTAGAAGCCCAGGTAAATCAGAACTGAGTAAGCTTGACGAGAGACCAAGGAGCATCTGAATGATGCTCTTTGTCATATGGTTTGGTTTCAGGTACTCCTGCAAGGAGCAGGGAGCTGGACTCTATGATCCTTATGGGTTCCTTCCCATTTGCGATACTCCGATTTTACATATGGCTCCATCTCAGAGAATATCAATCCCACAACCTCTCAAGACCGTTTTTCCCCCATGTTTGACCACTCTTGGGCTGATTTTTCCCCCTTAGTATCTACCTGCAATTTCCTTTGTTCCACCTTAAGTCCATTGCCCTATTCCTGCACATCTCTGAGAAGTCTGGACCCATTCCCCCTACACCGTCCCACATTAGGCACTTGCAGAGACCATTAAGATCCCCCAGCACCTTTCTCAGCTTAGCTTTCCTCATGCATTATGTGCACCAGTGTGCCCACCCCAGGCACCCTGGTGGCCTCTGCTTTGTCTCACTTCAGTACATCCACGTCTTTTTTGTACTGATGAGCCTCAAACTGGACACAGCACTCCAGATGTGACCTCAAAAAAAAAAAAAAAAAAAAAGCCAAATAAAGAGGAAGAATCACTTTGCTGAACCTGCTGGCCATACTCTTGCCAATAGACCCAGGATGTCATTGGCCTTTCTTGCTCCAGGGAACTCTGCTGACTCATACGCAACTATTTGGCCCACAGATTCTTTCACCTTCAGATGCAGCTAAGGACGTTTTTGTTAACCTAGGACAGGATTCACCAGAGAAGAGACCAATAGCATACAGCCAATTATATACCCCTAGTATAGGTGCAAGCTTAAGTACAAACTTGGTAATTTTAGGAACATACTGCCTATTACAATTCCTTGACCAGGCTGACCAGGGATAACTTGTCCAAGTCCTGTTGCTTTCTTTTCTCGCTGTCCCTTTTTGTTCTGTGGCAGGAATCATCGACCCCACGGAGCTAACATGAAAGCTGTGCCAAGAGAAGCGCTCAGCTGAGAAGCGTGGTTGGAAATGCAGGTCATCCAGAGTGACAAATTTAGGGTGCCCTGACTGGATGAAAACTGCACTTCCAACAGCAGGTGCTGGACTACTGATTAACAGAACAGAACAGAGGTGGGCACAGGCTAAAATCACTTACCAGTCTGTAGTAGCTGTTGGAAGTAGCCCAGGTGCACATGCTGCTGTTGTAAAGGAGTAGGACTGTCAAAGACATGGATATTTTTTACTTTTTCCCAATTCAGCCACTGTCTGGAGGAACCCTAACTTGCATCATTCTCAAGCCCTTCTGTGTAACAACACAATTCCATGGAACATTTTGTGGGAAGCTGTTACCTGCCCCAAGATGCCCTAGGATTCCAATAACTAGAGAGATAACACGAGCAAGAAGCTGGATTTATAGTTAACCTAAGGCTGATAGGCGTAAGAGAACAACATCAGGCTCTCTTGAGGCAGAGAAATCAATTTCTTGGATGCTGGCAGACACCCGTGAAGGCTGTCCATGTAACCACAGACAGCAGCTGCCTCTGCATTGTAACAGCCTGACCACAGCATCCCACACTCCGCCTGTCCCATTTCCCCACAGACCCTCCACGATACCTCCCAGTGCATAGTACAAGTACAAACAGTAAACACATATCTTAGGGTACTCTACAGTGACAAGAACACATTGCATGTTGACACCTCACTTGCCAGTGGTTCTATTTAAAACATGGTGATTCCTGAACAGACCTGATGAATGAAAAAAAAAATACAAAAATAATCAGATAAACTCCCTGCTCATTAGCCTGCCAAGCCCTGCATGTTTCACAAGCAAAACTAAGAAAGGAACAACTTGACAAACCACTCTTCACACTTGCTTTGGGTTAGCGAGCTTTAGCAAGCGCTGTATCTTGTATCTACAGCGGCCTTTTGCTTAAGAAATTGGATTGTGGAGCTACAAATATCTCAAATCACCTGTGCTATTCACCCCAGATCACTCAACAACTTATTTTCTAAAAAAACATAGTGATGAGAGGCTAAGGACACCCTTCTGTTTTGCAGTACAGAAGCTGGGTTCAGTCACGCTTGCTGAAATAGGAAGTGGTGAAAAGTGGCAAGGAACGCAGAGAAGACAAACAGAATACAGGAACCCTTGCCAAGTCAACAGGAAAAAAAATAAATTAAAGAAATAGTCACACTCCAGGCTTGAGGTGGGAAAACCTGACTGAATTACCCAGTTTGAGTGGTCTTGACACAGAAGACCTAACTCCTCAAGCCCTCTAAAAATGCTTTGCATTATTCAGTATTTTGTTCTCAGCCCAGCTGCTGCTGGAAAGTCAGTTTGAGAAAATTAGGAGGATGAGAAGAAATTGCTTCCAAGAAATTCAGTTCAGATCAAAGTCAGCGAGAACTGTCCACCAAGACGGGAATGTTCAGAAAAGTTTTGAGCTCAAAAGTCTTAAAATAAGCAGCACTAAAGGCTACATTAATAGACAGAGCTAGCAGCTCTGACAAGAATTTCAGCACACAGGGAGAGGCAAAGAGGAAGAGATATAGTCAATGGAAAAAAAATCCCTTAGAGGCTGAGGTCAGACTGATTAAGACACTGTTTCAGTCAATATCCACTAAAAACCATAGTTGAAAGCAAACAAACACTAAATATACTTTTTCAGAGTCTTACAAGGAAAAGACTCATGGAAAATGTATGAAGAAGCTTCCAAGTAATTATAGATTAGCAAAGGTATATTTCTTTCATTGACCATTATTTTAATTAATTATTAATCAGCTGCTTCTGTCAAGCCTATGTGCTTAAAAACTCCAGGCAGTCTGTTCTTTACAGGAGTAGTTTATAAATTTGATTTTATGTCCATCATGCAACATTAAAATGAAAGTGATTTAGAGTAAACCATGAATTTGATACACTCACACATTTAATAATTCTCCCAAGACCGTAAGGACCTTGGTGTCTGGGAGTTGGGTGGCTCTGATAGACTTTAAGGAAAAGAACAGCACAAGACCAAGGTCAGGCACAAAAGTGAAGTACATAACATGTCTGTAGTTACACTTCGGGAGAGCTTCTGCAGACATTGCTGATTCTGAGACATCCCCTGGACTTCACACACAAGAGTGGAGAAGAACACAAAGCATCATTTTCACCAGAACAAGATTGTCTAGCTACAGTCACAACCAGCAGCAAAAAGGGACCAGAAACACCACTCTTACTCTCCCTCTCTCCCTTCTCCGAGCATATATCAATTCTGACAATACGTGTCTCTAGAAGGCACTGGTATTGCATAGAGAGTACATGTTTCTCTTAGGGGCTGTAACTTCTCCAAGTCTGGTCACATCTGCCTGTCTTCCAGCATGTCTATAGCAAGTCAGCAGTACAAAGCATTCACTTGTTCTTTCCCCAAGACACTATATTTATTAGGTTAAAGATCACCCAAAGTCCCAGGAGCCAAAGTTTCCTCCTAAGGACAGCTGGTAGGTTTAAAGCATGCTAGATTTACTCCGTGCTGTAGCTATCCTGGTCCCTCAGTAACCTGCAGTGAAGCTAGAACAGCGCTTTGGCTTCGGCGCTGCCATCAGCCTTGGTCCCAGCTGGAAGCATACCCTGAAGAAAGTTCCACAATACAGCCGTAATACCGAACATGGCATCATCTTATGGTGATCAAGATGGGGGCTGAAAAAAGGCAAATATTATCTTCACTTCATCTCCACAGTTAAAAAAAACGCACCAGAACAATTGCTTCTGTGATGTCCATTCTCTGGGACAACGCAATTCCCTTTGATGCTCTCCTAATTTTTCTTATCATTATAGTTACTGCTACAACTAGAACAGACTTTAGCAGAAAAAGTTCACCACTCTCAAAGCTGAAGGGGAGCCAAGCATGCCTTCAACAAGGATCTGGGCCACCTGCCGACAGACTATAGAGCCCTGAGGGCAGTCAGGGTCATGGGGTGTTCTCAGTTCTCTGGGTGAGGAGAAACGGTATGAGAAGGGCACAGATACGCAGGTCAACAAGTGGTTGCGGAGCTGGCGTTGCTTTTTGTATCTGTGACCACAGGACACTGCAGATCAGCTTCTGTGTAGGAGAGATGGGATCCACCACCGAGTGGGGAAATGGTATTTTTGCCAGTAGAGTGGGGGAATTGGTAAAAAGGGCTTTAAAATAGAAATAACCGGGGGGGAGAGATAAACACCAGCAGCACTGTGAGGGAGTGACAGACAGGGCCAATGAGTGAAGGCAAAAAAAGATATTTTTTAAAAAATGAGCAAACCTGGTCAGTCACACCAATTGATGAAGGCATGTGAGTGCGAGAATGCTTACTCCAGTGAGATCATCCAGCTGGTGATCCTGTCAGCTGGGAAACCAAGGGAAAAATAGGGAAACCAGAAACAAAATATATAGACACAGACCTGACAAAGGTACCATGGAGACAGTGACAAGAAACGAACCTCACCAATCCCACTAATTGATGGGCTGGCCAGAAACCACAGGCACCACTTCCAGCAAGATCAGCATGAGGCAGCAATGGTGTGTGTCCCAAAAACCAGCTGCAGGGGGCGGGGGGGGATCAGTGTGAGTGAGGAGTCAGAAAACTGGCAGGGGAACAGGCTTATAAATAGAAACCAAAACGTGAGCAGAAGTTGTTTGCTGGGTTTAACCTCCCTGCCTGCAAAATCAACCGTTAAGACCTTTAGGCTTGGCAGACTTGAGGGCAAACTTGGCCTATAGGTAAATAAGCCATTGATATTTCAGTTACCTTCCAGGCCATTCAACCCTAAAGTAAGCCTGTGCATTCAAAAATACTTTAAAATGCAGATAGGGCAAGGCTGAAGTTCTCCAGGCTCTTTAAGCCAGAGAGATATTTTAAATGGATGATTACTGAAGTCTGCAGAATTTGCTGTGCTTCTTAATACACGGCAAATATCAAGAACTGTGAGATTAAACAGTACGAGTGCTGGGCTAATTTTAGCCAACTATTTCTGAACAAGAGTAAGGGTATTACAACGAGCTCTTCATTACAATTGCAAATCTTTCAAGGACTGTTAAATTTTCCAAGGTTCAATGGATTCCTACCATTACACCAAGGTGTCTCACCCTCACTACCCTGTGGACACCTAGGACCAAATCTCTTTTTTTGCCTGTTTCACTGCAGTTACAAAACACCACAGCTTTGTGATTCTCACCGCCTCTACGCAAAGTCTGAACATCCAGGTCTACGTTGATTTAAATTTGAGGACCTTGACATAGTTGTAGAGTCTTTGTCTGGGTTCACACTGAGAGCTGTGTGCTCTGAAGACTTTTTAAAGATAAAGCATATAACTGGGCTCTATAGGCGATTTGAGAAAGCCTAGAGCGGGTAGCCATTCCACACAGATCCTGTGGCAAACAGAGCTTTATAGCTAATCCTCTACAAAAAGCTGAATTAAGGACAAAAATCCTGATATGTTGCATAAATAAAATTAATCTGAGCACACAAAACAGCAAGACAGCTCTGTTTATTCAACCTCCAAAGGTAACCTGAAGTACCACAAAACCTGCCGGCTGTATCAAAGTGCAGCAACCACCCAGTCTTTAACTGGACTGTCCTGATCCACCAAGGCACCAGCAAGCCTACAGTCCCTAGTGAAGCTTATTTATCACAAAGTCACAGCATGGTTTGGGTTGGAAGGGACCTTAAAGATCATCTAGTTCTAATCCCCCTACCATAGGAAGGGACACCTTCCTCTAGACCAGGTGGCTCAAAGCCCCGTCCAGCCTGGTTACAGGACAAAGGTGCCCACAAACAAGCCAAACCTTCTGTCCCGTCTCATAAAGGAGGATCTCCAAGGAGTGAAGAACCACCCAGCTGCAGTAGTGAACGCCTATCACCTTTTTGTCCTCCTTCCCTCCATGTATCTTCTTGCGGGCCACCGATGTTGTAGGCTCTAAGGGGAAGGGAGTAATTGTGCTGGTTCCTCATTTCTCCCTATTTGCAAGGTGGAAGCCGCAGCAACGTTAAGATGGAGTCAAGTCAAACACACCTCTGAATCAAACGCTTGCACACACAAACTCTTTCACCTCTCTGAGCAGTAAATCTTGGAGCGAGCAGTAACAGTAATCCTTCAAAGACTTGCAAGTTTTCAAGCTGTTAGCACCGGTAACATTTTTGGTCTCAAACTCTCACCAGAACACACACACCCCAAAGACGTGGCCCTGAATTTGATGAATAACTGCAATTATTTGTAATGAATAGGCCTTTAGAAATCACAGAAAAAGAAAGGCTGCAGAGTACACTGACAGATGAGGACCATTGAGACATTTTACACAGAGCTGTGGAAGGGAAATGAGAAAAGTAAGAAATATTGTTAAAATATAAGAAGGATATTTAATACAACTTCAAATACCTAGATTATAAATGCATATACCATCTGCTATCAATTTTTTGAATTTCAAAGAGTCTCAATCAAGTCAGCATCATTCAGCTTTTCACACTGCAAGTGGCAATATTAGAAAGATCCGTTCTAAACTTTCACATCATCTTCAACTCTTCAGCTTCTCTACTCTACCAGATGGCTAAAACCACAAAAATAAAGCATGTGTTTGAAGCTGCCACTCCCTAATTTCTGAGAGAATATATTCTCGATCAATTGAAAAAATAATGAAAACATTTATGATTTCCAGCTTCTCTGAAACTGCAGAGAAAGGTTTTCACTCTAACAACTTGTATTAGCTAGCCTGGAATCTGCAACCAGCAACATTTAAAAAGTAATTTGAAACTGAAAGAGTACTTTTGGGGAAAGTGTCTCAAATGTCAGACAGATCTATTACAACAGCTCTTGACAGACTAATCTATAAGCCTTTCTTTTTTAGTGTGATATTTGTATCGATTTTTAAAATAGCAATCCCATTATTACACATTAACAGCATGGATAAGCATCTCTCAGAGTATTTAGTATTACAACAGGATAGAGAGAACATGAGGGCAGTAATTTTCCATCACACAGAAGGTGAGGTTCAATTGTGAAAGGACCAGCTTAACATTTGGTATCTGAAAATAAAGTCCTAAAGCAAGTTTGCAGCCCAGAAGCAGCTGTACTGACCTTTCTTGTTACCCAAACCAACCCCATACATGCTACTCTGCTCTCTTCCCAGCGGTCAGCTCCAACACCCCCCTTGCTTGCTGCACTGCCTCTCTCTCACAGTCAGTCATGGAAATTCCCTTTCTAATGCATCCAATTAGGGGGCTGGGGAAGGGGCTGGGGCACAAGGCTGATGGGGGGAGGCTGGGGGCACGGGGGGGGGGGTGTCAGCCTGGAGAGGAGGCAGCTCAGGGCGGACCTTCTTGCTCTCTACAACTACCTGGAAGCAGGCTGTAGGCACTTGGGAGTTGGTCTCTTGTCCCAGTGACAGGGCAAGAGAAAACATGTCTTAAACTCAAGGCTTGGGTCCTTCAACTACCAGAAACGTGCCATGCCAGAACCACATGCAGAACCTGAACCTGCCATCCACTGCCACCATTTATGATGCACCATCTTAATGGGGAGGTGCAGTCACGGGCTGTTATCCGTTCAGGTTGATAAACTATCAGATAGAATGGATTATCTAAGCACACACACACACAAAAGAGCACGCTGGTGACAGTTTCCACATGACATCTGTTTCCAAACTCAGTCACCCTGAGTGGTCACAGCCTCACAAGCAAACAGCAAATGACAACTTTAAGAAGGATCTGAAAGGTGCCAAGAAGCAGTTTAAGGAAGCCTTTTGATGGACTTTTCAAAAACCAAGAAAAGCCTAGGGAAAGTGTAAGGAGCAGGCCTGAAAGAATAGGGGGAAAAGTGTAATCTGCCAGACTGCAAGGGATTTCCTCCATAGGAGGATGGCTACTGAAAGATGGGCAACCTGGGTGGATGCCTTTGAGGCCCCTGGCCTTCCCTCCCCATGGAAAGGAAGCCCCATGTCTGCCCCATCTGTGGTCTGGGAGCTCCTGTCCCACATGCTCCGTGACTCCATCCTGGAGAGGCATGGCACCTCTCCGGGGGGCTGAGACAGGACAGCCTTCCTTCCTGGCATCAAAAGAGAACAGTAAATGATACAAGAGCCACCAAACATGCAAACAGACTTGGTACCTCCATCACACAGACCAAAAGGTGGGAATACACCTTTCAGGCATGCGTAAGTACAGCAGATGATGGGCTGGGAAGAGAAATGCCAGCTCCCAGTTACATGTAAGCTACATGCAGCAACTGCAGCAAGGGGAGAGTTGCTTGGCTTTTTTAGTGTGCCTACTAAAATTCAGGATACTATGAAATCCCAAAGCTGCTAAATCAGAAGATTCCTGTCAGTAGAAAAAAATACCTTGACTCTACTTTCACATGATAAATTTGTATTCAAGTCCAGCTGTGCTGGTACAGGACTATAAAGGTTCAGAACACCACGCAGAAAAATTCCAGTGGTTTGTAGGACTTCACACTGTCCGGAAATAACAGCAGATGATTTGCAGGGTGTACCATAGCCATGCACTTTGCAGCTCACATCTCACAGATGGCACACAAGCTTGCCAGCCAGGCATGGAGCAGAACAGATGTGCCCCACCAGGTCCAGGCCACCCAGAGGCAGCGTGCTGCATACATGCCTTTCCACAACCTCCAGTTACACCAATTGCAAGCCAACATTTTACCACCAGCATGAAACAAGCTGCCATTCCTGATGTACTTTCCCAGATGAGCATGGAGCACCAAACTGTGACACCTAAGGAGGGTAGTATGGCCCACTAGGCTTCAGCCACTCCTGCTCCTGTGCCTGCTGTCTCCCAGGCACACCTCATCCCTGCGTGCACTTCCCTCCCTTTCCCCTCAGACCATCCCCACTCACGTCCTGCAATTACTTTCTCAAAGTCCTCTCTTACAGAACTGGAAAAGAGTAACGAGAATGGACCTAATTGTTGCTCCAGCTTCTCTTGGGTGGCAAATAACCCTTGAATATCAAGCTGGAGACAACCAGCTTCACACACGGACATCCTGCCTTGTACAGCTCCAGCACCTCCCGCCTTGCTCCTGCACAGTTTAGCAACTAATGATCCTACCTCTGCCGAATGCAGCTGGAGCAGCTGGATCGCCTCAGAGCCTGTGCTGGGTCTGACTGGGACAGAGTTTATTCTCTTCCTAGCAATCCGTATGCTGCTGTCTTATGAATTTGTGACTATAACAACATTGACAACACACCGATGTTTTGGATGTCGCTGAGCAGTGCTTGCACAGCAGCAGGGCTGTCTCCTTTTCAACTCTGCCCCCTCAATGAGTAGGTTTGACATGCACAAGAAATTGGGAGGAGACACAACCAGCACAACTGACCTGAAATGACCAAAGGGACGGCCCACACCATGCAGCATCATGCTCAGCCAGGAAGGGGGGAAATATTTTACTCTTCCTATTTTGTTTCCCATTCGGCTGAAGGGAAGAGGAATTGAGTGTGCATCTGTGTGGTGCTTAAACCACAGGATGTCATTGGGCTCCCAGGTCTTCCATCCTCTCTGAGGATGCCACCTACCATCTAAGTGCACATCAGTCCACATTCAGTGGTGTTCCTTGGCATGTGCTGGTTGCAAGGGGAAAAGCCTTGAGCTTCAGAATCTGACGTGCAGAAACCTATTGATAGAGCTCAGAAATGCTCAGAGATTTTCCAGCTAATCTTTCCATTAGGGCCCTGTTACATAAACCCCCAAAACTTAGGGTCAGAGGGATATCAATTTGCTTTCTAAATGGATTCTGTGCCCTTAAGGGTGCAGACCATAATGGAAAAAAACAAAAACCCTCAAACAGGTCATGTTCTAGAAAGATGATAAAAACCACACCATTAAAGCAGAGATTTAAAGACAGTTACATTATTCTACAGATCTGATTCTGCTATGAAATATCCGAGGCCATTACAGAAGTTCAAATTAGCCCCTCCATCTCCATCAAAGAGGGTTTACATAGGCTTTGCCAAGAAGAGTAAAGAGTTAAAAAAAAAGATTAAAGAAAGAACATTCCACTGTTTCCACAATTATTCTTGCAGAGCCATGGGAAAGAAGTGGGGCAGCCAAATCATGCCCAGGGAACTTCTTGCTGTGCAAGCTTACTGCCACGCAGAACCCATGGCTGCTGTCTTTTAGAGGACACCTCTCATATCCATTATTTTGATTTCACTACACTTCTCCTAGGCCTGCAGAGAATAAAACAGAATAGAAAAGGGAGCTGTCCCATCCCACGTCATACATGTTTGAAGCCTGAGCTACTTTCGGCAAAATATTTGCGGCAAAGACTATCCAGCAATAACATCAAATATCCTGGAGACACAGCAAGACTTGTGAACAAAACACCTTTTCCTGCCCCCCACCTTGCCACTCCCCTGTATTCCCACAGCGCTTACAGCCAGGCTGAAGTCTGCTCCCGCTGCTGAGGAGCGCCACATCTGCTCTTAGAATCTGATGGCCAACAGCAGGGTGTACCTCTCGAGAGAAACACACCAATAAATACATTGGGAATGTAAATAAATTGTGAAACACAAGGTATAAATGGCTTCTGGAAGGGGCAGCAGGTGCCACAAGACTGAGGTAAGCTGGAACAAAGAGCAGTCTTACTCAGGTAAAACTGTTTCAGCAAGTCTTCAAGCTATTTCTCAACAGAGCAGCACTAACAAAATCAAGTTGCAGTTTGTCCCCGCTGCTTCTGCACCAACTGCTTTTGTGACTAAGAGCCAAAACTGTTTTCAAGTATCAATATTTAAAACCCACCTAATTCTTACATCCGTATAAACCAACATGCAGAAGAAGAAAAAAAAAAAAAAAAAAAGGCTTCAGCGCCCCATTAAAAAAAAAAAAAAACCAAAAAAAACAAAAGACACAGACAAAAAAAAAAAACAACAACCAAACAAGAATCACTTTTCTAAATACCATTTTGACCGCCAAGATCCAGCCTCCTTTTTGCCACTAGATGTCCCACGAGTAAGAGGAGAAGACGAACGGGGAGCACCGTGGGAGCCCGTACTCAGACGTTGCTTACAACGTAACCACGGCGCAGGGATACACGCCGCTGTGTTTACATTACCTGAACAATTAGCGGCTCAGACACCGCAGTAACGGTACGGATGCAGAATATGTGATGCGAATTCCTGCTGTGGTAATCCTTACAGACCGTGAAATATGTAGCAAACTCCAATGAGCAGCATCCCTTAAAGATGTAGCCTGTTGTAGGGTTTCGTTGGTTGTTGGGTTTTTTTGTTTGTTTGCTTGCTTTTTTGGGTTATTTGTGTTTGGGTTTTTTATTATATTTTGTGGTTTGGGATTTTTTTGTTTTTAAAAAGCCTTGTTGTCTGCACTGACTACAAGGCATATACAGGTTTAAGGAGCTATTCCACTGGAACATTGGAATTGCTGAGTAGTAAGCTAGTTGTAATTTGGATTTTCATTCCAGCTGCTTTGTACTCCATGACATTATTTAGCTTAGTAAAAGCTTCCTCAAATTTTGGTAAATACAAAAGGAGAAATACATTAGGATTCTTGCTTTATTGATATATTCATGTAACAGTCATATTGGTGTTATATTAGTTATTAATCCCATATTCAGGTTGTTTCTACTCTTATTATTTAAGTTTTAAATAGAATACAATTCTAACAGGGAAGCATTATAATGAAGGTACTTCCAACATGGGAACACCACAATTTGTTGATGCTTGCTTCAACACTACAATAAATTATCAGAGGCTAGAACTGTAAGGTATCATTTTAAAATCTATCTATTAGAGCCAACATTATAAGGAGAGAAGTGTGCAGATAACTGTATGTATCTTTAGATGCTGGGAACTGCAGGTGGTGGAGCATCAGACTAAGCCTCCAAGCTGTGCACTGAACGCTGAGCAGACCCCATCCGTAGAGGGTATTTTCCCATTTCAGTTATTTGAAGTAGTATAAGATTTTCTTACAAGAAAACAAATTAACCATTGTTTCTCCAGTCAGACAGACGCCATAGTCACATGAGAACTTGCTGCAGTGTGAGATCAAGGCAAGGCCAGGCAGATAGTATAATCGCAGCTGCCCACGGGTTCCTCTCGTCAAAGGAGGTGGCTATGACGGCACAGGCCTGGGCGGACACAGGTTAAATATTACATGGATCACCGGCTCCTCCAGCATCTTCACATCAGCATTGCTGCAGAAAGTCTGTTGAAAACACGAAAAATCACCTCGGATTTAAGCATTCTGCTGTCCACAAAGGCACAAAAGATGACAAGAGGGAAGAAAATTACCCTTCTCCACTGCGACTGCAACTACTCTAGCCTTAAAAAGCCTCTTCCGTACTCTGTGGCTATGGGCTTTGTGCCACTATTCAGCACCCCCCGGGCCCAGCCATTCAGCCAGTTGTCAAATCTACCTTACTGGTCACTTACCTAACCTGCACTTCATCGCCTTGTCTATAAGGATGTTGGGGGGAAACTACTTCAACCTCAGTAAAGCCTTTGATGCTAACCACCACTCGCTGTTCTTCCCTCATCCACCACCTAGTCACCCCATCGTGGAAAGCTATCAAGCTGCTTAAACACAATTTGCCCTCCATAAATATAGGTAGACCACTCCCCATCAGTTTCTTGTCCTTCATGTGCCTGGAAATGGTTTCCAAAATTAGTTTTGTCACCTTCCCAAGGACTGAGGTGAAGCAGATCAGCCTGTAGCTCTCCAGATGCTCCTTCTTGACCACAAGAGTGATAACTACTCCCTCCCAGCCCTCACAAACCTCTTCCAGTCACCATGAACCTCAAAGGCAACCCAGAGCGGCCTTGCAATGACATCAGCCAGCTCCCACAGCACCCATGGGTGCATCCCAGCAAGCCCCATGGATTTATGTTATGTTCAGTTTAAATGCTCCATAACCCAATTCTCCTCCATTGAGGGTGTTTTCCTTGGCAGAGCACAGCAGTGTCCTCGTCCAGGCAAGAAGCTTCTCAGCCCTGCCTGGCCCTCTGTCTGTCTTTCAGTGGACCCCAGAGGCCACATGCCAAAGAAAGGACAGAAAAGACAGCGCAAGTGACAGCAGAAAGCTCAACCCCAACTCAGTCCACAAAAGATTAGAAAGCACTGAAGCTTCACTTGAACTGGTCAGCCTGTCATAAGGCAACAGAATTACATCCCACCGCCTGCACAGCCCTGTGTACAACAGATATTTTCTGCTACAACGAGTGTATAATTTCAGTTCAGCGTGGACATCAAATATTTGACAGCTGTAGAAATAAAACCTATTTTTGTTTCACAGAACAGTCCCCTGATTTTGCTTCTGTCACCACTCGTATTTCAGCCCACAAAATGCATCGATAAAGCAAAGGAGGAAATATTTTATTCATGAGCACAAAGCCCAGCTGAGTTCTGAGAAAGCTTACTGTTGCTTTTAAGGTGTCCTGTCTCAAGACACTGAGCCGTGCTCAATGGCATCACATGGAAGGTGTCAGAAGTCCTCAGAAGATACACAGCCAACTGCCAGTGTTTGAGAAAAGGCTTCTGATTGTCAGGCTGGAATTTTGCCTCAGTGCTATTGTGTGTATTCTAGCCGTTTCATCCAATTGTAAGAGATGACCAGCTAAGGATTAGATGAGAAGGTAGCCAAGGAAGGGAGCTTTGGGCCAGGACTCAGCTGTCAGATGCCAAATTACACAGTACAATGCACTTGGTAAACCTGGATTTATTTCTGCAACAATTATCTTCAGCTGAGAGTCATAGCCATAGTAGATAAACAACTCAAAAGCATCTTCAGCTGAGGAGCTTTGCTCTCAAAAGACTACCTACTGTCAAAACACAGTTATGCTCAGAGAAGTCTCAGACTTCATTGAATTGGGGTGCTGACCTATGTAAGCAACAGAAAAGGCTGCCCATTATATTTTGTCCTTGCTTTTCCAACTGAGACTGAGAACATTACTTGAATGTGGAAAGTCAGAAACCAGGACTTCATTGTCTAATCAATATTTATCTGTGAAAGCATTTCCCATTTGTGCAAGCTTGGGGAACAGCAAGCTTTCCAGGTAGCATGAGAATATGGGAGGGGAAAAAAATAATCAATGAAGATACCATGGAAAAGGATGGCTGGGCGAAGAACCACAACCATCAGCCCAGCACACACTACAGGACCGACCCCGATGGTACCCGTAGCCCTCACTTGCTCTGAGCAGCCTCACCAGAGGCTCACCAGTCCTGCCCAGGGGCTCCCTCCCAGCTCAGTGCTGGGCATCCAGTCTTGGCCTGAGCTATACACTAAGTGTGCTTGTCTGCAGCCCTGCCTCTGGCCCCATGTCTCAGGTGGCCCCTGGGACCCTCCTCTGCAAGGGAAGCAAGCAGTTTGGTGTGCTGTGACTACAGGAGCGATGCGTCCAGTGGGGTGTGGAAGCAGAGTGCGATGAGCCTGCTGCGTCACAGCCCACAGGAGGAGGCATATCAGGACAGGCAAGGTCACTTTGCATCTGCTGTTCCAACACCACAGCATCTGCGACAGCCAGGCACAAACACAGCCCTGGCAGCCTGTTGATCCAAATTCCCCCTGTGCCCACATGAGAGCAAGTAGCAGAAGACTGGCCAACAGCTGGGGCTCCAGCACCGTGCTGCGGTACAGTGCCTTATTTGCTATAGGAAAACTGGCTGGGTTTGTTTGCACTGCGCATGCTAGCATATGTAACTACTAGATCAGTGCCTTACAGACAGAATAAAACCACTGTATTTGGTAATAAGAGGAGACTGAATACATATTTTTGTCTCTTGCCTAGATATATGCTGCCTCTGCAAGATGAATGGAGAAGCAGGCAATGAATCTTTTGATATATATTCTAAAGTTTGTACCAACACAACCCAATGGAACGCATTTAAGTAGGAAAAAATACATACTTTGCATTATTACTTCCTTATGAATTAGCACAGTAAGAGGACCACAGATTTGCTAGTTGAACTCTTTTGAATAGTGTTATTTAAATTAAGTGCTTTAGTTACGTTACAGTCCCAAAAGCTTGATGGTTTTACCCACATTTAACTCTCCCCCTACCTGCAAACACCGTGTATTTTAACAAACAGTAAATTTCTTCAATGGATTATTTTCTCTTCAAAGATAGCACCATGTGTCAGGGAACATCACTGGTTTGGCAGTCCTTAAGCTTAATTCAATTTAATCCACCAGCCCCAAACCTTATTTTTTCTGATTTGGTCAACATGTGATTTGGCTGAAGGTGGAATTATTTGAGTACATGTGTTAACACACCTGTGGAGCAGATGGCATTTTTCTTCCCCAGCTGAGGCAAAAAAAAGAAAGTATTCCCCTTCCCAGAACAGTAAATGCAATCCCTTCCATGATGCCACCCTCTGGCAAAAAATGCATTTGCAATATTAATGATAGCTATTTTTGTCCTGTGGTACATTCAGTCCTAGAAGAATAGTGTTGTCTTTTTTTTTTTTTTTTTAATTACTGAAATTTTTTTAGAACTATTGAAAATACCTTTTCAACAAAAGTGCTGTAAGCTAAGGGAAAGATCCAGTAAACCGACCAAAATAAAAAGAGGGGTGTTCCCCTGCAACCAAGCTGTGTGTTTCTTCTATTACTTCTTCATAAAGATCAACATATAGTTATCTGCACAGAGAAAACACACATTTGTAACAGGATATCCAAGGCAAACACTATTAGAACATATGTTTCGCAAGCTCAGAAGTTACAGGAAATAAGCGGCCGAAGCAGAAAGTTAATAGAGTAAGGAGTTTGCTTCGGGGACGTCTGACCAGAGCCAGATACAGCACATAAAAAACTGATCCTGTCTGGGGGTCTCTGTCCTGTACAATGCATGAGAAGCAACTCAGTCAGGACCTGCTTGAATTTGCTATAAACTTTGGCACTCGCAGGTTACCCAAACTGAACTAGAAGGAGTTCCTGTGGCTAGGGGGCATTGCTGGCTGCGGTTACAGCTCCAATCCAGGTTGCCAGCAGGAACACTAGCAGGTCTCGCCTGAGTAAACAAGGAAAGCATTTCCTCAATAACAGACAACTAAGCAACAGGGTTTTCTGCAAAGCCAGCTACAGCAAACATACATTAAGCAATACTACACCATCACTCTCTCAACTGCTCCACTTGCTTTTACAAAACCAAAACATAACCTTAAATATATGACCCAGCAGTGGAGCTAACAGCTGACAAGCATGACACCACGCAGACATTATGTCAGCAGAAAAACAGTCTTTCCTTCCAGATGAAGAGCCACCGGGGGAAAATAAGAGCTTCGTATGAAACCAATTACAGTGAGCCCATCCAGCTGAGGGGCGAGAATTAACCCTACCACGCCACATCATGTCTAGCACAGTGGCATGCCCGTATTTCAGAGCCATACCCTCAGCTGCTCCACCTAGAAGCACTCCCCAGAAAGCTGTCTGAGGGTAAGCAAAGCAGAAGAGAAGGAAACAAGCGAAATTTCTTTGCACTAGAATGAGGAAGTCCACGGCTTTGCCAGAGTAGCTCCATACAAACTGCTGGAGACATCAGTTTAGAAAGCTCTAGTTTCCATCTTGACATCATGTACCATTTTGTGAGGGTAGATATCTCACTGGATCTCCCCCAGCAGCCACAAAAACCTTATAGCCACTTCAGCCTCCTCCTCTCCCAAACCTATTGTCCACCAAGGGAAACACGAAGCTTGCAGCAACTGCTAGAAGTCCACCTCTTTCAGCTCAGAAGCTATACCAGAGAGGTTTTGGGATGCCTGCCCAGTGGGTCAGGAAAGCAGTTAGGTTTCACAACTTGCTTTACCTCGTAGATACTGGCAGCTCACACACTTACAAGGGGATGGGAGATTCCTATTGCTTAACACTATGTGGTCTTCCCAAAGAGCTGCGCAAAACCATTCATGCTGAACTAGGAATGACAAACACACCCTCCAAGTTGAGGAAAAAAGGCAACTAAAATGCACACAAGTGCCAAAAAGGCAGGGTTCTTTTTTTCCCTGTAGGAAACTCAGGCTGAAGCAAGGTTTAGCTTTGTCCCACAGGTAGCTGTGGCTTGAGCAGTAAACGCTCTGTATCCCTATGGAGCTATTATTCAGTCCCTTGAATTCTCCCAGTTTACCCCATAAGAAACTACTTCTTGAAATACCAGGCTTTATGGTCATATATAAGGCTTTGAAAACACAAGGTCATTTCCGAGCTAGTCTAACAAGCACCTCGATAGAGATGCTTTACCGCATCACAAAAAGCAGTTTGACAACTGCCTCCCACCTGCATGTCTTTAATATGAGGGAATTCCCATGCATGTAGAGCAGTAACAACAATAACTAAGCAGGGAAAAAATACATGCAAAGAAGCTTAATAATAATAAAAAAAATAATAATAATAATGTCCTTCCATTTAATGCTCTCCCTTCAAATCTAAAACTGGACACTTTCCAGTCCACTTGCACTTCTGATGGGCAAAACGAATTTCTGGAGAGCTTTCTTGTTCCACATAGCGAGGGGTTTTCAGCTTTTGAATTTTTGTATTCTCTCTGCCTAGAAGGAGGAAGAAATTGAAGTATGCACAGCCATATTACTTTCTTAGGAGTATTTTAAAAAGACAATGGTAATATGATGCTATCAGAGGACAATATAGAAACCAGACACCAGTTGCACCTACTTTCTTTGAACCTGATGTTACAGCTACTCACATTTGGAGCCTAATGGTCTGTGATAAAAATGAAACCAGACCTCAGAGCCGGAAGCCTACACCCATCATTATGGGCTGCTTCAGTCACATGGAATAGGGTAAACTGACCCTATGTAATCAGAGGGAAAGTCACTTTCATCCACCCATCGTGAGATACCATTGAATTGGGTCTTTCCGAATCAGCGTTTCCTGGCCAGGTCAGGAGGACTTAAGCAGGTGCACACTTACCTTCTGAGAGACTTTAGGTATCTCAGTCTCAAAGACAGACCATACTCAAGCAATATAATTTTTCCAGTTCTAGAAGTAAGGCTTTCTTTCCAGAGGGAATCCTCTCGCAAATACCTGGGCGCAAAGCTCCTCTCTCTGACAAAGGAAGCCTCGCACTATCAGCAGAAAGTAATCCAGGGCCCCAATCAGCTGAGCCGATGTAATTGCCATTCAAGACTGAACCCAGCAAAAAATTTAATCTCAATTATATCAACCTGCACACAGGTTCCCTGACAGTAGCCTAAGATAAAATTGCAAATATCTCCTAGAATTATAAGGACAAGACAGGCAGTAAGAGTAGCTGTCGCTGCCAGACCAATTTATTGCATTCTTTCCACTGCTTTTTCATTTTCTTTTCCCATAGATAACCCAGAAATATATGGATATATACTCTGAGAGTTAACTAAAACATGAGCAAGCTATGTCTGCCTTTTTACTAGCGTTCAAGACAAATCTCATCTTTCAGGATTTGAAGTACCACCTCATGCCAACTTCCATTTACCTGGAGCAGATCCACTGCATCCAAAGCCCACAAGGGTCTGTAAAGATAGATGTACCCTGGTACCTACAGAAAAGCAATCTGTGCATTCAGGATTGTCAGAGTTAGCATCTCCAAATGCACAGGTGCTTCATGTTTCGTATTCAAATTCTTGCAGATGTGCCCAGCTACATGCTAGAGACACATGCACCTCAATTCTAACACAGGTTCTCCCATTAGCTAGCTATGAGACACTCCAGCAATTGAAGTCTTGTTTCATTCATACTTTAAGTCTCATTACAGATATGTCATGCAGAAAGTACATTCCACTGCAGGTCCCTCATGCTAAGAAATCCCAGCAAGCACTGCTGTAAATGAAAATACATTTACTGCAGGACTATGTCCAAGGAACACTCTCTGCTATGGGCCTCGGCCACAAAATGGAAATGGAGCTTACATGAGCGAATGAGAAAATTTACCAGTGCCACGATTGTACAGTGAAAATTGTAAAAGTGGTTACCTTAGTGTCACAAACAAAATAATCCAACAGACAATAGCAAGCACACACCGAGACTTCATTCTAGAATTAAAAGCTCCAACACCTGCTAGGCTTTAAGTAACATGTAGTAAATAATAACCCAGGTGTTACAGGAAGAACAAACATTTACAAATCAGAGTCTATGTGGTCCAAATGGCTTACGCAGAGGTACTGTGTGGTGATTGTTTTCTCATTAATTCTTGGTCTCACACTGCACCGTAATTCAGGAGCAGTCTGGTGGCACTCCCATCCTGACATCTCAAGGCTGCGAACCTTAGTAATCTGCACAAACGGGCTGACAAAGAGCAACTCCAGGAGCCTGGACCAATTTAAAGCCACAAGACATAAAATTTACAAAGCCGGAGTCACGCTGTGACAGCAACGCATGCATCCACTTCTGCGCAGGTCTGGTGCAACAGAAAAATTCACATTCTCCTTGGGGGAAGACCAAAATTCAGAAGCATGCTACCAAATCTCAATGCAGAGTCTAATTATTCCCCTGGCTTCTAGCTCATGTATGAACACAACTTGCAAATATAGTTTTCATCCTAGAATTACATGCACCAGATGAAGCTCAGGGACTATTCTGGGAATCATGGTTCCCCACGCTTACAGTGTACAGTATCAACTTGCAAATTTAGTTACATTCAAGAGCCGAGACCTTAATTTGGCATTTAAGCCTGCTGCATTTGCTTTGCTAGTTTTCCTATTACTGTTGTGAATAGAGTCTGTGCTCCTACATAATTAAGAGCAGCATAATGCCTACTGAGTGTTTCTAATTTGCTAGGCTGCTTTTTCATGCAAGTGAAAAAAATGTAACCAGACGTTAGCAAGCAAGAAGCAGAACACCACACACACTGCTGCTGCTAGCAATCTTCAGTTTCTGCTTTTGAGTAAAGACCCAAAACGATTAGCAAACTGCTTCACTGTTTAGCTGTGAACTACCTTCAGCAATCTCAACTCAGCTTACACTTTGTCTTACACATTTCCACGGCAGTATCAAGAGAAGACCATCTAGATGGTTCAACGAAGTTTCAACACACACACACCCTCCTCTCCACCAAAATAGTCTACAGTGCAAGAACCAATTGGTATCAAGCTCAGAAAAACATGGACATGAAAGTATATATTTTCATCCTATATTTTTGAC
Source organism: Falco punctatus (assembly GCF_963210335.1). Lineage (NCBI taxonomy): Eukaryota > Metazoa > Chordata > Aves > Falconiformes > Falconidae > Falco > Falco punctatus. The sequence goes on from NC_137588.1 coordinate 7,644,199, forward strand.
AAAAATGGCTTAAATCAAGGGATTTCTTTGCACTGAAAAATGAGCCCATCCTCTTATGGTAAAAACCTATGAGTCTAGCCTTCAATTTGAAACAGATACAGAGAGGTACCATGTCTAACAAAGAGAGCTGACATCCCCGGCACATGTGTCTGTAGATGTCTCATCCATCTGCTTTTGCCCCACAAATGCCTCCATGGCAATGTTCAGTGTCTAATGCCGGTCCAGCCACTGCAATAATTCCCGATTTCCCAAATTAAAGAAAAAAAAATGAAGAGATTCAACCTCCCATCTCTGGGGCTGCTCTTTCCTTTCAGATGGGTATGCCAGTTCCCCCCAGGTACTCTGCTCCTCATAGAAATTCTCCCAAGAGGCAATCTCCTCTTCTTACTCTCCTTCCTGCTTGAACTTCTTTAATAAGCCATTCCCTTTTATGAGAATTCTTTTTATCCTTCACTTGGTTTTGTCCACGTCTTCTCCCTTCCCCCCTTTTCTTTACTGTCAGGGAAAAAAAAAAATAAATGTCTTCACCTAGAGTTAAGACTTCACTAGTACAGCTGCATTTAACAGGATTTTGAATTCTGCAAGATGCTCTGGGTTGCTGTGGACAGCATACCAAACCAAGCCTTAATAAAGCTAGGAGCAAAATCCTGACAACACTATGAATTCAGAACCACACACAGAGACCCTTATACGCACACTGCCTCAAATAATTCACAGGTACTAGCTAATATAGCTGATGTTTTAATGCAGCAGTGAGATTTTTTTAGTCCAGGAACAGAAAGCAGCTACCGCTGTGTGTTTATCTTTTGGCAAATGTTCATTCCCTTCAGTATCAAGCAAACCTCTAACTTCCCTGATAACAAGTCTGTTGTTTACAGCAAACATTTGCACAGAAGAATTTAGCTTGCATCTGAGGTCAGACTCTGGTAGGTGTTTATTAGCACAACTACAAACAGCTGAAGGGATGTACAGCAGGTAATTTTGACTTTATTTTTCTCTGGTACGAAGCAAGCAATACAGAACTACATAGAATTTTAAATGCAAGGTTTCATGTTGTTCCCTGTGAAAGTGAGTTTTATCTGTAAAAAAAATAATGAGTAAAACGACTGCTAAAATGCTTCCAGCTTCATGAGTTTTACCAAAGAAATGGATCTTCCAAGAAATGAAAGAAACCTGGCACCAGTTGTCTAATTAGCACAGCTGTTTTGGGAAAAGCTCTCACGGCCTTGAACAGCAGCTCCTGTGCCAAGCTGGAAACCCAGAGTTCATCAGTAAAGGAACCCCAGGGGGGTCGGACAAGATGACCTCCGGAGGGGAGGTCTCCTCCAACCTCAGCCAGTCTGTGATGGCTCACAGATGGAGATTCAGACACTTTAAGAGGCGAAGCAAACACCACATGCTCCAGGAAAGCAAACCAAGGAATTTATTCAGTACTCCCTTTAGGCAGGCAGATGTATAGCTACTTCCTGGGAAGCAGGGCCTCAGCCCATGTAACTTACTTGGTAAGGGAAACACCATAACCATGATCATCATCTCACACACACACACACACTTTCCTTTAGCTTTCATTGCTGAGCACAACATCACGCAGCACGGAATATCCCTTTGGTTGGTTCAGGTGAGGTGTGCTGCCTGTGTCCTCTTCCAGTTTCTCACTCAGCCTACTCACTAGCAGGGGCAGAGCAAGAAAAAGAGCTCTTCAACGCTGTGCAAGCACAGCTCAGCCATAGCTGAAGCACTGCATTAGTCACAAATCCAGAACACAAGCGCCGTACAGGCTGCTGTGAAGAAAATTAGCTCCATCCCATCCAGACAGGCATCATTACCTTTTATATTCTTTACGCTTTGTTTCTTTAAATACAGTCTAGTCTCACCATTCCTTTTATATTTAACCCCTGTGCTTTCCAAATTAATATTGGTACCACAGTCCCTGAAAAAAATTCCACCCCAGAAAAATCTTTAAAATAATCACTAAATATCTTTAGCCCTGATTTTTCAGGATCACTGCAGCTGCAATAAGGATTCCCCCGCATGTCAGTGCTTTTGTGCTGCACCTTTGGCAATGAGCCTGTCCCTAAAGCATCAGCACAGCAGTAACTACCAGCAATGGCCACCTTCCTCACTTGGTGGAGGTCCATTAACCTCAAAGATGAGCCTCTAGTTCAGTGTCAGTCCTCAGTTGCCCTAAGCAGCCCCCACCTGGGACCTCCACCCACAGGCCAGAATCTCCACTCAGACGAGGGCTGAGTTAAAGCAAAGGTGTGTGCTGTGCCCATCTATAGCACGTCTGGCTAACTTTTGGACTTACATCGTCTTTGTCTCCAGCCTTGTCCCTGACCCCACCTCCTGCTGCTCATGGCTTGACCCAGTTCACCCCCTCACCTTGCCCGAGGCTGTCAGCGGACCCCGTTTCAGCAGGTAGTTCCCTGCCACGGTCAGAGGCTACAGGACCACAGCTTGGGGGTGAGGGCACTGCCTCACCAGGATCCCTCTTGGCTCCTGCTCATCCCCTGCACTCACTACTCACTGGCACAAGTTCTTCAATCACCATGCTTCAGTTAGAGTTTCTTTAGTTTAAGCTGCAGTTTAGTACAAAGGAAATGCCTCAGACCATCCCTAAACTAAACCCTTCTATTTGCCGAAGGCAGTCACGCTTGAACTAAAGCATGACTAAAGCATCACTTCCATCTGAGAAACCTTGGGCCCTGCAGCCGCTATCTCCACACATGTTGTTCGGAGGCTGATGGGGCCAAAAGCTCAGGATTGCTTCTTAAGGCACTCTTCCCAGCATTTAAAGGGCTTTAGCTCCTGGAAGGAGGGCAGAGCGAGGCTGCATTTAGCAGGCCTTCACGGAACCATCTTACTTGCAATGAACTGTTGAACTCTCTAGCTCACAGTGATCGATCTCACCTGACAGCCACTCTGGTGCAACAAGCCAATTAAATCCCCAGGGCAGTACTCCTTCTGGCTAGGGTCAGCTGTCAGGCAACCTGCCAGCCTAGCAGGGATTTGCCTTAATATCTTCCCATCCCAATAACGTAATGGTTGTGAAGCAAGCAGGGATGTGCCAGATTCAGTGCAAAGCTTGTCAAAGTACGTCTGACAGCAGGCAACAAAGGAAGGACTTTCAATCGCTGGAGTGAAATAGAGCCCACTTCCATGTGATTCCTTCAGCCACCCCCGAATCTTATTATAATAGCTCTTTAACTGTAACCCCAACTATGCACCCTTCCTTTTCTGGCAGGCTGAATCCTCCTCTGCACTACAGACCAAGTCTAAGCAAAATTAAATTGTTAGAGTAAAAGCAGCCACAAAGCTATCCTGCTCCAGCAAACAGCATCACCATTCAATATGTCCATCGCAGTTCTGAGAGCAGCTTTGTCTACGGACAAACATGCATTTCTGTAACCCTCTTGTCTTTAACAAATGTATAAAGGCACATTTGAAGCAAGGCTTCCATACAGCACTTGCCCCTGGGAAGAGGATGAAAGAACAAACAGCATGTGACAGATGTTACTCAGTCACCTAACGCATTGCTGGGATGGCACTGGGGTACCGTTGCAGCAAGCACAGCCCAGGAGTGCATGAAACAAACAGGTTTGCTGTTTTGCTTTTCATTTCCTACCCAAGCTGCAGAAAAAACAACAGGGAGAACTAACTGCATTAGTCACAAATCCAGACACCGGGATTTCCAGGACTTGAATGTCTCCCTGCAGCAAAATGTGACAAGATCAGGTACATCATGGCCCAAACAATTACTGTGATCCCCCAAAGTGAAATTTTATCTTCAGCCACTGCATTCAGTCACTCAGCATGTGTGACACCAAATGTTCGACTGGGTAATTAGGACTCAATCTTTTACATTATGGCAAAAACAACCCCCCTCCCCTGCCAAGCTAACACGTTTTCTCAGTCAAACATGCCTGAACTTTTAATTGTGGTTTGAAAGTTCTGAGGGCACAGGTTTAGATACTCCTCTTCAGGCTCTGAAGTGATGGCATACCTTTTTTCACCATTAAGTGTCTACATTTACAAACAAATTCAGTGCAGAGCTTTGGAGCGTGCTGTTTTAAGCCCTTCACTGGAGTCAAACAGATGAATCAAAGGGTATTAGTGCCTTTCGTTTAACAGGGCCCAACTACAAACCAGCTGACAATGCTGCTGTCAACAGACTCATCATCCTTAAGAGTGGAGGAAGCGAGTTATTTTTGCAGAATACAGCAACATACTGCAGATAGGCTTGAGTGAGGACTGAAGCTAGATAAAATAAGGATTACAGCTTAAGGGAGACTGTCACTCCAGCTAGAGAGCAGCCTGGTACTTCCCATATTGCTCCATCACAAAACCACAGTTCAGCATCTGAAAAGGTGTTATATTTGGGTTGGTGGTCTTGCATCTACTTTGGAACCACTAAAAGTTGAGACCTCCTGTTTTACCACATTCCAAGAATGAAAGCAGCTTGCAAAAAAAGATTATGTTTTTAAGCCCTGATTTGGTGCCATTGCATATATGTAGGAATGGGAATTTAAAATCTGTACTGTTCTGCCATCCTTACAGAGAGCTTTCTCCACAGAGCAAGACACAGCACACTGCAATGGCACCTCAGAAGCCCAGGCTCCTCCAGGTGCATCAGACCTGCTCTTTGATTTCTACCCTCATTTTCTATCTAGCAAGTCACAGGCATCCTCCTGTAACTTGCTCAGTAGCTCTTAGACCCAACCTAGAAGGGTCTGCACCTATAGGGTACTTGCTCTTCCCTGGGATCCCAAAGCTTCCCATGTCATTTACCCCACCAAAGTCAATAGGCAGAGGATGTTCCCAGCAGTAGATGGGGGCTGTCTGGAAAGAAGGGCTTTTAGGCTTGGAGCTATTCAGCATTGGCATCTCTGTCAGTAGGACAGACCTTTGGAGTCTTTCTCTGAGGCAGTAAAAGAGCCCAACATATTCTGAGCAATATTGTTGCTTGCTCACATACCGTCACACCCCAGTGCCAGGGAGGCAGGCCTGAATTCCTCACGCAGATCAGTCTGTGCTTGTTCTTACCTTGTTTGCTTCACACAGATGCCATTATCTTTGTTTTCCTTCACTGAGTTCCTGCTATTTTAGCCAGTCTTTTCGATGCTTTTGTTAAACTCTGTCACATGTCTGCCTTGAGGAGGAGCAAGTCAACATCACCTATGCCAGCACACCCGCCGCTTGAATTAGGAACCTGCCAATGAAGCATTGCCAGGGGCCACTTCAGAAAGTTACTAAGATGTTTTCTTCTCCACTAAGATCAGTCTAAGCTTTCTGGTCCAGAAAAATAGTTCCCCACCTAGAAAGATGCTTAGCTTCTAGGTCCCAAATCCTGAGTCAAGCCGGTTTAACTAGTCCTGAAAGAGAACTGACCCCTTTGTGGCTTCACCTGGACGGACTCCAGTATCCCCTTGCAATGTAACACCAGAGTAGATGTTCTCACTGATGGGCTTCCTTTGCTTCCCTCATCCTCTGCCTTCCTTGGAAATCCAATTACATTTTTCTTCGTAAATCCCAGGAACACCAAATGAAAGTCACAGCATATCTATGTGACAAACCAGTTGGATTTCATTCTAATATTCTATTTTATTCTTAGCCTATTGGAGGACATGCTCAACAGATTGCTAGATGTTTCATCAGATGCACACCAGCCTGGCCAAACAGCTCAGCTTATTGAGTTGGCAGCAAGGTCTCCCTTCTCATAGTTCCAAGACTGAAATATCCGTGCCTCTTGACTGCAGGATTTCTTAATGGTGTAGCCTTCCAGCTGCTTAGGATACATGCTCCAAGAAAAGCACCCACCGGTGCTTTGGCTGAGAGGAGCTCCCTTATAGCCAGTCCAGAGGTTTTTGGACAGCCTGTAATAAGCCACAAGAGTCAGGCTCATTACAGCTGCAAATGTACAGCTCTAAGTGAAGCACAGTACTGGATCCTGGTCCTATTTAAACTACTTCTATAGGCAAGAGTAGAAACAAGTCCCTTCAACTTCAGCATGTTTAAGCTTTCTGCTCTAGCTACTACACATTTACATTCATTAAGAAATGGGAATCATGGTGGGAATCTTGCACAAATGCAGAACAGCAAGTTCCCCAGCATTTCAGCTGCGGGCTCAGCTCAATAAGCAGCTCACATGAAAAAGCAAGAGGCAGAGCCCAGCAAACTGGAAGTGAGTTGTATTTTGTCACTTAAAACTAAAACTGATGAAAGACAACACAGCAGACCAGTGCCCCAGCATGCCACTGACTTGTATGCATCTGCACAGTGGGAGTGGGGGGGAAAAATATCCCTGACCAACCTATCTCTCCACCTAAACAAAGGATGGGAAACTAATGAGGAAAGGAGTTTACCACCATTGTACAAACCAGAGCTGCCCAAGGAGACAGCAGTATCAGGCAGTGGGACAAGCAGTGCATCCCACTGTCTTTTAGCCACAAGCATTCTCCCTTACAGCCAGGCCCCTGGCTGCCTTTGCTTGAGAGACATCAAGCCTGTCAACTGCAAGTCCAGCTTGCACAGCGATTACTCAAGAGTTATTACATTGAAAGCAGTTATTTGTGCTTAGCCACGCTACTGGCACGTGCCAAAGCAGAATAAGGAGCTTGGTATAGTCGTCATATACACATGCTCTGGATGAAGGGAGGAGTTAAACTCAGTCTATCCTCCCACAGAAAAATACGTTAAGACTGATGGTTCATTCACAGCTACAGACAAAAATTCCACCACCTTAAATCCTAGGAACCAGGTTAACTGGCAGAGACTACAACAGATCAGCTAAGCTATTGCTTGTGCTGAAGTACAACAAACTCCACTGGGTATGATCAGTGCTGAGCACAGGATGGCCAGGCACTGCTAAATGGAGCTTTTTTTTTCTTCCTTCCTAACCGCCCCCCCCCCCCCTCCTTTTTTTCTTTTCCCAGCCACATATTGGAGTCACACTGGATTCTCTATTCCCCTATCTGCAGGCTAAAGAATCATGTCCAATGTATACCAGGGAAAGGCTTTCATGTCTAAAAGCAGATTAAAAGTCTCCTCTTCCCTCTGGCTTGGGCACAGCACTACACAGAGCTTACTTCTCCCACCTCCTTTATTACCCAATAGTGCATGTAAAAGAAAAAATGCTCAGCTTGGCCACCATTATTTGTAGCAATTCAGGCCCACAAAAGATAAAGAAGAGGATTTATGCTTGCCTGGGTACAGATGTTAAGTGATATAGTACTGAGCCCTACTCAAAACACACCTGACACAGGGCTTAAAATATTTCTTAGTACTGAACTCCAAATCCAAGCTGTGCCAGTGTTATCAAAATCCCCCTAAGCCAGTTGGCCTTTCATAGAAGTCACTCTCTCTAGGTTTAGGACGGGGACAAAAAGTTAGCCCAGTAAGGAATTTCAGATACACTGGGCCACAGAAGTACTTCTGTCCCAGACATCATTAAAAAAAGATCCAGCCAAATATCGGATGCATGTTTAAATCCTCAAGCAACACTGTGCTGGAAGATGAGAGCCAGGCAGACGGGGTTAGTCAGTGCCCTTACCTCTGCAACCTGGGCTGTGAGCTCCCCTGCCCACTTTCTTTTCCTTTGAGCTCCCCTGCCCACTTTCTTTTCCTTTATAATAAGCATTCTGACCTCAAACTCAGCACACCGATGTTGAGATGAGAATATTCAGACCTCATCATAGTCGGCTTCCTCCTTCAACATACAGCACTCCCACTGAAGTTTCTCATTTTAGCTGTTCACCAAGCTAGGTTTTCTGTTGTGAGAAAACATAAGCAAAATCCCCAAAGACCATGCACTCACAAAGACCATAAGGGTTCACAAACCTGTGGCCACACGTTTAAGTGAACAACCCATACGGATTTAAAAAAAAGCACAAAATAATCAAATAATAATACCCCAATAGGGAAAGCTGATATAGTTCATTGCTATTTGTGCTGTTGAACAATGAAAACCTCAGTCTTTCCTGTGGATCTGATGATTCTGATTTAAAACCCACTTGAACAAATACAATTCTAATGACACTACTGGGCAGACACTGTGACGTTTGATCAATGCTTGCAACCTGTATTTAAATGAAGTTCTCATATCCAGTTAACCAAACAACTTATTGAGCTAATTCATTGATACGCCTGTTACCACACTGTCACATAGGCTATGTTGGTATTTGAAAAAAATATAATAGTTGGCAGCCATTTGGGGTGTAGTACATGGAGCGTCTTTTCTTGTTGGGTTTATACTACTCATTGCACTGTTACAGGCATGTATCACTGATGGTGTAAAGGCCTGCTCAGAGCCTACTGAATCATACCTGTGAGATACTCCTGCTTCAGGAGGTCTTGCTTCAAAATCCCTGGCCCACACCTGATGCATCCCAGAAGCACAGTAACTGCACACTGTGCAGTCCAATTAACCTGCAGCTACTTTTGCTGACAAATCCTATGCATCAGCTCAGAAATTCTGTGTATTTTTAATTTTTGTAAAACACTTGTCTAGCTATATAGCTTAAGGATAATGCTTTTTTTGAAAGGATCTATTTTGAGCTCATCTTTATCTTTCTCAGGTAAAGAAAAAAATACTTCCAGAAGCCCAGTTGAGCTACATTAACCTCAAATTTTGAACTGCTTCAGATCACTGTTTCTGCAGGCATGTCATCAACAAGATTTTTGTTTTCTGCCAGCCTGAAAAAAGCCCTACTTAGTTGAACTAGATTGTCAATGCTTCCCAAGAAGATTTAAACTAATTATTTTTGATGGCAAGTGGAGATAAACAACAAAACCACTATATTTTAGTGTCAAATGCACATGCATCCTGCTTCAAAACCAACTCACCTCCAGGGAGCAAATCCCTGTGAATGTAGCAAGACCTAGTTTTCAAATTCACTCAATCAGCAGCTTCTGTTCTGAGCTCACAAAACAGAAACAGTTTGGGGCAAAATACATACTATCCAAGCTCTCCTTTAGCAGTTCAGTTGTTTCCGAGTAACACTTGCAGACTCATCAGGTCTGTGCCATTCAAATTGCAAATGACTCGAGAAGAGGGGGTAGGGGAATATAAAGCCTCGCTAACTGTTTGAATGGTTTACCGCTTCCATTCACATTGAAGGCTTATAAAAATTGTTTGATTCAGCCGCATGTGACTTATTTGGCATAGTTAATTTTAATATTTGGGACCAGATAGGAGATTGCATCACAGCCAATAGAGGCACCTTTATGCCAAATAAGAAGGGGGTCTTCAGATACTCAAAACAAAGTCTATTTTCTGTATTTTATATCAAGCAAAAGCAGCACTTACAGTAGAAGCAAGGCCAGGTTGTTCTCTATGGCTGAATCTCCCATAGGATGAGCTGATGTGAAGATACTCTAGATGCCAAAGGAGCTCTGGGCCAAATCAATCCCCTGTGCACTTCCCGGAAAAAATACAATGCAATAAAAAACTTCATCGCACAAAGTACCAGGAAAGTTAGGCTTTGAAGCGCAGCCTCCCTGCTGCAGCGGTGCAGACAGACCGAGCACACAGAATGAAGCAGAGACCTGACCCTGAAAGGTGCTCTTCACCCTGCAGGTAGATAACTATGCACAATGATGGATGTGGGAGAGTCACTCCAGACCACAGTGAAACATCTGTCTGGGCAACAACTAGGGCGGACTTGTAGAAACAACATCTCCAGTGCAAGTACAGTAGATAAAGACACATCTAGGACACCACAAGAATCACACTACCCAGGCTGTCTCTCTCTCTGCTGGTAAAAGTCCACATGGAGCCTTATCCTCCCTGATTATTTCACTGCAAAGAAACCACACTCGGTTTCCAAGGGTTAGATATATTTAAGTCATGCCAACACAGATTACGTTGGATCACTAGCATCTTCCTGAAAGAATATTGCAGGAACCTTTAGATACTAAGAAAGCAATCAAGCCAGACAGGTAACCTTGCAACTGTGGAGATACAACTGCATCACCTACCATATGGAAGACAATTAAGAATAATTTCACAAGGTCAAAAAGGAGCAATCCCACAGCTGCGTACTATTACACTGGCATAAATTACAGCAATCAAACTGCAACACACAGTTAAGAGCAGTAGAGCTGAAGTTCCAGCTTATAAGGTTCACACCCACCACCATTAGCAAATATTTGCAAACTATGTGAAAAGTTTATTGAAATAACCTGTATATGTGAATTTGAGAAGAAAAAGATACTGGTATCAGAGGCATGGGGTTGAATCAAAATGAACAGCTAGATGCAAGGATTAAAATGAGCACAAGTGTAAAGCCAACAGCTGTTTCTTCCTTGTTCCTTTCATCTTTGTTTTTATTTCCATGACAGAAGATTGAGATCATATTGTAAACAAAAGATCGAGACTGCTAACAAAGAGTACCACAGGCTGGAGTCTCGTTCAGGCACAGCTGACCAGAACAGTCACCTCTGCAGTCACACTAGCATTCGCAACCACCTCTTGAAGGCATTACTTCTCATAGCATAGTATTTACTACAGCAAATGTGTTGTGGGAGGGATGCTATTTAAATGAAATCTTCAGTTTCTAGAGGGAACAGACAAATTATTATTTGGAAAATGCTATCTACCCCCTCTTCCTACCAGTTTCATCCCTGTGTGAAACCCCCCTTATTCATCAACTCGAGCCCACCACTAAGACCTCTTGACACTGTCGCTGAATGGATCATCTTGTGTTAAATAGCTGCTGTTTTCTGCCACTCCTACACAAACTGACATAATCACAGCACAACAAAACAGTTGTTAGAAAAATCTATGACTGTCCCACCACTGACAGAACATCTAGTCCACAAAGATGCAGAGTTAAGTACAGAAAAGACTATCACATCTCACGTATGAGTACAGGTGCAAAGTGCTTGTGCGAACTCAAAGTGCTTTTCACCTTAAAGATTTTGTTTTAAAGTCATTTATGGTAACCAGCCATAATTCATTGTGGCCAGTGAGCGTAAACGAGCCTTCTTAGCAGCATTTTACACTCTTCAGACTACTAGCTTCATCAGTGGTAGAAAAGGGGTCAAATATTGGATGCGGAGATTAGTGGTTTATTCAGGTCTAGCAGAGTCTCTCATGTTTTCTGATTGCAAGCGAAAGCAAGAAAAAAGGGAAAACAGATTCCCTGTTGTTTCTGAAGGGGGAGCGAGGAGAGCATGGTTTTAGTTTCTTGCTATGCTGCTCTATTTTTAATTGGCAATAGATTAATCTTCCCCAATTCATCTGTTGTGCCCATGACTAAACAGTGAGTGATCTCTCTGTTTTTTTCATCTTTTTGTCCCCTGTCCTGGTGAGGGAGCAGAGTGATAGAGTGTCTTGCTGGGCACCTGCTGACCAGCCAAGATTAATCCACCCCAGGTGAAAATGATGTTCTAGCTAGAAACGGAAAAAGCAAATATATTGCTTGATGAACAGCTTGAAGAAAGCTGTTCACCCCAGGGAAGAAGGCTTGCTAAAGGCCTTAAAAAGCAAAGATGTGCCAGAAGCAACTGCCAGTCAGGGGGTTTATTCTGGAGTCTGTACAGAAGAGGGGCAGTCATACTGCATACATATAACTGAGCAAGAAAGGTAGCTGATACATTGTCTTACCAATGAAATGGGCATTGCTCCTACGTCTGTAAGGGATTGCCTGCTCTTGCCCTCAAAGGGGAGTACATTGCACAAGGGAATAGATTAGCTAAACATAAAAAAAGCAGCTACTTCCCCAGCCTTGGGGGAAGTACTTGGCTACGTTGGCAGCTCAGCATCCTACAAGGTTCAGTTCATCTCTTCTGCAAAACTTGTACAAGAGAAGCTGGCTTAGCAAACTGCAGAGGCTGCTCTGTGCCAACAACAACAGACAAGCTGTGCATGTGTATCCTGGGGCAGAATCCCAGAGACCAGGAAACAACTCTCAAAACCAACTCTCAAGTGGGAGGAGAAAAAAAAAAAAAAAAAGAATAAGAGGAAAGTGTAAAACTACTTAATCAAGCCCTGCTGTCTCATTTTCAACAAGAGACAGAATCAGGGTACAGGTAATATACAAAACAGTGAGTAGGCAGCCAGACAAAGGTTAGAGGCAGGGGAATAGTGACCATGCTAGCAAGGATCCATCGCTATAGTCTACCCTGCTTCAAACACAGCTGTGTGCAGCTGCCAGGACAATGAGCATGGGACATACATGTTGTTATCTGCCCGGTGTCTGAGCTGCGACTAAAATCTATACAAATAGCAGTACAACTACATGAAGACTTATAAAGAATCTTATCCGTTGCATGTTTGCAGAAGGGCAAGCGATGCAGCTGTCTGGCCAAGTTTCAGCAAACCCATTGCCCTTGCTGTGCAGCATGTCAAAGCGATCGCATGTGTTTGCGATGAGCTCTTTGTCCTCTTCGCAGCCAGTTTTACTCTTCATGCATAGCAGTGAACCAAAGCCCACATACAAATTTAATTCATGATAAAAATATGTTTGCCTGCATGGTTTAGTCATACTTAATTTCATCATGTTTGGTTCCATTGGAAACAGACAGATGGAGCTGAGTTTTGTCCAGTCACTTCAGTTTTGCTAAATTTGGGAATATACAGCAAGAATAGCGTTTGCACATTAGCACAAGCAGAAAACTAGAGATTTTTTTCTCCCTGGTACAGCTTTCATTTGCACAAGATGTGCCACAGAAATACAGAAGGATGAAAATAATTCCAGGAACTATGCTGCTCTGAAAGCCTTTTCCAGGCAACTTACAATCAGCCATCATATAGCACTTGCTGCAAAACATCTTGCCAAGTGGGTGTGTTGTGGTTTAACCCTAGCCAGCAACTAAGCCCACACAGCTGATCACTTGCGCCCACACCACACACACAGTGTGATGGGGGACAGAATCAGAAGAGTGAAAGTGAGAGAACTTGTGAGTTGAGATAAAAACAATTTACCAGGTAAATTAAAAGCTCTGTGTGCAAGCAAAGCCAAACAAGGAATTTATTCACCACTTCCCATCAGCAGGCATGTGTTCAGCCATCCCCAGGAAAGCAGGGCTCCATCACAGACTTGGGAAGGCAAACACCACCACTCCGAATGTTCCCTGCTTCATATGCTGAGCATGACACCATATGGTGTGGAATGTCCCTTTGGTCAGTTGGGGTCAGCTGCTCCAGTTGTGTCCCCCCTCCCAACTCCCTGTGCCCCCCCAGCCCGCTCGCTGGTGGGGTGGGGTGAGAGGCAGAAAAGGCCTGGGCTCTGGGTAAGCACTGCTCAGCAGTAACAAAAACATCCTTGTGTTATCAACACTGTCTTATCAACATTATCTTCAGCACAAATCCGAAACATAGCTCTATACTAGCCACTATGAAAAAAAATAACTCTACCCCAGCCAAAACCAGCACAGGTACCTCTCCTCTTTGCAAGTTATTCCATCAGCCATGGATCTCTGGAACTGTAATTTCCCCTGCAGTCAGTAGGGCAGCAAGGGCAAGCACTGCCGTTTCAATTGCTCACATTTAGACATTGTCTACAGTTTTTAGTTGTCCCTGCAGCGCAGTGGACCAACACTTCTAAAAGCACCTTAAAAATAAGTGCAAATCCTGTGATGAACTAGAGGTTCTGTCTTTCCCATTTTCTGTAATACCTTTCCTTTTGTGTTGCACTGAATAAACCTGTCTGATACCCTGTCCTCTGAAGAACCTTGCTGGTCTTATTGCCACTGCTGGACTGCTCATGTCCTTTCTTCTCCCAGGTACAGTGAGGCACAGGACTGCAACACGGGACAATATTAATGTATAAGCAAACAGGAGACAACAGTATGTAACTGCATAAGCTGAAATAAGGAACACAACTGGCTCTGCATCTGCACCAAGTGACATCCTGAAAAAGAAAGTACACAGGGAAACAGGTGATCCCATCACCAGAAACACCCTACAATAGGGCAAATGTGCAAAGCACGTTAACAGCAGGGGAGTCACATAGCAAGTTATAAGCAAACATCCTGGAGCAAAAAAAGCCCACCAAAAACACCTTGAACCAAGGTTAGCATTAGCAATGCACCAATTATCATGCCTCCAAATCTCCATCTGCAAGCAACTGGATGCTACCCTGCTCAGCACACTTAATTACTAGCTTTTAATCCACATAATCCCTGTATGTAACAGTATACAATGCTACAAAACCATGTGTTTTTTTCACAATAAAGGATTCAAGACCTTTTCTGTTCTCCCTTTGGGGTCACAACCTATTTATGAAAGTAATTCATGCAAAGGTAATCTCCAGAGGTACTTTGTCCTTTCAGTGCAAATTTAATTTTCACAAGTGCCCTGGCAAAGCTATCATGCAAGCTAAGAGAAGGGAAGGATTACATAAAGAGTCACTACTCCTGCATCCACAGGTGAGGTGCTAACACCTAATTGAACCTACATCCTTTCAGCAATGGGATTACTAACTGGTCCTTTTTTTAACCGGCATACACTAGGCACCTTGAAGCACATATCAGTACCAAAATGCTCTTACCAGAAGTCCTTCAGCCTATTAGTATGCTTGATTTATTTCTGCACCAGCATATTTTTTTTATTTTGCAAGCATGATGAGGATCATTAGATACCTCACCCCAACCAGCCAGTGTAATTTCCAGAATATTGACTAGATGATGAAGTAGCATTATTACAGGAGACCTCAAACACAGGAAAATTAAAACACTGGATTGCTGGAAAGACCACTGTCATTAAAGGGCTTAGCAACCTGTGTGAAGAACATTTATAACACTTTTTCAATATGCTTCCATTCCATAAATCACTGCCCCACAATAACACATGCACATTATATTCATGACAGTGTAATTACATGGCAATTACCATACAACAGTAATTAAGGGGAAACCCAGTGTGCCATCCAAGACAGCTTCTTTGAAATGGACTAAGTATACAGAAAGAATATAATTAAGCAACAGAAGGTGAGTTGTTTCCTGATAATTACATTACTGGCTGCATTTTCAAGTAGGTCACTTCTAAAACATCAGACTAGTTCAGGGGAAACTGAACTCCTTCAGGATGTTGATGTCTCTGTGAAGCCTGCTGCACAGCGTTTGTGGCAGTGGGGGCCCAGGTGGTCGTGGACTTACCTACCAATCTCATTTGTCAAAAGCTTTAATGACAAGAAGTAGGTTTTGCCCCTTGGCAGACTTTTGGGCAGCTGCCTAATTTCTATAATAGACTAACACAGACTACGGCCAAAAGTAGGACTTGTTCCACGTTTCCGAAGAAAACATTTAGCTCAGGAGAGCTGAAGGGTAAATGTAATTTTTCAACAGAAGCAAGAGCTTGCAAAGGTGGGCTGCTGCTAGCTGCATTTCTATACATCTTGGGGGAGCTTTGCCAAATAAAATGGCCTGAAAAGTAAACGACAGACAGGTGAACAGCTACCAACAAGATATCCAACACATCACCAGTTAGGTGAGAGGGGAAGGCACAGGAAAGGGTGTGCAGTGCTCACTGCCACTTGGTAGTCCCTGGAGCCAAAGATGGGGTTTATACACACACAGCTCAAGCTGCCGGTATCTGTTAACTGGGGACGGGAAACAGGCCTGGGAAGCACAGCTGAACTCTCCCACATTGGCAGAAGCACTGAAGAATTTAAGGACTCCTTTCAGGTCGATTCATTTCAATGCCTCAGACTCCATGCACCAGCCTAGAGGTGGGAGAATGCAGTAATGAACCCAATTTCCCAGGTCACTTTATTACAGAAGCATTTTAATCTCTTTGGAGAAGTTGCATCAACTGATGAACTTCAAAGCTGAGCTTACAGCCATATGCTGTTATGGCTAGAGAGGGTTTGCTGCTATTTTTATGTGTTCCTGGAAGAAAACGTATTTTCACAAACAAGTTCAGCTAAAGAAATCATTGTATATTCATTCTTTGCTCCTTCAAAGGATACAGCTTCTAGGATCCTCCCCAAGAAAAGCTACAGCAGAGCATAGGTGTATGAATCCGGATTTACCCTTCCCCAGGCTGTCTGAGGCAATAAGCTATGAAATGCTAGTTGTTATCACTATTCATAGAATGACAGAACGGTTTGGGTTGGAAAAGACTTTAAAGATCACCTAGTTCCAAGCCTCTGCCACGGGCAGGGACACCTTCCACCAGACCAGGTTTCTCAAAGCCCTGTTCAGCCTGGCTGTTATCACCTAATGGGTCACAGATGGCACAAAACATTATTACATCGTAAATTTAGTATCCCTTCACACTGCTTTTTCCTAGAAGAAGTCATCTGCAGGCCACAAAACCCTGCCTTTCTCAGAATCGCCTTTTCACCTTCTCACCATCTGCTTTTTGAGACCTCACGGGCAAATAAATGGGAGCCCCAATCTCAGCTGCAACTCACCGGATTGCATAAAATTTCAAATCCTCCAGCACAAAATGTACCTCCTGGCTGCCGATACCTCTAGAAGAGGCAGCACTTCACTCTGGCCTATCCAGTATTATCAGGACCACTGCAAAGACAGCATGTTTTGGAGGTCTGTATCCTTGGCCTCAGTCCACCTACCATAAAGCCTCATCCATCACAAAGCCTCATCCATCCCATTTGTGTTTTGTTTTTTTTAAAGTCAGCCAAGCCTGCTATCATCCATTATCATCTGCATGCTCCACCCAGCCTACTCATTTGCTTTTTATGGCATCGTAGAAATACAAAGCCACAAGAGACATCGCAAACATCCAATCCAGACTCATCTGATCCACCGACTCCTGAAACCTCAATCAGGCAAACTGATTTATTCCCCATTTCTCATTTGGTACCTCTTTGCTAGCAAGGATACTCTGTTGTCTTAAAAATCCCTCTCATTTATTTCAGGCCTTTGCAACTTGAAGGGTCACTTTGAATACTCATCTGGCCTCCAAAAGTTTTTGCGTGCCAGCTAGGCCAAAGAGACATTTGTTGCATGCTAAATAAACACACAAAGGGGTGAAAGAGGAGGTCACAGTCCAGATTTCAGCACAGAACATGTCACACAGCCTTTTCTGTACAAAAAGCCCAGATAAAACCAAAAATCTGATTATGTAGATTATTCTCTCACGTCACACTTTGATACTCTTGTGCATTTTAAGGCTTCTAACGCGCCCTTTCAGAGAGCAGAGCTTTCAGGAGTCTCTCAAGGGAGAGCTAGGAAGGGGGGGAGAAAAGTGGATTTATTCTATCGTTTGGAAAGCCACCACAACCACAGCAGGAAGCTGGGGGAGCCTGGCATTCTGCCAGAAAACAAAGCAGAAAGAAAGCTGTTCTGCTTCTAAACCCGCCACACTGAAATTAAGCCTGCAATTTCAGCATATTGAAAGCTGCTCTTTACAGCGGAGTCGCTATACTCTTAGAGACCAACTATAAGCTGGCTCCAAGAGGCGAGAGTACGTATGTGTGGGCTCATTGTGTCTACTGCCTGCCCAAACAGAGGAATCATGATAAACAAAGGTTTTTTTCTGAAAATAGAGCTGATAATCAGAGAGGAAAAAATTATAAAGCTGCAGCTAGACTAAGGGACAGCATCATCTCACTTTGATCAGGCACAGCCCCATACAAGCGCTCCTCACTGTTCTCCAGCTGGCAGCTTTACAGGTCTGGAGTCAAGTTCCCAAGACCAGCCCTTACATCCTTCTCAGGTCTTACCAGCTGGTCACTAGTAGGCTGGGGGACAGCTGAAAAGCCATGTTCCTTCTTCCAAAATGATGTGACACTCAGCAGCTTCACAAACAAGGGCCCAGTGCCTTTGACTTCTAAACACCAGCTTTGTCTTTCTCCAGTACTCAGTAAAAATGAGCAAAACAGGAAAAGACAGTGAGGTTTAGCCCTTTCCTATTGACAGCTCGACAGCACTTAGCTGGCAGAACAAAATAATTCAGAGGCACACTAAATTCTGAAAATCCTTAGAAGAAAGGTTTGTGTTTTTTCTAGTGAATCACTGGTCTGTTAGCATTGCCAAAGGCAAGAAAGGGTAAGCAAAGCCCTGCAGTTACCCAGGACTACCAAAACAGTTGTGGGTTTGCTAACTACGGGTAGATATGGCTGGACTGGAGGGGCTGCACTCACAGCTGCTCCGCAGCACAGCAAGAAAATGGCCCTGTCCCGCTGACCACCCTCTTCAAACAACCACTCAACCCCAATCCTATTACCAGCCTCACAGATCTCGGATAAAAGCAATTTCTTTGTGGTAAGATGCTGGCTGGGGCACAGGACCCCACACTAAGTACCTACTTCAACCACCGTGGAAAAGCTGAGCAAGCCACTTTTGTGCTCCACCTTCCTCTAGTTCAAAGCGGGGGGGCAATACTCCCTTACTGAAAGGTAAGGGCCATTGGCAACGGCAGAGGACTGACTGCATATAGAGCGGCTGCACTTCTGACAATCTGGGACTGTAAACTAGCTATTGCATTACCCTAGAAGGTATAAACAAGGTTTTCCCCCGATTTTGTTTACTTTTGTACATACTTTCAACTCCCTCCAAGCCTTCAAAAGGCTGTAGTCAAGTCACTTGCAGCAGTTCAAAGTGACCTTCTGAGACTGAATACTTTTACTCAGGGCATTTAAGATTCTGATTTATTTACCTCAAGCTGCCTAAAATATGTGGAGCTCAACCTGAATGTCGAGCCACGCTGTTCTCTATTGAAGCCAAGAGTGCTATAGAAAGTAAATGCCATCCTATTTTCTCCAGGTTTCTGCTTATCTCTTTAAAAAAAAAAAGTTACCAAAGTAAGAAAAAAGAAATTTTATTTGCTCGTCACTTTCATACTCCAAAACACCATAACACTTGGGCTGCGCTAAGGATTAAAAGAAGTATTGCCAGTGACAGCTTTGAGCACAGTTACACAACCAAAATAAGCATACAGTGAAATGAAAGTATCATGCCTACAATATTCTCACATGCCTGTTTATTGTTCTTGCTTCCTGCATTACACCATAAAGATTTCAGGGTGTCCTCCTGTTTCACAGCGCCTTGTTTGTTAAAGGCTCATATTTTAAGTGGAATTTGGCACCTATTTCACTCACTTCCTCCTTGTCCCCCTTACCTTTTTCCTTTGATTGTTACTCCAGAAAGAAAAAGGAGTGTAATCCCTGCCTTTTCACTGAATGTGTTCAGTCTTTAAACTCCTTGGTCCTCCCCTCTATTCAGACCTTGCTCCACAGAGCTCACCCACACAGAGATTCAAGCCACCAGTCTCTTTGCTTCTGCTTTCTCATCTTCCCACGCTGCGGGCTGCTATTGCATTTAGCCGGCTAACTCCACCTCTCCTCTTCTCACTCTTTCCTCTTTAGATTCACTTCAAGGCCAACTTCCCTTCCTTGCTGCTGGGCTGACACAGCTGGTAGAGTAGAAAAGCAGGGGGAGGGTAGCAGAGCAGGGAGCTTTTATTCAGCAATGCTTCCTTAACCAAGCAGCTGCTTTGAAGCCCCAAGGTCCAATTTCAGCTGCTGAAGTTGCTAGTAATAAAAAACAGCTAAATATAACACTGCTTTCAAATGGCAGTTTTGAGATAGGGGACTCTACCATTAAAGCTCTTCCTCTGAAACACGATCAGGATCTTTAAATGCACAAACCCTGCCAGCTTCCATCTCATAGCTAATGAGCACTTGCTAGGACACATATTAGCAAGAGGAATTCAAGCTACAGTCCTCAGCCCACAAGGTCTTACCCCACCTTTCCCCGTTGTACTCTAAGCCATAAGCAAGATGCTCCTGCTCAGACCTGTCACCCCACAGGCAGCTCCTCGCTTGCAGACAGCATGCAGGTCCGCAGCAGGGAGAGGCATGTCAGGCAGCACTGACAGCTTTGCTGACAAAAGCCTGCTAGATGTTCTACAGCACACATACACCCTCCCGAATGCTAACACGGTACAATTTCAGATCCACCCCTCCAAGTGTGATTTACATTGCATTCATAGTAACCTCTCTCTATATTACTGGATTTACACTTCATAATTTCAACACAAACGTTGCTATCATGGAGGCAGCGCTGTAGTAACATTCTCACTGCAGATCACTTAGTGTTTTATCATATTTTTCCTCTGTGTTTTCTAGTGCCACGTGGTAGTCAGTGAAAGGAAATAAAAAGAATCCAAATCCACTTGTCTATGTGACTCAAGATTTCATCAGAAGCCACTTATTTCACAGGAAGCTACAACACTTGTCTCTGGACAGCAATGTCACAGCATAGCAGAAATTAGGGCCTTGAGGAATGCCAATTCACACCGACGCTCCAGAGACCACAGGTTAAATTGACGGGAGAAGGGAGCAGGAACTGAAGAGCCCTGGCAAGCAAAGTTTCCATTCCGTATTCACTACCAAATGTATGTTGAACACGAGCAGGAGCTGCTGGTACTCAACCTCTTCAAAGAAAGTCTCAGTATGGCCTCCCCAGGGACAGAGTTTTATCTAAAAGGTTGTTAGTGAAGATAGGAGCTCATCGAAAATCACTTCTGTAGCAGCACAGTTTTGTGAACGCCATCAGCTTTGATGGGGGACAGGGGAACCACAACAGAGGTACTCATATTCCCCAAAGTTTTTTAAAACCTAATCTGTTTTTCCCAGGTTTGTGAGCTTTTGGGTGCTGTATACTGGAGTTTGGTCACAGGCCCAACTTGTAATAAACTATCAGTTAAAGTCCTTTTCTCTCCCTAAAGATGTGGCTGCTAGTCTCATGAACTGCATCTCTGCACCACAAAGGAAGGTGGACTGCTGCATCTTGGACATCTACACCAACTCACACCTCCAAAATAGGAGAGTCAAAACAACCTACTGAGGAAGAAAGTAGGAATAGCAATCTTTGCGTTTACAGTTTTGGACAAAGAATATTTTCCACCATTTATTTAGCCAGAAAAAGTTCTTGCTCCTTCCAGTATCTGAATTTACAGTTACTTGTGGTCATTTACTCATCCTGCATTTCCCCCTACTATCTTTTACCTAGCTATTTCTTTGTAAAGCAAGTGCACTTTTTTGCCCCCCTACATCCCATCACTGGAATGCACATCACTCAACACCTAAATTCAGTAGCTTCCTCTCTCCCTCCCTCCCATTACATGTACTTTCCCGATACAAGAAGTCTATGTTTATGCATGAAACAAATAGTCTTTAAACCATATCCAAGGTGCATTTGAAAAAAAAAAAAAAAAAAGATGTCACACAACTGGGCTTTGGGTGGGGTTTTTTGTGTGTTCCTCCCAGCTAACTGCTGGCAGATCTTTAACTAGCTACTTAATATATTGTAGCTTTTTTCCAAAATGGTTTACTGCTAGTCTAACTCACTGGTTTTTTCTTCATCACATTTACAGATGTTGCTTACTTGAGAATATACATTTCTTCATCCATCAGGCTTTTAATATAGCCTCAGACTCTGTTTTTAAACAAGCTCTGCACTCTGGCTGTCCATTCCTCAAGACAACAACTTGGGGAATGTCAGGCTCTCACATGCCTTCAGCTTTATTAAGCCAGGATCCAGGCTGATGCATTTCTTTTCCATCTCTTCAGTCCTGGTGAGACCACATCTGGAGTACCGTGTCCAGGTCTGGGCTCCCCTGTACGAGCAAAATATGAATTTCTTCATGCAAATCCAGCACAGGGCTACAATGACGACTAAAAGTATCTTTTATATGAGAGGCTGAGACCTCAAAGACTGCTCAGCCTACAGAAGAAAAGGTTTAGGGATGGTGATATCAATGTATCTGATAGGAGGGAATGAGGAAAAGGGAGGCAGGCTCTTCTCATTAGTGCCCACTAATGGGTCCAGAGGCAACGGGCACACATCAAAACACACTGAATTCCACCTAAGCATGAGAAATGCTTTGAGTAGTCAAATATTGGAACCAGCTGCCCAGAGAAGCGGTGGAGTCTCCATCTGTGGGGACAGTCAGACCCCAAATGGACAGTATCCTGGACAACCTGCTCTCGGTGACCCCGCTTCAGCAGGAGGTTTGGCCTAGACCATCCCTCTCAGCCTAAACAAGACTGTAATTCAGAGTGGGGATGTCCATGACATTAAGCAAAACCCATATAATGATACTGCCACACCAGTTATCTCAAAGACTCCAGGCTAGGACCAGGGTTGGATTCTAGTTTATGCAAGAAATGCTTCTGCAGCCCACATCTCACCCAAGCCCTCATCCAGTCCTCTCTGTGACTGGAAATGCCAATAAGGTTGATTTTATCTCCTCCTCACTGGACGGGAATGCTGATTATCTGCAGCTGTTGATGTACATTTCTCAGAGCTCAAATATATACATTTGAAGAGCTGGAGGAAACAGATTAAGTCGGCTTGCCTTGCGTTGCAGCACAATCAAACTAGGAGGCTGCAACAAGGCTTTACCATTGGTCAGATTCTACTGTCCGTGCTGTATCTCCTTCCTCCAGAGGTCAGACCACACTGCTCCTCCTCCATCCAACCCCCTCTCCCACCATCCTCAGGGCTATTTAACCACTTAGTGGGAATGAGTTACAGCTGCACATCATCCATGTCAATCAACCCACTGCCGCTGAGGCAAGGCCACAGCTGCATGTTATCAATGCTAATCAGCCCACCGCCTTCAGTCCTCTACAGCCTTGAGCAGCATCTGGTTCAGCTTTGGACACTTGTGTAGGCAATGTTGCACACTGGCTCCACATGTAAAATTCTGATGAAAAGGCTATAGTTCAGAAGAGGGGCCAACCACTAACACACCTTTTTGATGAATGAAAATTTGATGCATCTGAAGGACAGTTCCTTTTCCACTCCTAGTTCCCCAATGCTACCTGTGGCCAGGTCACAGATCCTCAGTTGAGCAATAACGGGTATATGCCAGGTGTCATAGCAAGTACCTGACTCAACTAAAACATCCTTAACTGCCCAATGCAGGGGATGCTATCTGATACATCCACAAGGTTTTAGTTTCATTTCATGCATCTTAGCTTACAAATCCTGATCAGTATACTTGCCTAGCTATGGTCAAGGCAAGTGCTGCATTCTCACACAACTCACCGCACAGCAAGTCAGTAGAGCTCACTGAGCTCCTTTTTTAAAGCTGAACAAAGACAGCACAAAAAATTTCACTTTTTATTGGGAGTTGAAATTAAAGGCATTCATCATGTAGTCAACAAAATGCAGTCAAGTGACAGCTGAGTGCAGCACAATAAAATCTGATTTGGTTTTAAACCACACTTCTAAGTTCCCTAGGAAAAGTTTAAGAACAAAAAAATTAGACTAATATCACATTAGAAAACCCCAAGCTAAAAAAAGTTTAATTATGAAGAAATAATCATATTCATTATACAGAAAAAAACCTGTCTTCTTTCCTACTGCTAGATGCCTCCCCTCCTGGTGTGTGACTAAGCCAAAGGCCTGACAGCACCAACCTGCTACCAAAGATGATTCCTCTTCACAACCCTTACATAAGCATCATAAATCCAAATTATTAATTGTATCCAGAAACTAACACTGATGTCATCAGGGCCATCACATGGAGCAGCAGAACAAAGGAACTTCAAGAAGTGCCCATGCTATCTGAAGAGCACAGAGTGTGCAAAATCCAGTGTCTTAAGTACCTGCAGCAACTCATGCAAATCTTACCGAGTGCAAGGTTCCTCCAGCCCATTGGACTGACTGCAATTGCTCCCTACAGGGTGCAAGTCTAGACACAGGCTGCACTTTGCTGCCCCTGCCAAGAGGCAGCTCTTCCCATACTGAGCTGAAGTGCCAGCTGCATCTGGGCTTCACGCTCCAGGGCTCTTCCAAGGCACTTCCTCAGGCTGCATAAGCCAGTGCAAGCAGTACTCAGATCACAACTGCACAGACCCATGCATCCCTTAACAGCTGATGGCCTGGGAACCAGCCAGACAGTTTTGTAGCCCATGTCCTTTCCCATTTGGGCTGAACTCCCCATCTGCTCTGAAGCAGCCTTTTCTCCCAGAGCTGGTTCTGCAGCCAGCTCTCCTCCACCCCCTCTTTCACACCACAGCTCAGCTCTGCAGCAGGGATTTACCTTTTCTTATGTACCATTATGCGTAGCACAAACACCCAAACACCTCCATTGCTATAAAGCAATCTGGATAAACAAGCCATTGTAAAGGATTAAATGCCATCAGTCACAATCTCATCACCTATCAAGAGACCACAAGCATAAACATCTTTGAGATCAAAGCTCTTGAAGATGTCATGGTATAAAAACATATCCCTTTTTAGGTAGGTAGGTGATGAATGATCTCAGAGCAAGGCCAGCCAGAGGCTTACCTTTACATAAAGCTTCTGTAGGATCCACTGGCAAGAGGGCGAGTGAGAGAATTTGTATCACAGAAAATGGGTGAAGTGTCAAATGAGTGCCCCCATCAAGCATGTATGATTCAGCAAGGACCAGGTAAAACCTCTATACACAGGCTCCCACTCAAATTCACATTCATTTACCACAGACACACTAAAGCTAAAACTCTCCCTTTAGGGGCATGACAATGCTATTTTGCTGGGGAAGGACAGAAAGACCACCTTTTCTCACACTGCAAACAGTAGCCAGACTAAAGCCTCAATACGTTGTTGAGCCTAGAAATAGGAAAGTCAGCTTGTCTTCGGTTCTGCCCCCGTTTTCTGCGTGGACTTGAGAAATGAACACAACTACAGTCCTTACTTGTTTCTTGGCAGCTTTATTAAAACATTACGTTGTTTGATTAGGTTGGACTATTTTATTTCAAGATTTACACCAACCCTAAAATAAGTCATTTTGCTATGTACGACATTTCCCCAGGCTTGGGGGGAATGTTCTCCAGTCCCTAAACATAACTGCAGTTAAGAACTCATTGCTCATAGCCTCTGAAAAACAAAGTCTTGGCACCCCCAAGAGATGGCTGTATTTAGGTGTCTGGAAAAGTCATGTCATAACCAATTTATTTTTAAAAAGATTATCTGACAAATGCAGCGACAGCTTCTCAACTTGGCTCTCTTCAACTGAGCCTTGCTCCCTACTCATTCCCGCCCAGCTCTACTACAGCAGCAGTAATAGCCTAACAATACCACAGCTGCTAGACAGACACACCATGTGTCCCAAAGCCTCCTGCTCAGAGAAACAAGCAGTTGCCAATGCTCCATGCCCTACCTCTCATGCTAGCATTTCAAACTCGTGCAAACAGAAGATGATACAGAATTACTGCTTATTTTCCCATCTTGCATACCACCCTAAGTCTCACACCAGCTTCCCCTTTCATAGCCGCTGAAGTCTTCAATTTCTCCTTACTTCATCTTAAATGAAGCACAGCATTTCACAGGTAATCCAGCCTTTGAGCTGACAAAGCACTTCTCACCTGGGTTTGTGTCTAGTACTTCAGACTCATCTGTTATCCATGATAATCCAGAGAGATTATCCATTACCCACTGTACATATTCTTGCCTCCAAGGTGTCCATTTCTATTCACAGCAATTTAAGTACAGCGATGTTTTTGGCCTCGGGAAGATCCTGGAATTTTTTGTTAGACTAGCCTAAACCTATTTCCTAAGGCGAGAAAAAGGAAAGCCCTAATGGGACAGCAGGTACCCAAAAGCCAAGCATTGCCAGCTGGCACTTTGTATCAAGGGAACCAGCAAAGTAAGAAACTAACGACCAACTCAAAGACAGCAGACAACCTGTTATTAGAAATTGTTACATTGTTCCACTGCCAATCCCTTCAGTTTCTACATGTTTATTTTGCAAGCTGAAAAACGCAGCAGCAATAATTCTCAAAAAAACCAAAACAAACAGAGGGGCCTAGACTCAGCATGAGGAAATTACTTGTTTTCTTAAGCAGTTTCTAAAGGTAAGTTTCACCTCTTGCAAGGATCTTTCCCTTCACTGTGTGAGACTCCCTGCAGTTCAGAAGCTGTGGTTGCACTTGCATAGCTTGTGCACATCTCTGCTCAAAAATTTTCAGGATACTTAACACATGGCAAGATTTTTCTCCTTCTGTAAAACAAGGCAACAAAGCTTTGAAATTATAAGTGAAAAACCTAGGTTAAAGACACACCACAAATTTTACTGAGCAAAGAAACTTACACTAAGGAAAGCAACAACAGCCAAAAAAAGAGTCAGTGAATAACCCCCTCAAAAGACAAAAGGAACTTTGCCTGGGGAGTATCTTCCAGACGAAGAAAAGTAAGGAACTTGTTAGTCCATTCTCACTGCAGAATGCCAGCAAAACCCACACAAAGGGGCTGAAGCCCCTCTCACCATCATTTCCAAACTGTACACATCACAAAGCTGTAAGCCCTGGGTAACTATTCAGCTTACTTTCAGAGATAGAAAGTCCACTACGGTACATACCTACATGCAACTCTTTGCCTTGGTGCGCTGATTAAATATCTGAGACTTAACTTGCAGCAGGTGTTTTATCATTTCAGCAATGCCATGCTCACAGCGCACAATGAGAAAGGTACAAAAAAGTCACAGCTCCTGGTGCTGCAGCTGATTTCCTCAGGTTCAAACGCTGCAGGAGGCATAATGCCTTTCCCAGAAGCGCATTCCTGACCAAAGCAAGCAAAAACATATCACAGACTTCAGTAAAACAGACTAAACCCCTAAAAGGCATTCTGTAATTTTACAGCACTCAGGCTTACAGTGCGACATGTACCTGCCTTCCTATCTTCACGTTCAGGCCTAAACCAAAAATATTAAATCATTTTCCAGCAGGCCCAGTGGATCATCACAAAACTGTGGAGCCCTTCAACTCCCCCAACAGCACAGGCACACCAGCAAGCGGCCAGCGGACTCTCCAGGAGCATCCTAGGACAACAGGCACACAAAGCCTGTCCTCAGACTCCTGCGTAGAACAGAAGGTAGACCAAGACACCAGAAAGCTGGATCTAGGTTTCAGGGCCAGTGACTTCCCTTCCTCCTTTCCCACCCCTATTACAGGGGTATGCCCTATTGCAGCATCATTTATAGCCTTGTGAGAAACAAGACACAGCTGGGCAGAGCCCATGTCTTCACAGCTGCATTAACTCAAATAGCTGCACCTGAAGGATTTTTCCAATCACACAAATAGCCATCACGTTCATTATGACCAACAGGGAAGTAACGAGAGTGTAATGTGCATAGCACCCACCACAACCGTTACAGGCAGGCCTAGGGTAACCTTGAGCTGGTTATTTCATTTGAGCCTCTGGTCCACAGCTGCAAGACAGTCTAGCAACATGGACTTACAAGCTTTTGTGAGGACAAAACAGATCAGTGCTTAGTACCCAAATTCCATCATAAAAAAATAATTCTGCTTTTCAGACCTAATCTGCTCTTAACACAACAACTTCCCAGCTTAAGTTTTCGATAGCTTGGGTTTCAAGGAGAGTCATGAAGAAATATCCTTGGGATTATACTGAGCTATGGTAATAACTTTTATTTATGAAATTCTCAATGAGAAGCCCTACTGTAAATTTCTTTTTGTAGTTGTTCAAATCAAACATGTGTGACCTGCGGCTTCTGTAGCCAGCATCAGTGTTATCTCTTTGCAGAGAAATACAATGGAGAACAACAACATTCTCTCTTCTGCAGCCAAATAATTTTTAATCACATTAGCCACAGGACCCCTATTGGTAATCTTTCCTCTGGGCCCTCCCAGTTCTTAAGGCACATTCTGATAGAGATTTCAATTAATGTGCCCCCTAAGGATAACACATTCAATCACAGTAAGTGAGGAAAAGCATGCTCAGATGAAAAAGAAATTGCAGCCTCAAACTTCCAGTCGAAAGCCTTTCTCCTAGTAGGCAGAATACCATTATTCTCATGAAGTAAGGAAAGGCTTTGCATCTTTGCCTTTTTAACAAAAAAGCTGTTTTTGCAGCGCTATTGTTATTGCTGAGTTTTTCCCCTCTTAGGTGGGCCTGCCTTCTTAATCCGTGGAAGCCTAAAGGAGTCCCAGGGTCAAACCTTCAGAAGACCAGTGTTGGGTCTGTTGCACTGATTTGGTTTTCACCATCTGTATAGCTAACGAAGAATATGTAAATCCTGTATGTCACCACCTCTATTGCTCAGGTTGTTAAGAGCCTGAAACATTATCCAGTTAGCACAAAATAAACATGGATTAAATTCCAACCCTTCTGGAAGAGCACATAACTATATTCTTAGAGGAAAACTGTATTCAGACTAAGGATTTTCCTAGTTGGAATGTCCTACTGTAGTAAGACATTTAGCTCAGCTTCACCACCTCATCTTCAAGCTGAAAACCGTATCCAAGTTACAAGCACTGTGAGAGGTGGCATCTGCCAAGAGCAGATGACGAGACCTAGTCATGTAGACCCTGAACAAAAACAACCGTTAGCTCACTCACGCAGGGAAGAGCGCCCAACTAAAGCAGATGAGCATTCATGGAGCCAGACGCCACACAGTAAGAGAAGAAATTAAACTGTCCTTAACTAAGCATTCAGATTGCACAGGCACAACAGCAGAGAGGTGCTAATACTCTCAGAGCCGAAGCCGGTGGCTGGTCTGTGTTCTCATTTGAAGGAATGAAGCAGGTGCTGCTCACCTTGAGGAACATAATGGCAGCATGTCATGGAGCCAGGGAACATGTCCTATTCCAGACGTGGATAGCTGCTCTCTAAGATTGTCACGGCCTCCTGAGCACCAGCACTGCTTGACTGACCCCACATTGACACGGCACATTTTGCAAGGACTGCAGAAACATTGCTTTTTGGTGCTGACCTTTACTGAAGAATTTGCAAGCTACCTTCATCTCTCATTCCCCACACACGTTCAAAAACAACTCAAACCAAGAACAAATCTGCAGGCTCTTAGCAGATTTATTCTCCGTATCACACAGCCTTATCTCTTTGTTTCCATTAAAGCAGAAGGCATTCTGCAACTCAATAGGAATAAGGTTTTAATAACATATATTTAAAATACATTTTCCACATATCCTGTCACACCACACTAAAATATGCAGGCGCTGGGTAGAAACACAGCTTCCCAAACCATCCTGCTGTCAGCAGCTTGAATGCTGCATAAACATACCCAGGGACAACTGCTGAGTCACAGCAGCAGCATCTCCCAGCCGCACAAGATTATTCTAGGTTTGAGAAATCTGGATTTCAGAACAAAAACCACTGCCATTACTGTCAGTTAGCAGCGAAACGTAAAACAGCATTGAGAAAAAAAATGAAAACAAAGCTAAACTGTTGGCTATGTTGGGTAACTTTTCTCGTTGTCCCAGCTTGTGATAGTGGCAGATGGCCCAGTCTGTAAATTAGCAGCTACCAGATGGGCCCCCTAAGTAGCTTACTGCAGTAAATTGATTTGTTCATGGATTTGGTATTAAAATGTTCTTCACTGTCTGGGTACTGTTTGGCCACAGAGCTGCAAATTCCAGTTGACTGCAACGAAGGCCAAAACCCCAAGCATTCGCACTTGGGCAGCTGCTTCTGCAACATGGTGACTATGGAGGCGCATCCCCATTCACCGGTCAGGTAGGCATACAGCAGCTATTTGGCTCTGCCAAGGACAGCCAACAACAGGTAAGCAGTGAGAACAGATGAGAGGACTTAATTCCGGCTGTGGATGACGAATACAGAAAACTTTCCAATGAGTAGCTGGGGAATGACACCCTGCCCTTGGGAAATATCTGCTGGGTTGACACAACTCTTTCAGGACAAAGTACTCATTGTAGCTGCAAATATCAATGGGGAAGCAGTTCAGCTTATCTGGTTACTTCAGCGCCATCCCTCTGCCTCTCCTTCTCTCTATAACCTTCCCCTTTCCTCCAGTCATTTTGGCCTCAGGTCTTCTGCTGAAGTTACTTATGAACTGCATTTGGAGAGTTTTGGCCCTTTTCTGTGTATTTTGCTGTTGAACTTCTGCGTAGTAAGCAGTAACCCTGTGGCAATACATGCTACCTTGTTATTCAGGGTTAACTTTGGCCTCTGAAAGGCTAAGGGATCTTTACTTTTTATTATTAACTAGGATTTCTACTCCTATGTCAATATCTTGAATATGATGCAACTACTGGAAAGAAAAAAAAAACACCGATATGTTATTTTTCTCCATTTCATGACAGAGGCTGATAGCCAACATTTTCTAGCTTGGTTGTTATCCTTCCAGACTTCTGCTCAAGTAAGAGGAAATTGTCTCAGCAGTAGTGGGCTGGAAGCTAGAGATTGATATTTATTGAAGTGAAATACTCCACATTCCTTACATTTCTTAATAAAACCACAAGCGTTTCCATCTTCCTAGAGCTTCTTTGGCATGTCTTGGCATGATATCCTGTAGGACTCAGACCCAAAAGCCTTCACATACATTTTAGTTTGTGTCAAAGACTGGCAAATCATGACTTCATCCTCCCAATGGCACTCTGCAACTGCAAAGGCTATAAAGTCACCAGAGAAGACTGGGAAGCAAAAAGAAATTACTCAGATTTCTGTAAGAGTACCATCATATGATGTTTTGTATTTCTAATATGTAGATAGCTGGCAAAACAAACCATGCAACCTTCTTTCTAAAAGCTAGATAGCTAAATCATTTGTCAGCCTGAAAGCTCAGATTTCCTTATGTTACATTGCTGACAACAACCAAACGGGCAGTGGAGGCTTGTTCCATCTCCTCTTCTCCTCCAGATAATCTTTTTGAGACAAAAAGATTGTCACCCAACCAGGAAGTACAATGACCTTCTCAAGTCAAAGCCAACTGCCAGAACCTTTAACTCTTCACCAGGGCTTGAAAAAGAGAACAATTTCTCCCATTCTTTCATAAGAACTGCAAGCTAGATCTCCTACTATAGGTGTAAGTACATACTATTGCTCCTAATTATTATTAAATTCACTCAAATATCTTCACATGCTGACCTTGGTCCTTAATCCAACACTTACTGATCTAAACCTAACCTTCAAAACACATGGAGGGAGCATCAATGGCTGGCCATCGATGGCTGTGATAAGATACTTCTTGTCTTAGTACCTTTGAACACATCTAGTACTGAGCCAGGCAGCACCCAAAACCACTGTCGTGCTGTAAACCATTACTGCTGAATCTTGTGTTTTTCTGCTGGAAGTGAGGCAACACAGTCATTTCTGAACAAAGTTTTTACAAGTGGAATGTGTGGTTTAAAGGGCTTCATGCTCCAGCTGACGAGACTGTTAAAATTCACTGAGCCTTAACTATTATACACAAGCTAACGCATAACTATTATTTCCCCCAAAAGCATACATTACAACAATATCACTCGAAGGAAACCACAAACTGTGAGTCCTGCTACATCAAGAGATGCAGTAAGTAAACTTTGGTCTCAGGAGAGCACTGGGAACTACAAGCAGCTCTCTCCCTCTTCCTCTTCAGTTTCATGACTCCTCTTCTCTAGCAAATATTTTCTTTCCCAGTGTAGATATGGATGGATCCCAGCTGGTGTCTGATTCATCTTTGCATGAAGCAGACTCCATCCTCTCCATCACACCTCTCATTCAGTGGAGAAATTTGCAGAAACTGGACCACAGTAAACAACATACATTGTAAGCGAGCAGAGGGAGCTGCAGAAGCGTAGGTGCAACGGGGACTGGGCGCAGGACAGCGCGTACGTTTTTCTCTGGTCCATAGGAGTCATTTGTCATTCTATATCTTCAGTCCAAGAAATCTAAATTTTATGTATTTTAAATCTGACTTCAGCAGGAAAAGCACAGCTCTTCACCCAGCGTCTGGATATCTGGCATGTCACATTTTCCCCAGAGATCTAGTTGTTTTCCTTACTCTCCCACCAAATGGAGTCCTACTCTGAGAACCAAGACAGATATTCCTACTGGAATGAAAAACAATCTGGCATTTTTCAGGATAAGGTTTATTGTAGCTTCATTTCCTGTTGGTCATCCTTCCTTTTCCAGCTCTCCTCCACTGAATCTCAGTTTGTCTTCAGATTTTACCCATGACCTGGTCTGACCTGCCTTCTAACCTCTGTCTCTCAAACTGCTTTATAGTCATGTCCTCCTGTTCAAAATACTCAGATCTCTTGGCAGTGAAGCACACAAATTTGCATGTAACAAATTAAATAGCAGGAACAGAAGTCCACATTACAGGAAATCCATGTCTGCTGCTTGGGGCCCTGCCCATCACCCTCATGCAGACGAGTTTCTGCCTGCGCTTCTCCTCCAGCTATACCTCATCTTTCTGCTGCCTTCCATACCATCAATGTCTTTTCCATGGAAGCCTAAACTGATTTT
The DNA here is from genome assembly GCF_963210335.1 of Falco punctatus. Classification (NCBI taxonomy): domain Eukaryota; kingdom Metazoa; phylum Chordata; class Aves; order Falconiformes; family Falconidae; genus Falco; species Falco punctatus. The sequence continues at coordinate 7,676,332 of NC_137588.1, forward strand.
TCTAGATACTTCTGTCAGTCAAGCGGTTTGTTAGTGTGCTCTTAACAACCAGCTCACCTGCCCTGGAGCCGCATAGGGCAAGCAGTGACGGGAAGTGTTCCAGTCCCTCTTCATTGAAATTGAAATTTGTTTTTTCAGTAAGTAACGGATACACAGTGAAAATAATGAATCGTCATGCGAAAAATGAAGTCTGCCCTTTAAAACTGATCTCCTCACTGCAGTGCTAGTTATCCTATCTCACTATAAGCAACTACCTATTCTTTCCTCCCCCTTTGCAGACACCAAAATCACAGTATGCACTTTCAGCTGTTTTCATTAGTACCTCCTAATTCAAGTCCTTCCTGAAGAGACAGAAGCAAAAACTTGCTAATAAGATTGCAATCCAGCCTGAGCACCCAGTTTAGTCTCATTTGGGGACCTTCCCTCCATCTACCATCCATTCCACTTTGTTAGTGGGATGGTAGCTTCACTTTTGCACCTCCCATTCCTGGTTCATGTCTAAGATCCAGGCTAGCCTGTCTTGAGAGCAAGGACAGTAGTTTTATTCTTCTGTTCCCTGTTTTATTCTTGGCAAAACCCTTTCTCTCTGCATGCTGCACCATACAGTACTATGGGAATTTAGCCCCCCAGCTGACTCAAAAGATTTGCTTGGATCGTTCAAGTCCCTGGAAGCATTTTCACTGGAAATCCACAAAGGCAATCCTTTATACACATTCCCAGGATGCACAGACTTGCATTAGAAAGTTGTACTTCAGAATTTCTTGCACTTTGAAGTGCTGAATTGTAAAAGCAAAAGTTCTAGAGACAACCATGTCAGCTCAGAGCATAGCTAAGTCATTTGCTCCCAGAATGACCTTTACGCTGGATTGCTGCAGCCTTTCATGTTCTCCCAGCTGCAATGCACGCTGTTGGTCCCATATTACCCGATGCAGCCTAGTTATCCTCCTCTTTAAAGGACAGTGGTGATCTAATATATTGCTTCTCCTATGTGCTATCATCATCCTCCACCACACTCCTCCTTCCCTGTCTTTCTTTCTTCCCCTTTTAAAGGGTAATACCCACATCAACCTGGAAAAGTCAAAGCTGGGGATACTGCAAGCAGCAGATAAATTTAGGTAGCAGCAAACAGCACCTCCTCTCCCACCATGCATGCAGACAGCTTCCCAGCAAACATTTTTGCCCTCATTTTGCCATGAAGTGAACAGCCGCAAGAGATTCTTAAACTACACATAGAAATGTTGTCTTCTTTACACTTTACCCTCCTGTGGCAGGTACCAAATATTGGAAAGCAGGCTTCAGCTTTTGATAGCTTTTGTGCATATTCTTGCCCTCTGAGTAAAAGCAACGTTTTTGCATTACACAAATAAGGAAATACTTAACATTTTTTGAAATCACATATATCAACCTCAAGCTAGCAAGCTATCAAAAGTTACAATAAGCCTAAGGGGCTACTCAAAAATCTATATATTTTCACCAGTTCACCAAATTTATGCCGTGAACCAGTCATTCAATTGCCAACAGACCCTCAACGCCTCCACCTGCCTCACCACTGGTCAGGTCAAAGACATGAACAGCTTCTAGATTGTTACTTATATCAGCCAGGGTAGGCTGTACAGACCCATGCAGTTAATATACTTGACTGATAAAATGCATCATCAAAGCATGTTACACAACTACACCTAGAAAAGGCACATACTTTACACAGATGGGTAATCAGATAAAAATAGCCTAAACACTGGGACTATGAACTGTAACATTAGGGTCACCTTAACCTGAATTGTTCATGGCTCAGCAGCTTCTTTGAACCCCATCCAGAGAGCCTGGGCTATAACAAAACGCCTTCTATGATACAGCAGCAGTTAGCAGTACTGTGTTCACCCAGTGCCCTCCTGCAACGCGGATCATGACAGATATGTTACTTTAACTCCCGTCATTTTTTATAGGTTCCCTTACGCAATCTGAATTGACAATAAAAGGCTTTTTCCTCTCACCAGGCCACAAGCTCAAACTACTTAAAACTTGGGACAAACATTCTTGTTTGCTTATACTTACTATCACACTGATTGAGGCCACTGATGCCGTGAGGCTGGAAGCTCGCCAGCTGCAGGCAGGCAGATTGCACAGTGTCCTAACCTTTGGTGCAGCTTTGTCCTATATGGTATTAGTGTCACTTGCCCTGGTGCAAACGCTGGAGCTTATGCAGAATCATGCATTAGCTAATGTAGAACTGATCAAATTTACATACTAAGTATTCATCGACTCACAGTATCTAGGAGTACTTAGCTATCACAGCATTTGAAAATAAAGTCCAATAACCAAGTTAGTTACTCCTTTCCTGACCAGCCTATGAACTGCTGGATTCTGTTATCTTAGTACCAAAAAAAGAGAAAACATACATCAGTACATTTCCCCTCTGCAGAAGGAAGGGACAAAACATGAGTTACAAAAGTTATTATGAAGTTTGTAGCGCTCCATACAAAGCACTCCAGGTAAATAGCTTAACTGTTCAGTTACACTTCAGCCCTATTTAGTGTACTTTGTTGTTTTAAACAGCGGAGCAAGCAAGAGTTGAATAAGGCCTGGTCCCATGGTGAACTGATTCCGAGAGCAGAACTATTGAACTTCACTCTTAGGTCAGGCATGAATTTGGCCCTGTTCTATGATACAGAACTTGGAGCTGCGTCTCAGCCTCTACCTGCGGATGTTTAAACACTATCCACCAGTGGTATAGACAGACACCAGTGCAGAAAGAGGTCTTTGCAGGCAAAAGAAAAGGAAGCTGCTGTGGAAGAGTACTGACAAGTACAAGCCCACACAAAGGCATGGTAGTAGTGGATCATCATGTAAGCAGAACAGAGTATGGCTCTGTCTTGCTGTCGATAAACTATGATTATGAGAAAACTGATAAGCTTAAGATGGCTCAATACATTTTCCCAGCTGCAGATAATTTTGAGAATGTTGAGTACAGAAGCCTTAGTCATTCAGCTTTGCACTTCAAAGATTATTACTGATAACTGAGAAACACTTACTTGAAACTTTTATTCTATTCACCAAAGCGACATTTTCATGTCAGCTTTCTATTTTGAGAATGACATTTTCCACACTGACCTTCCCTCAGACTTTTTTTTTTACAAATCATCAACTAAGAGTCAAAAAGTTGGGTTGACATCCTTGGAGATTGAGAGCTAGCAAGTGCTAAGCCTTAGCCATGAACACATGGCAAGTCCTGCTCAGAGCAAGGAGAAGTGCCTCTACAAAGCAGTTCTGAGGCTTAGTTCTCAGCTGGCTCACAGGAAAGTGTGCCTTTATGTGAGGATCAGAGAGTGTGAGACAGGAGGCTAGGTCTTTAAAAACTTCAAGATAACAGTCCTGCGGTTAAATCAATATTTCCAAGCCCTGGTGACTGATAGTCACTTCAGCCAAGAAAGCTATTCAAACAAAGTACTGCAAGGGACTCCAGCGTTAACACTTGAGGAACTATGCACACACTTCAGGGGTTCATATCACATTCAGTCACGGGTTTCCCATTTTTTCAAGTGACCCTGCCAGGTTAGCCATATAGGGCAAAGCTGCACAGCCAGGATTACAAAACGGTACTAAAGGTTTATGCTGCGAAGTCCAAGTAGGTTAAATTTACTATACCAGCTCACGTGTTCCAGGAAGAATGCTGCCATTGGGATAAAACACACGGTGGCTTCAACCAGCAACCTCTGCCACAGAGGCGGGGGAAGGGTCTTGGCTCTGATGATTTGGCTGGAAGCAGCAAGTAGTCTTTGGTTAGTAAGTAGGTTTATTGGTACCCACTAAACAGTTTTTATTCATAATCTTTGTCCAGTTTAACTTCTGTGTGTGCTTACACAAAAGCTCATCAGATTGAAACACCAACTTAATCCCCCTCTAGTAGAAAACACTATTTCCATACTGCTTTATTCCAGCCTACAAATAGTTAAGATCCAATTTATTAGGTTGTCATTGTCACCTGAACTGCTACTTTGGCTTCTGGAGAGCCCAGCTCCATTGTCAGCTAAGCAAACAATTACCTTGCTTCCTCAAAATATTGGGAAAAAGTTCAGGCCACGCTCTGTTGCAGCATAGATCATTTTCTGCCATAGCAGTTAAACGCTGAACTTATGCAGGAAAAAAAAGGACAAACCTCTGACTAAATTTCCAGGTCCAGCTGAAACAGGAGCAAAAGGACATGAAAGTGTGGAACAGTAGAGCAGAATATTTTTTTCCTTTCAGTGCAACTGATAAGATCTGGACAAGTAAAAGTTCAATTCTGTTATCTATTACTGGAGGCATTGGATTGTCTGTAGTATCAAACATTCAGCATCATAAAGCTAACCAGTTACTTAAGCTCTCAGGCATTTATAACCAGATTTTTAATTCATACTTGGTAATAGTTACAAAATATCAGCTGTTGCTACAAGCCTGCTCCTTTAGATTGACTGATAACCAAGCAGTTCCCCTTTAGCCATATAGATATTCCTTTGTTGACAAGTAACAGCATGCAAGAGAGGAGCACTTGACATTTGTGCCCTAACTCCTCCTGCTTTTGCACAACTCCTCCTGCTTTGCACAAACAGCTTTGCATAATTTGTGCATTGCACAAATGAAAGGGTCAGCAGTCTCCGGAAGGTTTGACAGGGCAGATTTTGGAACCTACTGTATATCGGCTTTCACTTAAAGCTGTAACTTCTCTCGGAAAACAAAAGTATGAATTGTCTGATGTTTCCTGCCCTAGGCTCCTCCACACACATCTTAACTGGACTTCAGCAAGGGAACATTTCATAGCTCCCAAGTCAGAGGAGATAAACATTGTTGCCGTTCTGCATGCTTACACAGTCTTGCTCTATTTAGCTGAGGGTTAAACAGAGCAAATAATGGTAGCTATACAGAGGTTACGCTGGGATGATTCTCCTCTGCAGAAGACAGCCAAAGTTTGCATTTCTATTTAGGGACATTCTGTTTTCCATTAAAATCCAAATGAGTCTTAGCTTTCTTCTGTCAGATTGAGTAAGAAATACTCATTGCTTCTTACAGGCAAAGTAGTCATGCTGCCAGATTTAAGCTTTTCTTAATCTTCTCAGGGAATGAATTGTACCAAGAAACCACTTGAACTCCTCCGAAACTACAGTTTCCTTGAGTGGCAAAAAGCCCAATTCTATAAAAAGTATCAGTATAGAGACAAAAGTATTTGATGAAGGCTCCTACTGATGTCAACATTACACACCACCAAGGCTGAGGTGTAAAAACCTGCATGTGCAACTAGAAAAAAAGCCAGTTCCACATGGGATGAGTGTAAAACCCTACAAAATACTGCCAGCTCCTGAGTCATGTTTGTATCATTTTAGTTTTCCGCATAAGGCACTGACATGCTTCATTTCAAAGTAAGTTATAGCAGCATTAAAAATTCTTCATTTTGTTTGGAGCTCTTCATTACCAGGGTTGACACAACATACTTTTTGTGGAGTGACAGACATCTCCCTGCATTTAGGGTATGGAGATGGAGATGTCTGGGAACATACACTCGCATGGTAGGAAATTTCTTCTGGTCTTGAAAGAAAGAAGCATCATCAGGAGTGACACGAAGTAGATAAATGAAGGTTAGGAGTCTTATTTGTCAGACTGACCAGAGCAATGGCTTAGCAGATCATGTTTTGTCTGGAGTTGAGGACCCATCAGTACAGGCATCACATCAAAGGTCTGACTGTGACAAGGCTTATTAGTAGCTGTCTGTGCTTCCAGCTGACCTTTAGCTGTGAAGACATCTGCAGCTCCAGTTCTCCCTCTTGATAAAAAAAGACTGATTCTCTGCTCATTCTCACAAACATTTAAGGTAGCACATAACCTTCAAGTCTATGTCAAAACCAAAATAAATCTGTCAAATTTGATTCTTTACAGCCCAGCAATGTGGCAGCAGGGTTTGCAGACTTTTGTGAACGTTCCAGTGAAACCCATTGCAAATGGAGATGCTAGCATTGAAGTGTCTCAGGTTCACGAACCACATTTTGAGAAATTTGATGGCAATAAAACTCAGGCACTGCAGGGTAGGCTTCAGCTGAACTGCTGTGGTTTTATGAATCACAGTGCTGCCTCACCAACCAAGAACTCAGGTCAACCTCAGCTTCCCAAAGGGTTGTCTAGAATGCCATTTAGCATATTTAATAAAGGAAAAATACACCCTCAGGGGTCCTGAGCAACAGTTAATAACACCCAATTACAGTAAATGAGTGGCATTATAGAATTTTTGATAAAGAATCTCAGCTAATGGCTTTAACCACAGTAGACAGAGGCTGCTACGAGCTGGATTTGAGGGGAGCCTGATATTGCAATTTTCATTGATTCTGCAATTGCTAAGGCAGCCTAAGCACTGACTGATAAACGCTCTGAATGTGGACAGCTAAGTCAATGTTTATAGCTCACTGTATGAGAGGAAAAAAGGACATACAGGAAATGGTCCATATTTTGACAGTAATGAATGGTTGCAATAACATCCTAAACCTTATAAGAAGTCCAATGTATTTCTTGGCTTCAGCTGCGGGTGGAAGGGTTTCTGCGATAATCTGTCAGTGCTCTGAGGGTACCAATAGGCCCTAATTGCCCTGTGCAAGGGGTAGCTACCTGCACTCCCACCCACGGCCCAGGGCCCCCACTTCAGTTCATCCCTGGGTGCCCAGCCCCAGCCTGAGCTATGGGGTAGGTGCACCTCCCCCCAGCACGCAGGTAGCTTGTCTCCAGCACCGCATCTGACCCCATCTGCTCATGACCTCCTGGTCAGACTCCATCCCTGGTCTATCACCTCACCTTGTCTTGGGCTTTTGCCAGAGACTGTTCCTGGCACCTGGTTCTGCGGTTCTGCCGCAGTGTTTACTCCCTGTGGGAGTGTTCCCCATTGTTTCAGAGCACTGCCTGTGCTGGGGTTCACCCAGCTTCCCAGCTTGTCCTGGCTATAGCCCAGGGTATTTTCTGGCAAGGGAACTCTAGTACATTGCCACTGACAGCACACTCTCACACTGGCATCATTTGACCTCACGACACTACACAAACTGACACCTACATTCCCCATTTTCCATAAGGGGCTTCAACACTTCAATTTTGCTCTTAGTCTTGTGCTATAATTAAAGTTAATCTAGTTTGAAACTCTCTGGGGCATGCATTCAGCGACCAGGAAGTCACAAATAGTGGCATTGCACCTCGTGAAAACAAGTAACTTCTTTCACTCAGTAAAACAGCAATGAATATTACTGGTACTCAAAATCAAACCTCAGCTTTCTTGATATGCTGGTACTGGAAGCTGCTATAGAAGGGTAGCATGTCACTGAGGCAGTGCTTGACCTTAAGGCCTTCCTCTAAGTCAAACCTCACTGAGAAACCTAAAAGAAGCCTGCAGAAGGCACATACAAGCAGGGTGCTAAAACCAGAATTAAGAAGGAAGAATTAAGTTTTGCTTATTCAAAAATGCTGCCCAGGCTCAATCCTTCGTCTTCCTCATTTTTCATTTTCCCTCCTCCCTCCCCCTTTGCCGATCCTTGAAGGGCATCATCAGACCCCAAAGAGTGTAAACTGTCATATCAACTGTGCTGCAGCTGCCACTTGCAGGCTAGCATGGGTGCATTCCAGTGGTAGCAATGTAGCCAGATCCACACCAAGAGCTCCAACTGCAGGAAAGGATTACAGCTTCTTCAGGCACAACTTTCTGCAGAAAGATGCTTGCAAAAACAGCTGAAAGATTCATGTCCCAGCACTGTGGCAGTGGCAAAAAACAGGGAGGCTCTGCATGACCATAAACTCAATAAAATCCATCTGGGTGTAAGTTCATATTTATTAGCATACCCAGTCAACAATCGTATTTTAATTCCCTGATGGCTAGCAGACTGCTGCACCTCACTGATGCATAAGCAAGCTTTCTGCTTCTATTATAAAACAAATTACCTCATGCATGAATGGCCTTAATATCAGTTCACGCTCCAAGCTGTTCTACTGTGCTGACATATGTACACCCCATTCACCCTGCCCTGAAAAAGGCATATTTGCTTCAGAAACCACTGATCAGATAAAGCAGTAAATGGATGAAAAAATAACATGCACAACATTAGCACTGACACACGTCCCATTATTCCACTCCCTTTGCCATGGGAACCCCTAGTTTGCTGTTCAGTGTAAATATAGGGTTACTGGGCAAGCAACAGCGCTTCAACACCTCTCTCTCCTCTTCCATCCCACCCTCACACGGCATGTGTTCCTCTACCTGTCACGGTTGCATAGCTCTTTCCCCATTGAGACAGATATATCTAAAGGAATAAATTTTGACCTGAGTGGTACTGGACACCTCAACTAGTAAAGAGTCATGTCACAGAAGCACCAGCGACTGAAATGAGAATATTATAAATAGAAATATTCCCTGTAAGTGGCTTGTGACTAAGCTCACTTTTGAGCTAATAACTTCCCATGGAGATAAACTCTGCAGGAAAGCTCACAGAGCTATAAATACTCAGAATTCATTAACAGATCTTTTTGTTGCAAAAATTCTTTTCCGGCTGTGCATCATGACACTGGTGTTCCCAACCCATTCTCTTTTGAAAAGCTGCAATTGTTTAACCTCCAGATCTGGCTGCTCTCAGAAATCCACAGGAAGAAAACATGGGGGCAGTTTTGAATATTAAGACCTTATTCTAGTACAAAAAAAAAAAAAGAAAAAAAAAAAAAAAAGAAAAATAACACAAGGAACATGTACTATGTCATGAGCATGTCTAAAGTTTAATACTCTTCATAAGTTTTAACATTTTGAGGACCTATGATTTTATTCTATGGGCATTGAGGTAATGAGAATTGCAGATTTATACTCAATCTCTGTATCTACTGCCTGCCCAGATCCATTTCCCAGGACTGCTCTGCTGAAGTGTGTGAATACTGACCGATGGGGATGGCTGGAGCTGCAGATCCTACACTGAGGTATTTTTGCTTCCGTGTGGTTACCTAGAATCAGAGCTGCACATCAGCATTTTACTTTTTAAAATGCACTTGTGAATCACAACATTATTTGCACCAAAATAATCTCTCGCCTGAAGGTGTTCCCTTGCATCCACACAATGATACTCCCCGAGCAAGTGTTCAGCTTATGCTAGGCCAGCTTAAATCCTTTAAATTTTTTTACATAGACGCAACCCACAAGAGCCTGCGATCTGTTTTCTTAAGTTGCAAGCCAAAAGCAGAGCAGGCCACTACCTTTTCACCTAGCTGCCTAACCATTATTCAGTCACATCTCCTACTGGAAAGCTACACCGAGCAGAATTTTGTTCATGCTTATGTCTTTCACTGAAGAAACCTTTTACTGAAGGTTGGCACTGAGACCCAGTCCTGTTGCTCTTGTTGCCATGTTGGTGTTAGGAGACAGTGTCCTCACAGGGATTGTGGTATGATATTAATGAACACTTCATCATTCAACTATAAAATCAGGAGCTTCATGGCTGCTTGCCAGCAAGGCAAATTCTGCTCTTGCTTCACCCCTAAATAATAATGCTGGTGTAAGGGGAGGGCAGAAGCCCACCACAGAGTTCAGCTATGCAAGCCAATCTACAGTGAGTCTTATGGCATCCTAATATTTGCCCTTTTGCTGCACAGCAAAATGTTTTCTACAGCTGTCCACTCCAGACAAGACTAGCAGCTGTGGCTTGGCCGTTTTCTCAGCTCAAGGAAACAAATTTGACTCTGTCTTGTCCCAGACTATTTCCAGTCCTTTGGGCTTTTCCCAGCCAGCTCCATTTGGGACTTCTAAATTTTAGTTCAAAAATGCCATTGCCACAGAGCTTTAATTTGATTGGTTCAGTTTGATCAGGCAGCACTTCATACAGTCTACTAGCACCTAAATATAAGGGCAAACTTGCAGGTATCAGGCTCATTTTCAGGCACTAGCCAGTCCCAAGGCTGACAGCCAAGAGCGTACTGAAATGCTGCAGAAGAGTACATCACAGCTAGGACAGCTGGCAGCATGCTGTAAACCACTGCTTTGTTGAGCTATTACTTACCAAGGAAAGCGCAAAATTACTTTTCTAGGGTTTCATGAAGTGAAGGCCAGATTCTTCAGCCTTATCTAATGGCTCGTGCCTGTAATGTCAGACAAATACAGAGACTACCAACCTCTGTTCCCGGTTAGGTCTCTACCTTTCGTATATGTAAGTTATTTCAGGATCGTAGGCGTTGAGTACTGCCCATGTTTGTGTATTGTTACATATGTGTGCAAACCCAAGAACCCGCAAGGTAGCATTTATCCTGTACTCTCACTTCGCTTTGCCAAGGACTATCTACTCATTTAATTTCAAAGTGCCTTCCTGCTGCTGCCACAATTTTCCTCGTTGCCCCCAGGAGGGTTGCACAAGGCATGTTCCTCTGCTCAGGAGCTGTTACAGCCCCAGGGCTGCTGGCTGGGGCTCTGGTGTGACAGCCCCTTCGCCCTGTCACCGTTTGTACTCTCCTGCCATTGCCCAGGCTTGTAGCACTCGCGCACCGGGCAGGTACCTTGGTAGCTGCGTTCCTGAAATTGGCCACAGCTTGTCCTCCAGCCTCTAACCTGCCCTGTCGTCTTTGAATACAACCAGTTTTTCCTCCTCCAGGAATAAAAAAAGTCTGTGCAAACAATCTGCTATTGGAACAGCTAATTTTCAACACTACTCTGGATTGGCTTTACAAAATTACCTTAGGCTCATGTGCGCTTCATGTCACCTACAGTTATATTTATATTCATTCTATATCCTCTCCTCATCAGCATCCAATTGGTAGTATAATACCCATGATTATTCTGATGTCTTCTGCTGATTCTTTCAGCAAATTTATCTTAAGTAAATACTGCAAGTTTGGAGGTGCTACAATTTAATTTGGACTACACAATCACTCCTCACATGATGTACTGTTTTGTTTTCATTATTCTACCTGCTCAGCACACAAACTGCAGTTCAAAAACCAGTAGGGTCAGCACAGAGTTGATTGTCTCAGCTTCTACAGACAGAGTTTTCTCTAAAATCTGACCAAGCACAGCTATGGACACTTGCAAGACCTGCAGCATCAGGTCATTTTTAGAAGCCTGTAAAATATACACCTAACAAATGTCCTGCTGCTGGCTTTAGGTAAAGCTGAGGACTAAATTCCTACTCACCAGTTGAGAACTACAAGGGTGGTGAGTTAGCCCAGCTGAATTGTACTTCACTTACACCATCCCACTTTGTTCTTTATTCTCTTTGGCCCTTGGCTGAAGTTATTGGTGTGTCATTACTTGAATACTGGTTTTACTAAAAGTTACTACCACTTCCAATAGCTTTTCAGCTCAGAGACAGTGCCGAATTCCAGCTATTGGCAACCATTTGTGTTAAATTCAATTTGTCTGTCCCTTTCAGACACTCAAGATTTCATTTCTCAAATCATGCTTGGCACCAAGGATAAGAGGATTTTACAGACATTTCTCATCAAAGGTTTAAGTTCAACAAAACACTCAATTCTATCCGTCTCTAATCAGGTTTTTGAAAACTATCTTTCAGGAGCTAGAAGGAGCTCTTTGAATTATATTTTTACAGTATGAAGTTAATGAAAGTCCAAAATGTTCCCACTCATTTCATTATAGGAGACTTCATTTACATTCCATTTAGCTGAATCATAACTAAGCCTTACACCCACACTGGGCATGCAGCCTACAGAATTTACATGTGTGGTGGTAAAAGGTGAAAAAAGCTTTGCCAGACGAGTTTCCTAATTCATTTCTCATAATCTCTTCCCCACGTGTCCAGTTTTTACTGTGGCATGCTAAAGATAAGTTTTTAAAGGCTAGTTTAGAATTACATCCCACAAAGACTCAGGTTAACGCAGTCAAACCTAGCTTTTTAATTATTATTATTACTATGTTTTTCTGGGAAAATAGGTATCTTTACCCACTTTACAGTTTTTCAACCAAGTATGGGAACACTTTGCAAAAATGGTCATCTGACTCTGCATGCTTTTATACATTTAATTCTCCAGCGACAATCATTCCAATAGGGTAATGAATACTTAGATGCAGTTTTCCTACCTAATTTGAGTACCTGAAATGGTTAGCTGTGATTTACAGCTCTGTATACAGTATCTCGGATCCAATACTAAAGAGGCAAGAGTTGTCTCTAAATCCTATGCAGCAAAAGGCCCTATTATCTTACAAAAATAGTTGTCTGATAGCACAAGTGAAGACAAGTGGCTTATGTTATTCATTTCTGGCCTCTGACTAAAATCCATCAAAGCCTAATGTGCTAGACTTAGGAGATGAAGGTCTCAGTAAGATGTAAGAAGGATTTTTTTTCTGTAGTTTGCTGCACAAATAACCAAAACTTCTGGCTTAAACAACTGCTAAAAAACCAAGACAGAAGTGAACTCATTGGGCAGTCTCAAACAACATCTTTTTTCAGCTATGAATCTTAGGATATTAAAAAAAATAATGTGTGGCAATCCCACCCAAAGCAGACGCTTGGGCAAGTTACGTGCTTTGTATTCATATCTGCTGCTGGCTGACTAAGCATTTCCAGAGTGCTCTCTACACTAATTCAATGCTATAGTCTTCATCTTAACTAAAACTCTCCTGTCCGTATTACCTCCTGTACCTGCAGACTCCTCACAGCCTAGAAAAAGTATTTTTTATATGCCTGGTAGAAATATACATGGATAGCAGCCAACCAAATTGTTAAATGAACAGATACTAATTGAGGTGAGCCAGTTTTGAGATGTGCCAGTTTTGAGATATACCAGTTTTCATACAGTCTAAAAGAAACTTTAAAGACATCTCTGGATATTTTATTCATACTCTTGCATCACAGAAAGTGATTCCAATTTGTACAGCTTCAGCATCCCTTAACTTAGTTTGGAAAATGATAATTTTTGGAAATATGTATCAGGGAAGGATTTCAATCTTTCAGTTTTTAAGCTCAGTCATGCAAAATCTGAAATGTATATATGGAGAAAATTGTCAGGAAAATAGGCTGGATTTGCAGGGACTCTCAAAGATCTATTTACAGATATGGATTAGAAACAGATGCTTGTCACACATCACATTGCACTTGATACTTAAATCACAACAGGTCAAACTTCAATATTTCCTTACAAGTTTAGTAACACCCCTAAGGAAACAGAAGCATGACTTACATCAAGGGCAGGATACCTCTGTGTCACATCAAATGAGAAAATGAAGGAACCTACAGTTTATGGCTCCTGAAAGTATCCTCCATCATCCCAAGGTAACAACCATTCCACTAAATAGCAGCAAGAGTCAGCTGTCAACTCTGGTTTAAAACGGAGAAAGAATTTTGTCTTCTACAGTGGCTTTCACTCTTTACTGTTAATTATCTGCCTGTTTTTTTTTTTTTTTCCCCAATAGCATTAAATTTTCCAATAGCATCTCCCCCCTCAGCCATGCAACAAGGCTTTCCGCACCCCAGTCAGGGCTTGCTCTCTGGACCACTTTTTATTTACAAGCTGCCGATGCCTCGTGGAGAGGTTACTAAAGGCCATCTGCCTAAAGAATTCTTGTTTATATTCCTCTTGCTTTATCCTTAGGAAAAACAGTTGCATAAAGGCAGAGGTATTTAAAGCTTGACCCATCCTCCCTCATCCTGCTGGAAGCTATAATCTGTCTGTGCTATCTCAACTGATATTTGTATAACTGATTATGTCGTCCAAACAAGGGATTATGATTCTGGTTTGGGGAGTAAGCAGCACAAATCGAGGACGTCTGAAGGGACAAGCTTTTTTTTGTTCCAAGTAAGATTCCTTGAACAAAAGGGGGAGAGAAGAAATGCATCTTGCATAAAGGGCAATTGTTTCCCAATGGAACATTTCATGTTTTTCCATTAAGCATGAGCTGCTCTGGCTGCTATGGAATATTATATTAACAGGTCTGTTAATGCAGTGCCCAGCTCCAGCGCTGCCTGCGTGAGGAAAACAAAGCCAGCACAAGCCATCCTTTTGTCTTTTGATTTTATCCTTCCACACACAGAGGATGAATCAGAATATTAACTTCTAGTGTTTATGGATATTGGATGAATATTCCTGTGTCTCTTGCATAATAGACAATTCCTTGTATTAACTTCTCAATTTCTTCACAAAAATAAAGGGCAGGATGTGCCAGACTTGGCTTCCTGGGCATTGACCCAAGGAATACATTTTGGTCCACGACATAACCTTTGTCACACAACTTTAAAGTCTTCAGAAGACCAGAGAGAATCAGGGAAACAACTGCACAATACATCTCACAGGATAATTAAGATGCAAGATAAACAAGCTCTGGACATTTTACCTGAGGGTCTGGCCAACTGCAGAGAGCTATCGTCATCCATGGCATGTTTTAAACCATTCAGTACAAGCAAGGACAAGCCATGCTATTCAGATAGCCAAGAACACAAAGTTACTTCTGGGCTGTACAACCCAAGCATGGAGTCTGCCTCCACAACTATTTGTAGTGTGCCAGGCCTCCAAGGACAGTAAGTAGGATCATACATCTCTGCCCAAAGACCAGCTTTTTCTTCTTGTGAAGTAGGAAGGATAGGAAACATGCTAGTCACCTATAAAATCACATGATATTGTATTTTATAACACAGCAGGTAGAAGGCATCACAGGAAACAAGCAGTTTCAATAAAAACTGAAGGTGCAGCTAGCAGCACAGACAAGCTGTAGAATGCTTTGCTCTAAAACGCTGTGGGTAACAAAAGTTTATAGATGTTCAAAAAAGGCCATGGACAAATTCATAGAAGAGAATTAAAGCATGAAAGGCTACTAAATATAGACCCATACATCTGGTTCAGGAAGCCCCACCTGCCACAGATAACTGGAATTAGGAATACGACAGTCATAGGTTAATTTAGGGTAGAAGGGACCTTTGGAGGCCTCACTCCTTGCCCAAGACCATGCTAATTTCAAAGTTAGATCGATTGCTTAGGACTTTATCTAGTCTGAATTCTGAGTATCTGCAAAGATGGAAATTTCACAGCCTCCCTCAGAAACCTGTTTGAGGCTTTTGCCACTCTTTTTATGAAGAACTTATTTCTTTTTGCTATCCTTATACTTTTCTTCATAATCTCCAGCCGTGCAATGTCATATTGAGCTGTACAACTCTCAATTTAACCAGTGGTCCATCCCTATGTTCCTAACTATGGGAATTTCTAGGGTACTAAACCATTTCAGTCAGGCATCTCCCCAGGAAGTAGATAATACAGGCTTCGAGATTTTACATAAGATTTGACTTAAGTAAAAATGCCAGAAGATTTCAAGCTGGAGTCTTTTAATGCCCTGTGTATACTGGCAAAATAT
The DNA here is from genome assembly GCF_963210335.1 of Falco punctatus. NCBI lineage: Eukaryota > Metazoa > Chordata > Aves > Falconiformes > Falconidae > Falco > Falco punctatus. The sequence goes on from NC_137588.1 coordinate 7,691,648, forward strand.
TCCAAATACTCGCTGTAGGAACCAGTGAAACAAGAGTCTTTTGACTTTTTTACATCTGTTCGGTTAAGTTAGGTGGTGCAAATTAGACTGACAAGTTAAAGTGGTATTCTTACTTATAAAAGCATTTATCTAAAGGTTCACATTACATGATAGCTGATACCCTAAGTATTAGAGAATAAAAGCTATGTTTTAAAAGGAATTATTTTTCACCTTGAATGTTAACCGGTCCTATTAGACACTGTAGCTCTAAGCTAACAGCAGAGTCTGTCTCCACCACAAATTCAGTGCAAACTCACAGTTTCTCTCTAGAGTCAGCTGCCACACTTGCTGCTCCATTGCTTGGGGCATTATTACCATCTCCAAAGTATCAACTATAGCTACAAAACCTATTTTTCATGGCTTTTCAATCTACAACTCTGGATCAGAGGGGAGACCACCCAAGAGGCCATTTCTTAGCTCTGCAAATGGCCTGATTTAGGTCTTATTTAAAGGCCCACTCTGATTCAAAAAGGGACCAAACCCATTTCAGGTTTAACCTTGCTGAAACTAAAGTACTTACGATACATAGTATAGCTACTAAAAGGGATTATGCCTCATTTCTCTCAAGAACTTAGACTGTACCTTATATGTGACATTGTGTTAGTGACCAAGTCTGTCCCACGTACAACTTGATGGGTTCACAGACTGGCACATTCTGCAGAACAGAAGTACCCATTCAGCTTATCCAATGTGAGAGGGAAGGAAACTTTGCAATGTTTCATATGTTACAGTGTGAAAGAAGCATAACCACTACAGAAGACTAAACAGAATTTCCTTTTGAAACAGATAAGAAGGCAAATTAACACTGCTATTTGGTTAGATACATTTTTAAGTCCCTTCCGAGTCCAAAATTACACAGTTGGAATGCAAGAAAATCATTTGAGAGAAGTATTTGATCTCAGTTTTAGACAGCAACAGCATGCTGAGAGAGGTTGGATTCCTTACCATTTTTATAGCATCAGGATCCTATAATCTTTTGTTCAGGATGGAGGTGTTATTTAACAGGACTGTGCCTTGCTGCTTATGTCAAGGACAAAAGCAGAATGCCAGTAGTACAAGGCAAGACAAATGAGGAATTATTCCCAGAGTAATTTTTTATACAATGTGCAGATACTAAAACATCTGCTTTCCACCAAGGAATTATAAAGCTTTTCTTTTACAATACTGGGCTGCAAAAAAATTAAGGTTCACCATAACAAGCTTGAGTAATTAATTTCTTGTATGCATTTCTAATGGGATGTTGCTAAACTCAGATGCATAGTGCACTATATTCCACTTAGAAGGATGAAAAATGAAAGTCATGGCAAGCTATTGCCCAAATCTGTTGTATTAGTTAAAACTGATACCTATATTCAAGTAAAATCAGGCTAATCTGAGTGGAACCAGTGATGCTATTACTGTCAGATAGCCCCCTTCAGCTTCATCTTGGCTGTTTTTGTTTTTTAATCAATCAGTAGCATGCTGATCTCAAAGAAGCTACACAATTTTTTGTTGCCTTCAGCTATGTACACACTTCATAAGCTATGTAACCTCAGAGCTGAGCTGACAGCGACTCTGCTTCTGACAAGCCACCTACAACATTGAGCTACCTGTGCTAATGCAACTCAGCTCTAGAGCTGCTTCTTATCTGCACAGTATATGCAACATTGAGCATGAAACACAAACCTTGATTCCTTCTGCACAAGCAAGCATTTGGATTTATTTTTTCAGAGTGATGAATAATTCATCTCCCAAAGCATCTATAGCACTGAAATTAAAAGGACAAAAGCAATGGCCATGCTGCCCCAAAACCAAATTACTAGTCTGAGCGGTACTATTAGAAAACTGAGGAAGCCTTTTGCACTGGGGATTAAAGACATTGCAGCTGTGGAGAAAAGCATGCAAAAGTGCATATTTGCCTGGAGATTTGAGATTCTGTCTTGTGCAGAGCACCCAGCATCCAGCATAATCCACCTAAACACAGTTAAGTAATTGAGCTCTCCACTGGAAGTATCAACTCTCCACCACAAAGTATTACCTCAGTGCCTGAAAATCTGGTCAAATGAATTATCAAACCCACTGCTACACAACTGTATTTCCTCTTTTTTAGACTCTCCCATGTTCTTGATTTCACAGGATTTGTCTAACAAGCTTGTGTCATGCTTCAGGCTCACAGAATTGCAATAGAATAATTCATTGTCAGCCAGATCCAAACTTCCAGATAAAGTTAATGCCAAGGAAATATAAAGGTTTCTTTAGCAAACAGTTTCTGTTAAAGGGTCTTGGCTCTAATCAAGGCTGAAACCAGTTCTCCTTGCTTTTTAAGAGCCAACTGATTTTATTCTAGAACAAAAGCTTTCTTCATCTTTGAGCTCAAACAACCATAAGACAGAAAGGAAAGAGTGGAGCAGAGGCCAGGGTTAGCGCTTTGTGAAGATAATTTGGACACCATAGTTGATAATAGTGTGGAAAAATACAGTACTAAGTTTGATCAAGTGCAGTGCGAGGACTGAAGTGAAAGGCATCTGCCCGTTTGTAATACAGGCATTAGACTGCCCACATGGCTACTGGGCCACGACTTCCTAGCATGTTTGAGGAAGCCAGTTTTATAAGGAAATGCAACATCTTAATGCTGTATCTAATTAGTTGGAAAAGAGGCAAGCAAAACTTTTGCTTGCCAAAAGGGGAGAGAAGACTGCAGGGAACACTAAGAGACAGGTTGGCAAAGCACAGGGAGAAATTTGTTTGGCCTTGTGCTGCACCATATGCTCACCCTCCCAAAATAACAAAAAAATCAGCTGCTCCTTTTTAGCTAGCAGTGTTCCCTCAGGCCACATTTCAAACGTCACCACAGCCACCTTTCCTACAGGAAAAGAGATGGCCTCATGTAGTTGCAGATGTCAGGCTTTGTACAGAAGCCTAGCATTATGCAACTTTATTAGATATCTCACAGGCTGGCTGCAGTAAATCAAGCACTTAAGTTATTACAAGACTCAATTTGGCAATTACTCTAGATGCAGCTGAAAAGATCTGAGCAGATATGATTGTGCTTTTCTACTCCAAATGTCACACTCAGTCAAGAATACAGAAGTAGTCTTTAGTGAATGCTCAGGGCTGAAAAATATTAGTTCTGCTCCCACGGCAAACCTGCTCCAGCTCCATGAACCTGAAACTGTAATATGAAGTTCAAGCAAACAGTTTACCATAACCCTGCTCGCAAATAGCGCTTAAAATGAAGCGGGGAAAACTGGGGCAGAGGCAGAGTATCTCCTTTTAAATAATTTCTTAGACAAAGGATAAGCAGTAAATTGGACGATGTACAAATTATCTGGCTGCACCAGATCTGATTGGGAATCCTCTCCTAGAGCTTAGAGAAGGGAAGGTAATCCCCTATTAGCAATTACCGAGCTCAGAGGCTGTGCCTCTGTTATTCCCAAGATATTATGAATCTTGTTTACTACAATAACAAAAAAAACCCTCGTCTGTCCTAAATGCCAGTAGCATATTGCAAATGTTGGTGGTGACCTAGGTTTTATTATGGGAAATACTATTCCATTACTTGGTTAGAGGCCATTAAGTTTTATTTCCTGTAACATCAGCAAAAAAAGACTACTGTTAGCAGAGCTTATTGAAGCTGTTTACTGGGAAAGAGAGGACATGAGAAGCCTGTTTTTGAAGTTGTTACAAAACAAGATAAAAAAATAAATGTATTATGCACAGCTGCCAGGAATTAATCGTTAATGATCAATGTTCTATCTGTGTTTTTCTGCAGATAAAACTACAAGGATAGTTATTCAACATTTTCATGATCTGTACATGTTAACAGAGGTACTAACACAACAGAGATGGCAATTTCTTACAACTTTTGTCCAGAGAATTTAAGTAGTTGAAGACTTCCTGGCATTACCAACTCAAAGCACAAACATCTGAACCTCTGCTTATAACTCTGTGTCTGATGGACCAAGTTGTTCCTGCTCTTAGCTGACAAGCATATAAACATATGTAGACAAACATACATCTATATCAGAAATTGTAGACTAAACTTTCAGAAGCAGAATCATCCCAAACAGCACACAATTAAAAAACGGGTTGTATATACTGTTTTAGCAGAAATATAACAACAAATGCCTTATAAAAATGAGCAGTCTTCCAGCCTTTTCAGCAGCAGAAATAGTCAACTGATTTGCTGCTGAGCTGGCTTTGGTGCTTCACTAATGCATAAGTACCAGCTATACATTTAATAGTTACTAGAGAAGAGATACAAAAAACTATGGTTTTCTTGCAGTTAAGTGAAAGCTTTACTCACTGAAGAAATGCAAAACTCATACTGAAGCTAATGTGCAATAACTTGGCCTACAAACACATTTCAATCAGAGCTAAAATTTAAAGCCTCTCTTTTTTTTTTTTTTTCATTGCAATTCCATCACATTTATCCTTAGCTTTATCAACATATTTACCATAATTACTCTAAGGCCAAATAGGGTTCCAGCTCCTGAGCGTGTGAAAGCAAGTCAGATATTGCCATAAAAAGTTTGCAATCTGCACAGCCACAGCAGGAATCCAGGAGAGAGAAGTGTCCTGCTAGTGTCACAGCCAGGACAGCCTGACTGCTAGGGCACCATCCTTGCAAAGGCCGTTCTGAACCAGCACGTAGACACACAAGCTGCCCACCTTGCTTCCACAGTCCTCATATGTTCCGCTCTGGCTGCTTTACTCTATATTAGAGTAAATATATATATTATATAAATATATATAAAAATATATAAATACTATGTTAACTAGTATTTTCTCCCTCGCCTTCTTCTGGTTGTTGCTCCCTTAACATTAATGCACATAATCCTTGCACCCTCCAGAGTCCCACTCGGGCCTTCTTGTAATCCCAAATTTTGCCTCTCTCAAGAAGATCTGCATGCAGACAGCTCCAACACTCCTGACATTGCTCCAACACTCGGGTAGCCCTGAGGATCAAGGGAACAGGAGTGGCAAAGCTCACATCATGCTTCCTACAACATACTTTGCAAAGTCATCAGCATCTTCACCTTGGAGGGAAATTGCCATCTTGGCCACAATTTCGTTATTTTGCGTGGTGCCACGATACACATGTACATGACTCTATCATAGCAGTAGCATAAGGAGAGTTGGAAAACTTAGTGTTGTCACGAGAAGCTAACAGCAGCATCCCACAAGCTGACAGGACTGTCTCCCATCCTGAAGGCAGCAGAAAGGAGTGGGGAGAGGAATTTCTTTGTGATAATGGATGACACTGGACAACTTGTTTTGGGCACATTGTCTTTCCATGTCCATAGACTGAGGCTGCAGCTTCCCAGGGCCATAATGCTGAGATTCATGAGTTATGAGAAAGCAGCAATACTTATGATAATCAGTCATAAACAAAAATATGACACCTGGATACATCTGCTTTTTAAGCACCAATCACTAACGTCAAAGCAAACCGATGTTCCTATATGCCAGTACTTCCATATGAAGATGGACAGTGTGTTCCTTTTAATTAAGTCTCAAGAGAAAAGCTGGTAAGCAACTCCAAGCACAGCTGAAGAACAGCAGCACTGCTATTTCACTTCTAGAAATCATCATTCATCATGCTGTTCCTCCGTGTAAAAGCATTATGCTTAACCATATATAAAGTCATAAAATCCTTAATGGAATCAGCATAAGATGTATTGTGCCTTTGGAGAAAATTCCCTTTTCAGTCTAATCAGTTTAGTTTCCTTATTCTTAAATTTGAGTTTCAGTAACACATTTATATTATTTTGCCTCGCGTATTGGAATCTAGCTGCAAAATACCATGCCCAGAAGTTTGTAAAGCTCACTGACTTCAAACACTAAAGAAGCCTTATTATGGAGAAACTAAATTAGAGTTGCTTTTCCCTAACCAGTACTAGCTTTGTGGGGGAGTAGCTGTCTGTAATAGTTCAGTCCACTATTTACAGAACTCAGAGAAGACATTGATGGCACAACATGCCTACTATGTAATATATTCTTAGAAACCTTCTGCTGCCACCATAACTACAACTACAAGAATATTCCTTTCATGTACGTGCAGCACTTAACACTGACAGTTTGTCTTAGCCTGACCTGAAAACCAGCATATGAAGCTGAATATTAAGGGCAGTTGCTGTGAAAGAGTAAAAGAAAACATGGGCAGAGTTGATTTATGAAATTAATTGCTCTTTGGCGTAATGGCATTTCCCTTCCCCACATCAACTATAAACGCATCAGTCAGGGTGGGATAATGCAAATTTGTAAGGGCTTTGCCAATATAAGGGTCACATAACAAACATATGCCCAATGAGATAAAAATACTAAGTGACTTATCTCTGCCTCAAGCCTCTGATATGATGCCTAAAGCTTAGCTGTTGCCACAGTGCTCAGAGCAACATTATGATACTGCCTTTTAAAAATGCAATGTAGCCATAAGAAAACAGACAGCCATGAACCCAGGGAATTATGATGCATTTGACTTCCAACATTTGAACCACCATTACCAAAATTATGTAGCAGTTTCCATCGTGTATTAAAGATGAGAATCTTACTGGTTTTGCCAGAAGTTCATTGAAGTTTTCTCCTGAGGCTTTATTTATTTATTTTTTTTTTATTTATTATTTTCTATGTATTCCAACCTCTTGGTCATTTAATTTCTCAGAAAGCAGCTTGCATCTTTTCTGTTGATGTAAAAAGTCTGTGGCAGTTGTATTGCTGGGATAGTATATAGCAAGCTTCTCATCTGCCTGTGGAAATGCAAGCCCTACTGACTGAAGAGGTTAAATCCTCATGACAACCATATGGTTGTGGGAAATGAATTAGAAGTATTTGAAGAGTGGTGAAGAGATCTCACAGGCAGTGTCATCAGCTGTGACAGTCCCATACAGAGAGGAGTCACTGATTCAGAGAGAGTTAAAAAGACAATATTCAGGATTGCAGGGGAAAATGGCTGGAAAAGACAGAATTTTGTGCTTCAATTCCTAGTCCACCAAACTCAGTCCATTTCATTCAGAAAGTGTATTTTTACTGCAATCAAAATACCTGAGCAAAAGAGTGACTAAAAACCGATTGCCACGAATCATTGTTTTGGTGTATAGTTAGACTGAAGCTGGCATTTCCATTGCCAACAAAGTTTGTTAGAAATGGGTATTGCCAAAATCCAGAGGAAAAAGGCAATTGCAGTTGGACAGACTGGCCCACCAATGTGGATAACAGATGTGCACGGTAATTTCTCAGAAAGTTTTGAGTGCTTGAATACACCCTTAGTAGTTTTACTTGCTAATCTGTCTTAAAAAGGGAAGGAAAGTAGTCATGTGGTTACGAGGTGGGCCTGACAGCCAGATTTAAGCTATGTTGACTACCACTGTAGCATTCCCACACAGTAGATTAGACTCCCAGGTCACATCTCTCAAGTATCTTTGCAGAAGATAAAGCTGTTTCCTGATTCCTGAGAATAAACATCACTTAATATGAGTAAATTCTTGGCTCTCATTGAAGCCAGGGCAGAATTCTACTTGGAATATTTTCTATTTATTGATTATTTAGAAATGAACTTCTGGGGTTCCCCCAACCAAGAAAGTTTCTCCTGCCAAAAATGCACAGCTGCAATACAAGTCAGCTCTTCCAGCGCATAGCTGGATAGCGCATAGTTCAGGGAACACAACAGCAGTCAAAACTCAAGCTAAAATGCAAACTATGCACCCTAAAGAGAATGGAAGCAAGCAACGGGGTCACAGGCCAAAGGAATGTATGGCTGAACATAAAGTAATAGAGATGTGATCATTCACTAGCAAAGTCAGCTGGCACCTCACACAAAAGACACTTAGTGTTGAGCTTCTGTAAGGAAATGGATAAAAAAATTAAATGGAAACATACAGACTAGACTATGCTGGAGCACTAATGAGTATTGGCTGCAAAAAATGTTACATGACAAGCTTTCCTACTCAACATGTCATTTCATTCAGGTCACGCTACTATATTCCTACGCTTATACTATACTACGCTAATAAATACAGTTGTATTCAGGGTTACTTTCTCTTCACTTTTTGTGAAAAGATAGTGTAGTGGGTTTACTTGAACAGTGAAAACAAATTTCAAGTATAGCACAAAAGCTGATCAAGTGTTTATTTCCAGCACACAGTATCCAGTTCTGTCTTTGATGCTTCAATAAACCACAAGTAGTGCTCCGCCTCATAACAAACCTGGGTGCTGTCATTGTTTATGCTACTAGATGTGTAAAAGTTTGTGCTTTACTGCTTCCCTACGTAGATGATCTACCCAAGGAGGAAATCTTCTGGTGCCAATCAGATCTGTAATGTTTAAGATGCAATGATGCAGCATGTCTAAGTCTTCCTCATGAATTCTGCAAAGGGCACAGGAACAGAACAGTCTGTGTCTCAGGGGAGCGTTTTTGCTGGGTCTGCAGTAGGCCATGAAGCAGTTTCAGCTGTTACACCCCATGGCTGGGCAGCAAACCTCTGACAGAGCACGTTTAAATATAGACTAAGTATAGACTGTGGGGGTAACAATCCCAGCTACATCAAAGGAATGCCATAGCCAGGTTTCTGTCTGCTATATTGCAGGTCATGCCCCGCATTAGGAATTACGACGTGGTTCCATTGTGTGCTCTCAGTGTGGCAGATGGCTTCTTATGAAGTGCTGGATAGCAAGTTCTCCGTAAAAGCTATCATTATGAACCATTATAAGCTTTCTTTCCCTTTTTGTGAACAGCTTTTAAAAAAGATTCTGCTTGATAGCAAGTGTTAATCATACACCATATGAACTTCCATCGATCTGATGCGAGCAACTGCTCTGGGCCACAAGCTTGTTAGCCATCATATGTCTACAGTGCCATTGTCTCCTGCTCCATCATACAGTGCCAAATGCCATTGCTCACTCCAAACACGACACTATCATGCAAAGCAGCATGGACTACACTGGGCGTTTGTCCTGGAAAGGGTTTCCCCAACAGCCACCGTTTGCATTTCACATACTACGACTCCAGTCAGGGTTTGGTAGCATCTGTTAGAGGCAGACACCAAGACCTGAATAGGACTGCTGCCTTCACTAGCTGCAGTGGGGCATGAAAGCAACAGACACAAGGCACAGAGAAACATATTGGTGAAGTCTGGTGTTTGCTCTCACACCTAAAAAACACTTCTTCATGCACCAGATTGGAGAAGATTGACATCAACAGCAGAATTGGGAGGGAGAATCATGAGACAGTGAATTGCATAGCTAGAAGAATATACCCACGTTTCTCTACACTCTCATTGCAAACATAGTAGTATGTGTATACCTTAATCTTAAGTATTACAATTCTTCTGAACTCTCCTTCTGTTTCACTTCTGAGTTTTGAGTCCAAAAACACTTATACCAGTACAAGGAGATCCAGACTTACAGCTGTCATTCAGACCAATCAGTTGAAGTGTTTCGTTGTTCCTGTACTATTTTCACAACCTCAGCCACCTCTATATTTTGTTCAACAGCTTAGAAACATACCAAACTCACTATAGTCTTGGACAGGGCTACTTTTTACTTTTTCAGGTGATATAACCTTGAAAAAACTTGATGTTGGACTTAAGATCAATAACTACCAGACAACCTGGGCAGATTGCATCCATGATGAAGGATGAAGTGTTACAATATCTTGTAGTCAGTGTCTTAAAAAATTAACCTGACATTCATCTAGCTGTGTAGACAGCTGGGACAAAAAAAAAAAAAAAAAATAAAAAAAATTAAAAAATAGCCATTTGCATGCAGCTATCTTCCACTTCCTTTTTGCTTTTAGCCTTCCTATGTGAGGTAATAATGGCCAAGGTGCTGGATAATTTTTACTTTATTATTGCACTGCTGTCTCACTTTGGGGGTTCAGCTTTCATAACTGTTATCATAATGAGGCCTCTAACATCACTGTAGTACAGTTAAACTACTTAGAAGCTGCACCAGGGGCTCAGTGGCTCAATCTGGTCTGTCTACCGGAGACAGTGTGGTGACAGGGATATGCAACTAGATCTATTAATTCCTGATTGGGTTTCTGTTCACTTTATGTCATGCTCATTTAGAAATGACTTAAAGCTTCAGCTGGAGCACGGAGGACCTGTATCATCTTACAAGGTAAAGCTAACTCGATTAATTCCTAAGCAAACTTCTGCAAACATTTTGCAGCATTCTTACATTCATGTCATTGCAAGGCTGTGTTATTACATTATCACACTTTTTGTCAGAGCAATGGGTGGCTGATTGCATTTAAGAACATCACTTTATCGCATTCATTCTCCCAGCTCAGTTCATAATCATTTAGCTGTCCCAGTCAAAAAGAACAAGATAATTAGGAACTAGAGGCCCAGTTCTTAAAGAAACTTGAGAAAAAGCAAGCATGCTTCTTGTAGGACACCACCTAATTAAACTCCTATAGAGATCTTCACGTATAGTGTACCATTTCCTCAGGGACCTTTTTTTAGAAGCAGGTTATTAAACTGAGGCACGCTCTCTGTGAGGCAGTAAGAGCTGATTACTGCTTCTTCTCACAGTTTGCTGTTACCTGAACATTATTAGACCTGTTCTGAGCTTGCTGCCTTCTTCAAGTCGGGTGTCAAGCGGCCTCATTAAATAAGATACAGTGTGTGGTTAAGCACAAAAGCCACACACCACTTTCTATAGTCCTGGCAGCATTACTTAGATAATGAGAATGTAAGGGTACCTTCTAGAAGCAACTCCATCATCTGGCTAGTAGGATCCAGACAGGTGCATTCTGAAGCTGCAGTGGCCCATGGCATGTTAAGGAATGCAGTCACCTACTGGCCTTCTGGTACAGGGGAATTCTTGCTCTTTATGACCAAACCGCAATTCACTAAACCACATTTAGAGAGCCACGGCAAGGTGTGGTAGCTTTACAGAAACTGGCTAGCAGTTTGGAAAGGTACCTGTAGTGGATTCAATACCAAGAAGCATTAAATATGTGGAAGCATCAACAGAAGGACAGATTTTTTTCTCTACAAATACCAGGCCATCCAGCAAATGGAAAGGATGAGTCATACTGACCTCCTACCCAGCATATTAAATATGTTCAGCCAGAGACTGAAAGCTCATTTATTTTATCCATTCACCCCTCCAGCTGACAAGGTCAGTCAAATGTCACAGTATGCTTAATCAGACAGAATGAGTTTATCAGAGTGCTAGAGACTAAGTGTATATATTTTATACAGCGCATACTTTTCTCTTTGGATGTGGTTAGAATTCCATTTTCAGAAAATTAATGCACCCTCCTAACTAGTGATAGCAAGCTGCATGCTGCCAGGTTTTAAACAGGCATGGCTGTCCATTCCCTTGGCCAGCCCAACTTAAGCAGCATCCTGCCTAACACGAAGACTAAGAAAGTCACAGTCTTGTGACCCCTTAGAGTGCTCAGCAGTATTCCACTGCAACACTAACCACCTTGCCAGCTCACTGAAAAGGGTAGTTCAGCCTAACAGCCTATTTCGGTAGGGCCAAAAGAAGTTGCCTAGCTAAGAACATAAAAAGAATCACATCATGATTCCCCTAGCTACAAGCAGCTTCTGCTCAGTTATGATTTTCCATATTTAGTAACTTACCTAAGAAGTCCCAACTATAAAAAAAAATGAATAAATAGAAGCAGATCTATAGCTTCACTTATCCTTCTGAGCTCTGTCCATCCCTGCCATTAGATACCACATATCAGTATTCAAATGCACATTTGCTATGGATTTATGCAAAGCAGCATAACTTTCTGTTCAATTCCCTTTTTGTGCTTGGTTGCCACAGAGCTCATGTTTCCATAGAACTAAGTAAAAGGTTATTTCAGAATGCTAAATCATCTGAAGAGAGCTCGTTACACATGAAAATTAAGAGCAGGTAAACACAGGAGGTGACCACACTGAAACCTTAGTGGTTCATCTGTTTACCCTCCATCCTCACCTCCCTGGCCTAAAACAAGTGATTTGGAACAAGCTAAAAAAACCAAAAAACATACATGACAAACTTCACTAATATCAGCAAGCTCTTCGCTGAGAATTAACCATGCTAGGTTCTTGGTTTACATGTGCCATAAAGCTTTAACAGGAAAGAGCAACAAGCTAGATTTGAAAAACAGAATAATCCTTGCAATAGAAAGGGGGTTTGCCAGTGCTGTCCTGCCAAGCTCTTACCAGGGGACACCAACTAGTCCAAATGGCCCAACATATTTGTGGCAACAAGGCAGATCCACGACGAAGCTAGGAAGTCATGGTGGGGCCCAATGAAAGTCACCAGCATCAGACACAACTTAGTAATCACCAGGCAAGTCCATAGCGATAAGGCAAGTCCAAGATCAAGCAAGAAAGTAAATTAATACATTGGGGTCAAGATCACCAGAGCCTACAACCAGGTATAGGCCTTGGCACAGATATGGCTGAGCTGAAGACCAGTAGTCTACCAGCGGAGCTCAGGAACTGCATGAAGGCCCTGGACAGAACTGGAATGGGCTCCCAGGCATAGCCAAGGGCATGGGGGAAGAATGCCCTAGATGAGGCTGCTCAAAGCCGCTGAGGACTTGTAGCAGCCTCAGGGCCCTGATAGTTCAGCCCTGAGCACTACTAACATGAAAGAAGACAGACTGCTTATGAATAGTTACTGCAGCACTCTCCAAACTAGCCATCTGCAACGAAGTCTTTTACCATTTCATACCAGTCTCTCTACTGTCTTCTCCTAGTCTCTCCTCATCCAGAGCACACACTCTCTCTTTCTTCTCTCTGCTTCTTCCTCCTCTCTCCTCTTTGACAACTCTTTCTTCCTTGGCTGCCCAACCCCATACCAGAACCAGCCACAGCTGCATCTTATCTACATCAGCCAACCTACCGCCCCTGAAGCCAGACCACAGTTGTATATTATCAATGCTAATTAACCCAGCTTCAATCCTCTACAAATAGTATAAGTTTGTATTTCATCAGTTAGTTCAGTAGTGCCAATGTGAAGCAATTGCATTTAGTAATTTCTAACCAAAAAAATGGGTTTTCTCTGGTTGTTTTGCAGGAAACATGCATTTGGGCTGTAGCAGTACACCTGCCAGTGCCAAGCAGATGAAATGTAATGCCTGGTTAAAACCAATGAGAATGTTCACCAACTAAATTGAGGTAGGGTTTAGAGAAAGCTTTCTCTGTCAAAATTTCAAATCCATTGTTTTCAGGCTTAATATTGTGTCCTCACAACATACTTCCTTGCAAGAAAATCTACCTGTAAAAAAACAACTGAATATATGGAACTCTTAAGTAGCTAGTTCAGTTATTTCTTTTTTTACTTTCTCAAGGATATTGTACTCTAGATACCTGCAAACAGTTTACAAGAGACAAGAGAAACAGTTTGTTCCAGAGCAAGAGCTCATGTAAAGTACTGGGATGTTTTCTTTCTTTCAGTTAAAAGAGTTGAAGTTTAAAGTCTAATTCACGGAGATAACAATTTGCTTGCAAGAGTTCATCATTAGCTTGTCCAGAACTGATCCAGTCACCTTTTAACACATTTTTATGGTTTATTCTAATCAGACAAATGCTGAATGAATATCACCACCAGGACCTTTCAGAAGGCAGCCTGTTGACTAAACTTCCCCAGTGAAGCTTATGCTAGGACTAATCATATCACTGGCACTATGAGCTAGTTCCATGGTCTTCCCACTTCAAACAGCAGGTTAGAGTGATGGAAAGAGGCTGGCAAGACACAAATACTGCTCTTCCATCATATGCATTATGCCAAATTATAATAATTTTCCAGATGATTAATAAAGTCTGAGATCTATGACAAACTCATAATTCTATTACAGCTTATTGTATCATGGATAAAAGCAGGACCAAAAGTTGACCATTACTTTAACTCCAACATCAGTCGCAACCCCCCCACGTATCTCTGTTAACCTCAGTTGCCAGATGATCAGTAATGTCTTCTTGGAGAATTCGTCTCTCTGGGGACAAAAAGTCCTGCTCAGCCATTGCCAGATGATCAGTAATGTCTTCTTGGAGAATTCGTCTCTCTGGGGACAAAAAGTCCTGCTCAGCCATATCCATAGTGAATTATTCCCCACCTTGCACTTCTTTGGCACCTTCTTTTACATTATACTCATTATGAAGCACAATTTGGCCATTGCTGGGATGATTTTCTTTGCAACAGTACCCTGTTTCTGTTGCTGTTACACAGGTACCTCAAAGCAGCTGAGAGAAGCTTAGAGCACCTGTAGCAGGTTTACAGTTCATTTCAGTCTTTCAGGTTATGCTGATTTACAACACCCATATGCCATACAATTTGGATGTTGAGCCCTTTGTACATATCCAAGCAAGCATTTGATTAACTATTTCCAGATGATCTGTCCCAGAAGATTGTGGTGAAAGCACGATGCAAGTCTGTTGGTATCCCCCACTTGGAAAAGACCCCAAGTTTGTACCTTGACCACACCCTTAGCATGTTTCAATATAGATCAGAGATGATTAATTATATTTAACCTTACTGTGTCTGCAAACTATACAGTTCAGCAACAAGACAGATGCACTTCCATCTGGTAAACACCTTGAATTTGGCTATCATTACATTTTGAAACACTTTACAAGTGGTTTCAGTATTCCCTTTTTACACAGGAAAAAACCTGCTGTCCCCCAGTTGTCTAGCAAAAGAAAACTCACCTTCCAAAAGCAAATGCTAGCCCAGTGCTCCGTGCCAGTGGCCACAACAGGCCAGGCTCCTTTCCTGGTGGATTTGTGTGCCAGGTGATCCATAAGGTGTGCAATGCAGTTGAAAGTTCATACCACTGGAATGCTGCAGGTTCACGTCTGCCATGTTTTGTCCTTACAAGCCCAAATCTGGCCCATCTGTTATACAGCTTTCACATCTGTTTTGCTCTGAACGCTTCCCAGACAGATCTAAACACTGAAACAGGATTTCGAATCAAGTTTCAAACATCTCTCCAGAGCAGGTGCAGGGTGTCATCCAGAAGGTGGTCATACACAGCCCCTGGAGTCTCCTGCAGGAAGACAGTTTTATTGACTGCCTTTTATTGGTTCTATTACAAAGTTAGCCATTAGACAAATATGGTCAATTCTTGTATGAAACTGCCCCATTTCCCACTAAATACTACACTTCCAACTTGATTCTGGTTTTGCTTCTAACATTAGAGGCAGTGGTGATTGCTCTTACTGCTATGCTATAAAAAATCTCTTTGAAAGACTTCCATTCAGACTGTTTAGGGGAACCAACAACTCTATTACATCTTTGTTTTACTTACTGTGATAGGGGAAGACCCAAGTCACTCTAAGACTGCTCACTCTTGCCATAGGAAATGAATTGACTGTTACAGAGGGAATTTTTTCTGCTGATTGACTCTCCACTTCCCTGTATTTCTTTTCAATGCTGTAATGCTGTTTGATCGTGAAGGTGCTTCACTTTACCCTGTCCTTCCCAATTGTTCCCCCTTTCTCACTTAGAGGCACACTTCCTCTTGGTATTATTTTCACAGGATTTAAGATGCAGAGTTATCACATCATGCTTTCTGCTTGAGATTAGGCACCGAAGAAAGAACAGGCTGTGGTGAGTACTGTAACATTCGATGGATCCCAGCCATAACCCTTGAGAAAAGAGTAGGTCCTTCACTCTGCCAGGAAGAGTCAATTTAGTCAGAGAATGTAGAACTAGCATGCAATTGTAATCACAGCTGAAGCAATGCTCTTCATTGGTTTTCTGTCCATGAGCAGACCTTGATATCTTAGAGGAATCCTTGGGGAGTAACCTGGCTCCTAGATCAGTAACCCCAAACCCAGCATGGGTATTTGCAGAACACTGTGCCCCCTAAGCTCTACAACCCAAGAGGCCACTGATCCTTAGTCTGCACCCACCCCAGCTAGAATTTTGACCCCTGTCCCGCAAAGGTGGGGTCTCAGGCCATGAAATCAATTATTTCCATCCACATAATTTATTCAGATTGGCATCAGACAACCAAGTTTACAGGCAGGACTGGTACAACCTTGGAATACATTCTTAACTGAACTCACAAATTTGTTTAGATGTGAGAGCCATGAAGCAAAGTTCATGATACGTATAATTCACCTTGGCATTGATAACGGGCATCCTGAAGCTCTTGCTTGAGATTTTATCTCCGTTAATTCCAACACACTGTGACTTGCACCTACAGGATTTACACTATTTCTAAGATACAGTAGCATTTTTGTCCTTTTGAGCATGATATTTCTAACAAAAGTATTAGCTTCCAATTAAACCTATTTCCCATTAAAGAACAAAGTATAGAGATGAAATTAGCTTTCGAGACTTCTGACAAATATTTCATGTTAGGTAACCATTGACCAACCAGATTTCACGTTCTGCAAGGCAACAGCAATTTCAGGCCCATTAAGCATGCACAGCTCCAGCAGGTGTGCACACGTGTTTGTCAGCTGTATGAGAAATGAGCTCTCTAACCCATTTTCCAGGCTAAGAAACAGAACCACAGCTGCAGCAGTTTATGTCACCTTAGAGAATACTCTATCCCAGGTTACATATAGCTTAATACTACAGGCCCCCTCCAAATTCCTCAGGGAATATTTAAAAATCTACTACACCTTTTCCAAATCAAGTAACGAATAGCTAAAAACATAAATAAGCGTTTACAGTTCTCAGGATAGTATAACTGAAGTGCTGCTACTGAAGACCACAGCAGAATTTTTCACTTGCTTTATTAAATTTTATGATGGCTGATTTGACTTTAAACCTTTCTGATGCAACCAAGACTTTCCAGCCTTGTCTGGAGCACTGAGGAGTCTGTAGTGGTAGCTTTAAACACTTCCCAACAGGTCATCAAAATTCAGCCAAGGGCCCAAGGATAACGAGGCAGTCATACTTGTGACAGCTCAGATGATTGAAAAGGAGCAAGTAAGAATCCACGACATACTTTCATCTTACTTCATCCAGCTTACTATTCGGAAAACTAGTGCCAAAACTCCCCTGTTTTTTGACCCTTGATATCTGGGTCAATAGCAGTCTGTTGCCTTCTTTATTGAACTAAGGACAAAGGGCAGGGACATGCCTGCATCCTAGCCCCCTGCCTGCAAAATGCAGGTCCATCATGTCTGTCGTTTCTTCAGGTCAGCCGAGTTTAAGGAGACCTGAGTCTGCATTTTATCTTGCATTTCAAAGTAGTGACACAAGTTGAAACTGTAGACAAAGATGAGGCTAAGCTTTGAGGTGTTCCAGCTTTGTCTGCTTTGAAAGCACAGCATTCCATGCAGCAGATATGCGGTAGTCTTGCTGCCTTAGGAACACTTTCAGGGACAGGATATGCCACAGGAACCATCCTAAAAGTAACAACTTCGCTTCCTTTGAAAGGTGTCACAATTCAATATTTTGACTTTAAATCGTGTGCTTAAAATACCAAAGGCCTCTTTTGAAAGCTACTGAACCACACTTGACCTCTCGTTTTAATGCACTGTCCACCTTCAGATGTTGGCCAAGGGAACCAGACCTTCCCTCTCCAGGTGTCAGGAATGCTAAGGCAAACCTTGCAAATAACTCAAGGGCAGCAGAAGGGATCTAAGCAGCCTCTACAAAGTAGAAGAAATGTTTTCCATCACACAAAATACATCTGAGCCCATACTCTGAGTCCTGACATAGTCTTCAGCTGATAATTGTGGAAGTTACAGAAACAGTGGCTATGGGCAATGTCCAACTTTTGGGAGCTTCCCTTTTCAGTGTAGAGCTGATGATAGTGTTTTTGATTGTTGATCAGCTCTATAAGACCCTGATCCTACTTATTTTTCAAACTCTTCCATTTCTCTTCTCTTCTGGTGAGTTTGTCTCACTTTGACATGCAATACAACCCAAGCACAATATATTTCTTCCCTTCCTAAGCACACGTGCAAGGTCATCTGTATTATTGGCTCCTGTACTAGCAGACAGTAAGACATCTCCATTTTACACAAGGCTTTTCTGCTGAAGGATCCATTTCTGGTACCTCTGTAATGGAAGGCTGTGGGGCCAGGGCTCAGAACATCTCAACAAAAAAGCTGTATTAGTCTTTGGTAACATTAGGCTTTAAAATCTTGTCCTCCAGATTGCCTTAATGGTTGCACACAAGCTAATGAGCAACAAGTAAAGCTGCTGAGAGGCTAGAACTGGACATGAAATTATGTGATTTCTTTCAAAGAAGGAGATATAAATTATGCAGGGGAGGACTCATTGTAACTTCTGAAGTAGTAACTTTCATCCTAGTCACTTGCGTCCAAGTGAAGAAGCACTCTTTACACAGGATCTCTGGCCTTTGCTGGGAACTATAGCTATTAAGTTGGTCTTCAGTGATACTGAACATATACCTCAGCTTGTGCACCTTGCCTACAAGCAACCCACCCTGTTCAAACTGCAACATTTCAGGAAACACTTCCTCACCAGCGCAGGTACCCAGCAGCTCCCAGTTTGAACCCTGTACCAGCTCGTGGGGTTACCACCACACTTCTCAGTAAGCTGGAAACAAGCACAGCTGACACAGTTCAGGTTCAGGAAATCTCAGAGGAACCATCAAAGGAACTGCAGTTCCAGAAGGAGGATCCTCTACAATTCACATAGTAGCTAATTTAAGTGCATGAATGTTTGCTCCGGGGGAATGCAAACCTCTTGCTTTTTATAAAGCGGTAGAATCAATAGGTTTTACAGCAGTCTCCTGCTCTCTTTGTTAAAAATGCATGTACTAAATGGCATATTGAGACAGAGTTCAGCTATTAAGGGGGATCAGACACAACATTTTAAGTTGCAGGTTGCATATTCCTAACAGAAAGCACAACCAGAAAACCTACATTTTAAACTGTAAGAGCTAGGGAAACTTTAAAAGTTTAGGACCTGAGGTCCCTTGTGTAGTTTTAAATTCCTGACCCAGTAAATTCATGTATATGCTCATGGAAGGTGACCTGAGATTTGGACAAGTCCCAAGCATTTCTGGATGAAGCTAATACTACATAGAAAACAGGACATTTATTTACTATATCCTTTACATGATTTAGATCTAATGAGCATGATTTAGGTACCTTTATTTCAACCAAAACTTGCCTCTTTGCTAGACAGTTAGTGCTAACAATTCTCCCTGCCTGTATTAATTGTTGAGCCCTCCCAGGAGCCTCACGGTACACAAATTATTAGTTGGTATCAAGCTACGATTCATTATACTTGTTCCCATATTCTTCTTCGCAGATGATGGAAAGTAACACTGAAATGAAAAATCACACCCAGCTTAATAAAAACAATCCAAAGCTTCATTTTATTCTGTGATAACAGTTCTGTAATGGGTACACAGGAAAGAGATTTTTCCAGTTCAATATGTACTTAGCAGCAAACAACTGATGAGCAGAGTCCCATGGTGCCCTTGTGATATTGAATATAAGTCTCGCCACCATAAGAAGCTTGTTCAAAGCTTAGAATCCAAGAGAACATGTTTTTTTATGTTAACGTTATGATACATAGCCGGTGAAGGGCTTTTGAGTGGCAATTAATTACTGCAGAGGGAATAGCCTGCCTTTAGCAGCTGGGAACATTTCCAGGACTCTACTGTTAAGCCCAGTTTATGAACAGAACTAGGTCAGACAAACCTGGTCAAACCATAAGCAAAATGCAACGGTGGAAATGTGCCAGGAGCCCTTCCTTGTCCCTAGACAAACAGCCCATGGGATTTTGTTACATCTTTATGAGGAAGCTACAACTACAGAAAGGGGGCATACAAGGTGAGGCATACAAGCAGTGAGTACCAGCTCCTTTCCAGGGAATTCTTCCTGGGATCTGCAGTGCAAGCAGGCCACGGGAGCCCTGTCTCTGCCATGACACTCCTCAAGCTGCAAAGATGGAGCTGTTATCAGTAAGCTGTTAAGCAGCTCAAAGAACTAACACAGACACACAGTAAATCCCACCAGCTTCTGTGGCACACATGCCCTAGACGACAGCCCTTTGGGGACCCCTTTCTGACACAGGGCAGTTGCCATGTTCAGGAGTACTGTCTTCTGGGGACCAGGGGCTGACTGTGCTGCTACAGCACACACATCATCCCATGGGGGAATTCTCACATGGGAAGGGTGAAGGGCTGGAGTTACTATGCCAGGTAAATATCACTGATTTTGAAGGGCAAGTTGCAAAGAAAGGCAATTCCAAGTTACACTGTTTCAAATACATACACAAATAAACATGATCAGTAGAACTCCTTGTCTTTGGTACACAGCCAGACCTGTTTGTATCACGCAGCAGGACTGTACTCCAGATGTTGCTGCTGGGGGTCCATAACCATCCTGAGAGCACAAGCATTAAAGTGAGCAATTCTACACACCTGCCACATCTTCCCACAGAATTTGCTGTTGCCTGACAGCACTCTTCTTCTTGGCCAGGCAGCCTGTTGCACAGCTACAGTCAAGTGCCTGCTATTCCCTTTTCAAGCTACAGTCTACTGCTGGCTGTTTTTCTGACGTTAGTATTCACAAGCAGCAATTTCCCTGCCACAGCACAACAAGAGTCATGGGCAAAAAGAACAAGATAATAAGATTTCTCATCTGAAATGTAGAGAAGTACCATGACCCACCCTTACTACCATCCCCAGCTTTGTTTTCATGCTCTTTTGCATCCCTTCACTGATTAGTAATTGGTCACACTCGTTATGACACCAAAGAAAATCTTTTGCTTTCTTACCAGACAAATGTTGATACATAGATATGCTCTGCAGCTGTGTATTTCAAGCTGCTGTTTAAACTGTGCAATCTGTCACCTAGGATCCACATTAGGGGATGTTGCATTAGCCACTAATACAATGTCGTGCTCTTAAATTAAGTCATGTGAGATCTTCACCATCAAGGCAGCTCAGTGTTCTGATTTCTGTCTTGGCTTCAGACAGCCAAAAGGAACACTTATGCCAGCACAAAGTCTGTGAAGACTCCTTTGCTACCTTCCTTTTCTGGAGAGGGACCCAGAAGAACGGGGAAGATCACCACCTCTCTCACACCAGGAAGATCCATACCACTTTTTAGATGTTCAGTAATGCAGCATGCTTACTATCTCAGCAAGAGGTACATCTCACTCTGATGGTCCTGGGATCATGATCTTCCATGATGGTTACCAACAGGTCCTTGTAGCACAGCGTCCATGTCAGTCTTGCCAGACCTAGCTGTTTTGGCTTCACTGTATCAATTTCTTATCCTGTTTTGTCATTCCTTATCACTGGATGTTATAGCATTGTGCATATAAATGTTACAAAAAATTAAGGCAATTTTACTAAAAGGTTAGCTTGAACTAATCAAGACTTTACTCTCCTGTGTTTTTTCTGTGTTAAATCAATAGCACGTGTCTGAAAGTTCCAAGGTAACAACTGAGCCTACATTTTTCCGTAACTTTTAAGGCTCTGTCAGCATACCACAGCTCAAGTGAGATCCAAGCTTAACACGGAATTATGTGGTGAATCAAATATTGATTCTCAGTCAAGAAAGTGACAACAGCAACAAGCTTAAAGACACTGTCAGTGTAATCATATTTAGTGATGATAAGAGCTCAATAAAGTGCTGAGTATCTCGGAACTGCCATATGAAGCTGTCACTGGATTCACCCTGGTATAAAATTCAGGATGTTAGCTGACTCAGGGGCACCCATATCACATAACCTGCAATTGAACAGGATTTTTTTACTGTGTACGATTTAAGTCTTTGCTGAAATGAAGCCATCTAAGCTTTGGACAGCATGGGTAAAACTTGGGACTTAAAACCATCTTTCTGTCTTCCTACGAAGAAGCCATTTATTTTCACTGTAAATATTTTAAGTCCTTGCTTTAAAACTAGAACACAGACCATGATCAGCCTGAGCAAAGCTTCAGTACAACTCCAGATCTGAACAATGCCTTCGGTTTAATGAAGATAATGGTTCTGCAAATCTGTAAATATTGTAAATGGTTTTACAGTGCAGCTTAGACTACCAAGAAGCCAAATCTTGAGCAGTTTAAGTGATAGTTCACTTTAACATGTCTGAAAATTTCAGGTTAGTCAAAATCCAAGTCCCTGGGGCAAGAATCAACAGGTGGCTCTAGGATGCCCTTCCCCATATGGTGAATACATACAGTGATTTTTAGTTCATTGCTCTGCAGCAGAATGCTCACTGTAACTCACTTCTGAGTAGAAGACTGTTAAAGTAGGTCAGTTTGACTTTGCAATAGATTTGATCTGTGCTCCCACCTTCAGAAATGCAGGTTGCTATTGCCATCCTTTGCCACGCCACGTTTTTTTAAAGCAGATTTGGTACAGAACAGCATTTTCCCAGTTATGACAGGAACACTGAGGAATGAGCTACAGCTTCAACAACTGCTTGTTGTTGCTACTCCATAATTAGTATTGTTTGAACTAGTTGGCATTTCTCCTAGAACAGATTTCACACTCTGTGAATGAGGTTAATTCATTAGTTACATTTGTTTTAAAGCCTCTTGAGCAATCTAATCACTCTGTAATAGTAACTGACTGACCCAAATCTTTACCCAGTAAAATAACTGAATTTCGTCCCAATGTGTTACCAGAGGAAGCTTAACCTATTTAAGTTTTTATGCTGACATTTCACTGCAGAGTATGACAAAGATAATTCAGGAGAACTTGATGTTTCCGTATCTGTTTCCCATATGGGTTTTATTTCAGTCTTCATGGCAATGTCGGTATTAGTAGCCACAAAGATGCATCTCTAACACTCTACCTCCTGTATTTTTCCAGACATACCCTGCATATTAAACAAAACATTGCTCATAGCAACAGTAATCATGTGAACAGCCAGGGTTTAAGATCATGAACAGGCACTGAAACAGACAAAGTGAAATGTTGCTTACAACTATCAGCTAGACTTCTCGTATAACTTCTCTTGGATGGTCCAGGAGTCCTTATGTTCTCAGAGTTCTCAGTTAATACCCTTTCTGCCAGGTCTACAAATAAGCCTCTCTGCCTAGCTCTCTGTGATACTTGAGTGTATTTTTATTACATCTTGACACAGATCAGGATAGGATGCTTCCACTCTTCCCACCCACCCACCCACCCCAATCAACATTTCAACTATTGGTTTAGTAATTAAAAGCTAGTCCTGCCTAATCCCCATTTCAGCAGTCAGGAAAGGATGCTCCACCATGCAGTAACAAAGCATTAGAGGAAGGTAACAGTGAGTGTTTAAATGAAATTCCATGAGAGTTTTCCATTTCCAAGATCTGCAATTAAACATCAGCTTAATGGATTGTGAACCCGCCTGCAGCTCCTCTATGGAACTTTTCTACAATCATACTTCCACCAAGGTCAAACTCTGCTGCTTGTTTTTACTGACACATTTGGGCTCAGTTCCAAAAGCAAAATTTAATTGTCCATATGCCTTAAGTCCAAGTTCATCAATTGCATATCCTCAAAATTCTTTCCTACATTTTCTGTAGAGTTAGGCCATGGTGGACAGACTGGGAATAACATGAAGTGGATAAGCCTAGTCATGTGAAAGGAGCTAGAACTGTCTGAGATGTGGATTCAGTGCTGCTTTCCAGTTACCAAATACCTTCAAGGAACAAAATACTGAAATCAGAATGAAACCATCCAATCTATCTTTCTGTAGTCAGCAATGAGAGGATTTGCCAGATGGGGAGGAGGAGTAGGAGGCCAGCACAGATGGAATTTTGTTATAGACCTAAGCACAGAACCAATTGCATGGGAACATGGTGCAGTGGGAAGCTTCACCCTTGGAAAGCTTTCACCCTCAGAAATGAAAACCAGTGACAGAAGGCTAACCTATACTGGGGCTGGGACCACCCTGTGTGCTTTACTTAAAGCCCATCAGCCCTTCTATACTTGTAAAAACCGTCTGAGCTTCAGGACCCCCCCCAGACTCTGTGATTTCAGTGGTCATCTTGCCTTTGACAAAAGCAGACCCATAAAAGCTGTAAAGTGCCCAAGTTAGCCACGTCCCAGACCAAAGAAAAACAAATCTAAATCCGTTAATGCTTGCAGCAGTGGTGCCAAATTCATTCTCTTTGCTAATTCACATTAAAGGTTGATGGAGTACTTCAGATGCCAGATTCACTAGAACAGAGTTTAATAGTGAAGAGATGTATCCAGAATCACTCTGTGCATCACAAGCAGCATTTCAGGCTAATCTGAGCTGCAAACACAGGAAAATACTACATACTGTTACAGCCTTCTTACATGGGAAATCTATGCAAGCTGCAACACTAGCTTATATTTTTCTTTAATTTTACAAAGCTTACGTGAAAGCTATTATGTAGCAAAAAATCAGGGCAGCAAAAGCTTCACAGAAGGTCTATGGATCAGAGTATTACAAAAAGGCTTTATATTAACGCAGGGTTTTTAATGCTCCAATTATTTGCGTCTAGTAGTTGCATTCATTTACAGTTGAGACTGCTCTGGGAGCCGTTTTCCACATCTTAGCTGCCACGAATTTTAGAGCTGGAAGAATACAAAGTGTAAAGCAGCCGTGGAAACAATCAGCCCCACTTAGAACAGAGGCTATTGCCTAACTCTTTGCTCTGCTGCTCACTTTGGCATTTTCTTGAAAGATAAGTAATGTGAGGTAATGCTTCTGCTCCAGATCAGGATAGAGGGAGGAAAAGGGGAGAATTATAGCTTTCATCTACTGTTTTTTTACATACTGTTAGCTTATTCAAACAGTTTAAAGTAAAGGAAAGCAAAAATCCTCTTATATTTCACAAGTTTTTATTGTCGTTAATACCAGGAGCGGCGCTCACTAGTGGAAGCAGGGACTATATTCTTCCGGCTTTTTCTGGGGGAGTGGGTTCACTCAGAAGGTTCTGACTGTGATTAGAAAATGAAACCAAGAAAACTAATAAAAATTATATCAATTTCTGTTGAGAAGAAAGAAGGAGGAAGACACAGGCATCTATGACCGTATTTGCCCCCTCTCCCTCAACTGTTCAAATGAGCAAAGACAACACTTGCAGCGGGCAGCAACCAGCGATGAGAAAGCTTTAGTCCCTCAGCTTGAGCTAAAGACTTCCCTATCTGATGATTGGAATGGGAAAATTTTCATTGAAACAATCAGCTCACTTTTACTAGTTGCAGCTTCCCTGCCTGCAAGGGAACAGGGGGAGTCACCACTGAGACCACCCCACACTGGTGACACTCTGGGGACATGGTGACAAGCTACCTTGTCATGTCCTTCCTCCCCTATACTGTGTCCCCACCGTATTGTCATCTGGAGATAACATCTTCTAAAGTATTTCTGCTAGAATTCACAGGCACTGACCCAGACAGGGAGGTCGGGCTCCAGTGGTCCCTCAGCCCCATCCCTGTCCCCTGTACTCCTTGCTGACGTAAAGACAGTTCATTTCGTATTCATGTGAGGGTGAAGGCTATTTGCTGTTAACTAAGTACGTCTATCCTTCAAGTAACACATTCAGGATTATCCAAAACCTCAATCCCATATCACAGCTTAATGTCCCAAGTGCTACTGGGACTATTTAAATATCAGATACTAGTTACCATGTGTACCGCATACATTGGTGGCAACCGTTTACCTCAGTCATAATAGCTCATGTATTATGTGACAGAACTCACTTAGAGGTGACTGATAGAAGCAGCGTCACAGCCATTAATTGGAGGATCTCCCTGCAGCCTTCAGTCAGCTCTGTCAGGTCACCATGGGTTTACAAGGAAGACCTACAACAGAGGATCGGTAGATAGGCCAGAGAACAAATGCCTGCAATGACACTAAGTGCTGTTGCTCATGATACAATTTAGCACTGTTTTTTATAATACCCACATTCTTCCTCTTGTCATCAAGCTTACCAAGCTTTTCTCTCTTAAGGTGTTTAGGTTAAGAATTCAGTTACAGGAGCAGAACAGCTATTTGCATCCTGGAGATCACATGATATGCAGCACTTACATTCCCAGATCTTCTTAAATTGAAACAAAACAAAATAAAGCATGTCAATTTTTTTAATCAATTAATTTGACAAATGCATTAAGTTCGCAAAAACCTTTGTCTCTTCTGTCCTTAAGACCTATGATTACCAAGTAGCCCACACTCAAAGTAAAGATTAGTCAAAAAGAAAAAAATAGTATAAACCCACGAAAAAGGTAGATGCAGGTAACATAACTGCACCGAGAAAGGGGTGTAGCTGCTTCTCTGCTATGCTAGGCCAGAGCTGTATATCCAAACAATGACAATTTAAGTATTTTTGGAGAAAAAAAAAGAATTATTCAAATTATTCTATCCAACACTGTGGTATACATCAGTAGAATAGGTAGATATGGTTTTCCTGAGGCTATCCCCTTACCAGGGTGTCCTTGCGCTGAACTGTTCCATGTATTCAAGTTTGTTCCATGTTTTAGAGCTTTGGAGTTTAAATCCATAAAATATTGACTCTAAAGATGGGTCCGCCAAGGTGAATGCCTAACTCTGTGTATAGCTGGCTTGCAAATGTTATCATTAATAACACTTGTTTATTGCTAATGACAGCCATGCTTTGTTACGCTGTGATTTATCTGGAGGAGATGAGGTATTTTTGACCATTCCAGGTTTTTGGTTGAGAACGCTGTTGTCTTCAGCATTGCCACGACTTTGGTTGGGGTTGTGACAAAGCTTGCAGGGCAACGTGGTGTTTTACACGCTCCATGATGCAGGACAAAACGCAGCCTCAAGACTTGCACAGGCTAGCGCCTTGTGAGCACCAGCACAGCCACGGCAACCTGGCACATCTGTAAGCCGTTGGCATAGCACACTTCATCCACAAACTGCCTAGTGCGATCATGCCCAGGACAGCAGCGGCCGTGCGGAGGGGACTGGCGGGCCGCGCCCGGGCTCACGGTGAGGGGCTTCGCCGGCGGCTCCGGCGGCCCTGGGGGCGCCGTCCGGCCCAGGCCGTGGCCTGCCCCCGCACCCGGGGGCTGCCTCCACTTGCCGGCGGGGCGAGCGTCTGATGGGCGAAGGGGGCCACCCGCGGGGCCACCGCCGCTGCCCCAGCCCCCCGCGGCGGCGGCTGCTGGGCCGGCGGCCCTGAGGGGAGGCGGGGGAGCGGCCGGGCCCGCCTCACCGCGCCGCGGGGCCGAGCGACCCTCGCGCTCCCTCCGCGCGCCACCCGCCCCTCAGACTACGTTTCCCAGAGTGCCGCGCGGCGGGCCCGGCGCTGGCGAGGGGGCGGTGTGGGGGCGCGGCCAGCGGCCTGCGCGGTGACGTAACTCGGAGGCGTGGCCTGCGTGAGCGTGAAGCGGGCAGAGGAGAAGGACGCAGGGGGGGTAGCGGAGCGAGCGCGCGGCAGGGCAGGGGGGGCCGTCCCGGCGGGAGCGGAGCCGCGTGCGCCGCCGCCATCCGCCACCGCGGGCGCGGGAGCGAGGCTGGGCCGGGGGCGCGAGGCTGAGCAGGGCCCGGCCATTGGCTGTCGGCGCGCGCGGGGTGTGGGGGGGCGCGGCGGCGGGACCGGGACCGGGCGCTGCTGCGCGGAGTTGCGGCGGCGAGGACCGGCCGGGAGCTCAGCGGTGCCCGCCGCGCTGCCGCCCGCTTCCATGGGGCCGGGGGCGGCCGACTCGCCCTGCCCCGCCGCCGCGATGAAGTGACAGCGGGCGGAGAGCGGCGGCGGCGGTGGCGGCGCCCCTTGCGGGCTGCGAGGCGAAGGGCTGCTGCCGGCCCGGCCCGGGGCGGGCGGCGGGGGGTCCGGTGAGTGAGGCGGCGGCCGGGGCTCGCCCCCTGCGCGCCCCGCCTCCCCCCGCCGCCGCCCGCCGGCCTGCGCGGGGAGCTCGGTGCGGGCAGCGAAGGGGGAAGGCGCCGGGCCGGAGCGGGCGGCGGCGGGGAGCGGCCGCGCCATGAACTACCAGCAGCAGCTGGCCAACTCGGCAGCCATCCGGGCCGAGATCCAGCGCTTCGAGTCGGTGCACCCCAACATCTACTCCATCTACGAGCTGCTGGAGCGGGTGGAGGAGCCGGTGCTGCAGAACCAGATCCGCGAGCATGTCATCGCCATCGAAGGTGAGCCGACGGCCCCGCCGCGGCGGGCAGGGGGGCGGGCGGCGGGGGGAGCGCCCCGCTGGCCCCCTGGGCCGGGCCCGCTGGGAGCAGCTGCTGCGCCCCCCGGGCCGCCCATCCTCCCCCTGGCTCCCCGCGGCGGGCCTTTCGGGGGGCGGGGGGCCGTGCCTGGCCTCGGGGGCGCGGGGTGCCCTCTCGGCAGCCGGCCCGGAGCGGGGTTTGGCCGGGGCACGGCTGGAAGGCGGCCCCGAGCGCGGCCGGGAGAAGTTGCTTCGCCACTTGCCCGCCGCTGCCGTGCTGGCGGAGCAGCGGTCCCGGTAGGACCGGGTCGAGGTGGGAAGGACGATGCTGGCTTTGCCTGCGGAAGGGCTGGAGACCGGGAGGTTTTCCCCGCCGCGGTTTCTGATGGAGACGGTGAAAGTACGGGTTCGGGTTCTAGCGGTGGTAAAGCGGGTAAACAAGACGTACAGCTGGAATACGGAGCGGTAGGCTGCCTATGCAGCGGTCTGTAAACAGGTTTGAAGGCAAGATGGAGATAACAGTCTTCTAAGCCCAGGTTCATATGCATCTGGCCCCGAAGGAGCGCTCCGGAGACTTTTGAACTGCTTAGGATGTGCAACAAGAGAAAAAAATTTCAGTGTTGGGACATCTGCACGTATTTTCCTTAACTATTGCTGGAGTTAAAGAGCAAACATTATTGGCCAAGAGCAAACATTATTGGCCAAGAGCAAGTAGTTGACGAAAACGTTTCTGAGTTATTTTGCATTATAACTTACTAAGCTTTGCCTGGCGTGCTTTTGCAATTGAAATCGTCTGCCCCTATTTTGGATGGCATTCAAGCTAGCAGAGTATGATGTGCAGCAGCTGAAACGGAGAACCACTTAAAACCATCTTGTTTTGTTGGCCCATCGTGTCCTTAAATTATATGTCATAAAAAGTCTTGATGGAAAAGCTGCTGTTAAGATTGTTACTGGAAAGAACTGCATTATTCATCTAACACTTAAGCAATGCAGCTTGAGTAGACAGCCGTAATGCTTAATGCTGTTAAGGTTTATAGGGGGAGGTAGCAACCCCCCCAGCTCTGCCGTAGCGTGTTGTGTAGCGAGGCACTGAGGCTGGCAGTGCCTGTCACTTAGCAAAGAACATAGTCCCCAGCTACGTCCCCGCATTCGACTGGGTGTGTGGTAAGAGTTTTGTGCATGTTCTATTAGTCACCGTTCAAGTGATGGTGTGTGTGGTTGTTGGCTTCCCAGTTGTCCCCTCTGGAGAGTCCTTTCCCCTTTGCTCTCCTGATTCACTGAAGAGATGGAAACTTAACTGATCTATATGGTGGGCAGCGTACGGCACAGGCACCGTTGTACCTTTCCCAGTGCTACTTGTGCTTGAATTTCTGCGGGATAGATGGCGCCTTCAGCAGAACATATTTTATTTTTTTCAAAGTGGTAATTAATACATGTTTATGTGGTGTAAATATCTTTCTTGCATAAGATGCTTGGGATATAGTGATGGAGCCAAGTTTGTGTGGAAGTGGGAGGAGGATGTGAAGCACAGTATGTGGTTATCTTCATAGCTTGTGACTTATGTTAGTCTTTTCATGTATTAATGATTTGTGTTACCTAACTGTAGCTCAGTTCATTTGTCAATCACAAAAACATTAAAAGCAAAAAAGCAGCCTGCAAATGTGTTTCAAAAGCAGAGCCGATGAGTAAAATTTTCATCGGCAGTTTGCTGTCTTAACTTTAGACACTGAGTCATGAAACCAGTAGATCTGATTCATGGGGAAGATTTAACTAGAAAAAAACCCTGTATTTTAAGTCTTTTGTGTTCTGAGGGCTCTACAACTAAGTCTTAAAATTTGCATATATTTAAAAAAACCCAACTCGCTCCTTTAGATCACAACTCTACCAGCTTGTTTTTTTGGTAAACTTCCTTTACCTAACTATTTCTCACTGACACCCGTTTTTAAACCCATGCAGTAATGCCATGTTGCATGTAGGAAGAACTTAGAAACAGTAATTTGTTTTGCAGCTGTTGCATTCCAGTTTGCTGCAAAGGGTTTAGTGCTCTAATGATACTCCCCAAATCACAAAACCTTTTGAGTTCAAGTTACTCGGCTTTTTAGCTGACAGCAAGGAACAGCAGTGTGGTTGGCATGTGGCTGGCATGAGAAAATATAAGCAACTTTTTGCTGAAATACTTCCTTCTAGTGGAAGGAGAGCTGTACCCTTTAAAGAAAAGAAAATAGTCTCA
This sequence comes from Falco punctatus, assembly GCF_963210335.1. Classification (NCBI taxonomy): domain Eukaryota; kingdom Metazoa; phylum Chordata; class Aves; order Falconiformes; family Falconidae; genus Falco; species Falco punctatus. The sequence goes on from NC_137588.1 coordinate 7,721,894, forward strand.
TCAGTTCAGGCTGCTCTAAACTGTAACTCAAACCAACATGTGCTCCTTGAACAGCTCAAATAATACTTTCCTGCTCAAGAGAGGTTTGACAGATCTGAAGGAGAGCATAATTGGAATCTAAAGCAATTTGAGATTCAGTGAAGTATTACTTACTCTGAGAATTTTCTTTTCTTTGCAATAGAGTGGCACTGTCTTACCAACACTTTGGATTTTATTGATGATGTAAACGCTCTTTCTTTTTAGATTTTGAGTTCAATTATAGAAGTGTCTGGACACACTTGCTGGACCAATGATTGTTGAAATAATGTGAAATGAAAACTGGCTTTTCAGCAGCAGCAATTCTTTATATTCAAGTACATGAGTTGTATCTAACCTGAAGAGAGCAACTGCTGAACTTTCTTAAATTGGCTACTAAATTAACATGTCGATATTTTTTGCACAGAGATTTATTTCGGAATTATTCTAAGTTAGGTGTGATACTGACTAAAGCAGTTCTCTGTGATATTAGTTCATTAGTTTCCTTCACTGGATAAAAATGCTAAAAATTGGTTTCTTTCAGGTTCTTGCATTTTACAGAGTTGCAAAGCCAACAATTTAGAAGCATGTGCTTCCACTCTTTTCTTTGCATGAAGTTCATGCTAAGTAGCCAAACGATTTTATACGCTGATATTTAGACTTAACTGTAGTAAAACCTGGTTTTACATGTTCTGTTGTTCATGAGCTTAGTTCCACCAGTAGATGCATCAGTACTTGATTTAACATTAAACAGTTGATAAATTAAGTATGTTGTGTGCTTAGGAATGAGGAGAAGAAAACATGAATTTACCTTGGTGTCTTTAAATTGATGGAAAGATCTTGGGGTTTCAAGGTGTGTGGTCTTAAGGTCTGTATTCAGGTATGGAAGGCTAGGTAATAGCTGAATATGTCAGTTCTAGTTTCTATCATCCAGGCTGAGACTAGCATTATATTGTTGCAAAACTTTAAAGAATGGTGCAAAACCAAGGAAAGATGGTGAAGAATGTAATTTCCAGTCCTTCATGAAAGGATTTTGAAACAATGTAACAATGTCAATGTTGTCTTGACTAACACTTTATGAAAACACTTCTGGTAATACACATTACTAACAGATGCTCATGCAGCAAGTGTCGAGCATCTGAAATAGTTTGTTGTCCTTTTACACAGTGGCAAGCCCATCAAAACAGATTCCGCTTCACTGTGGGGTTCCAGCAGATTTTCCTAACTGGGAAATATCTTGAATCCTCTACTAGTAAAACAAAGCCTTCACGATGAGGCTCAACATACCATCTTCAGTGTGCCTTGCGAGTAATTTGAAGATGTTCCCTGTAGTCTGTGTTTTTGACTTTTATTTATTTATTTCCCCTTTCTAAATGAATAGGAAGCCTGACTTGACTTATTTTTAATCTAAGGGGAAGTTGTTGCTTTAATTCTTATGGATGCCATTCCTGATGTTACTCAGTTATGAACTGCTGTATTTCAGTGTGTTTTGTCGTTTCTATTCTAATTTTTCTGTTAAAAAATAATAACTTTTAAATGTTTTGAATGCTAGTTTAAGTTTTGAAATTACGATTAATTCAGAAATTGCCTAAGTCTTAGAGGAAAATGTGAGATCTCTACACTTGGAAATTACTTTTTCAGGGCAATGCAAAGATCCTGGTGCACTGGGGGTTGAGGGGTGAGTGAAAATCATAGAAGATATAAAACTTTTTTTTCTTCAGTCACTTTTTAAAAAAGTACTGTTTCTTGAAAATAAAGTAATTTAGGGTGGAACTAAAACTCTTGAAGTGCATATGTATTAGAGGCACCTGTCATTAACTGATGTGGGATGCCGCTTTGGTTTTATTACCCGTGATCATTCTTTCCTTGGAGCCCTCTAACCTTGCAACTCCTTAAATGCTGATATCAAGTATGTTTTGGGGGGCAACGCTATTGTGGGACTTTCTTATAGGAGAAGTTGTACTTAATTTTGGAGTTGAGGTAACGATAGTATTTTAACACGTCTGTTGATGCTGAAGTCTGAGACAAATGAGTTGAAAATTGAATATATTGTAAAAACATTGCTTTCTGTTGTGAAATACAAGGCTATAGTTGTTTTTCTTGCTCCGTGTACTTGTTCACTCCTACTTGATCATAGAAAAACAACAGGCACATCAATGATCAACCTTCTTCAGCTTACTGGTATGGAAGAAGTATTATTATTATTTGAAAATATGGGACTTTAAATTACTAGCTCAATGATAAGGTGAAGTTGAATCACTGCTGTATAGTAGACTCATAATGATGTGAGCCTTCCTGCAGGTGTGCAGATAGCTTGTGGCAGGGAGCAAAAGCTGGTCATAGTACAAGAGTTGGCAAAAAGTTGTATCAGAGCTGTGACTTGGGAACAATGGCAAGGAAATCCCTGTGAAAATATCAGTCACTCGTTTTCCTTAGCTATTTTGTTGAAAAAGACTTAGGAGGTCCAGCATCTGGGTACCTTCATGCAAGTAAATAATTAAGACAAGCTCTTGGGGAAGGGACTTAGATTATATGTTGTATTATTTCGGTACATAAAAAGACTGACAGTATAGTTCAGAATATTTAGGTGTAAGTGACCAAAGTTGGAAAAAAATGAAGTATTGCATAAGGCAGTTGCATCCTGAAACCTTAATGGCAGTTACCCTGTTCAAGGCTTTGTTATCATTGCGACTTTTGAACCGTGGATCAAAAGATAAAATTTGAAATGATACAACTGATTCTCCGAACAGCCACTTAGTTTCAGATTTCTGGGAAAGGGCACCAATAAGCACATTCCCAGCATGCTCTTTCCTTGTTTGTTTGCTGGGAAATTAAGTTTAATTCAGACATAGGGAATCTGAATAGGTTATCTAGTGCGTAAGTGCATCTAGGGAAATTCTGAGCTTGCATATACACAGTAAGCATTGACTTGGGCAGTGAGCATCACCTGTGTAAGAGCCAGTGCAGTATCTTTGCATCAGTTCTTTCAATGCCTGTTGTTGCTGGTTCTGTACGAAGCTGTGCGTTAACCTAGCTGGAAGGTAGCCTTCTGTCTTGCTGTTTGTAGACCCTCAGTGCAGACAAGTGGATGAAATGGAATACATATTTTGTGGTTCTGGTGGCTAGTACCAACATGGAAAGACATTTCTTTTTAACGTGGAGGGTTACAGACTTCAGTGTATCAGTAGCCAGGAAGATGCAAATGCTTGTCCTTAACTTCACTTGCAGTGTGAACTAAAAGTTAGGTTTGATTGTTGCGTGTTAGTCACTGGAATGTCTTACTCCAAGTCAAAGTGAGTGTGCTTTCTGGCTTTGAGTTATATGCTTCATTGCTATTCTCAGCAAAAGCTGCATGATTAAATATCGAATGCTTTCAAGTGAGTGCATAAAAGTTACAAGTGGAGAAGCAAGTCTTAAATCATTAACTTTTTAGTATAAGTTTTTTTTTCCAGAGGCAAAGGAGGAGACATGCTGTGGATCAGCTGATGTTGTTGGAACAAATGTGTTATGAGCCTTTAGGTTTTTCAGGGAGGGTGCCAGGCTTCTCCCACCGTTTGTTTGGGGGATTAGTTTAAAGCAGCATGCAGTAATGCTGAAACAAGGGTTCACGCTGCTGTGTATACAGACCGCTGTTTTTATTTCTATTTAAATTGGCAAAGGAGTCTTACTCCCTGAGAAGAGGGGGCACTCTGCAATGTGGCAGATTGTACCTTTGATTTGCTTTGGCTGCTCTCAGGCCCTTAGGAAAAGGAAACCCACCTTGTACCATTGCATGCTGTGTTTACGTTCTGCAAGTACTTAGCAAAGCACAACATGTCAATTGCAGTTTCCGAAAGGTGACACAGGTGCTCAAGCTAAGTGTCTTCACAAGATTTGTTTTTCCATAAGGTATGCTATCCAGTACTTGCAGTATCCATACTCTTAACTTTGCTGCCTGAAGAAAGTGATTTGATTCTTGGATCATGTGGTGAAAACTGATGTGGGAGTATGATGTGTTTCATTAATTGCTAATATTGAAGGGATGCTTTTAGAACTGTCTGACTACAGTATGTTTGCAAGTGAAAATACATTAAAAAAAACCAGCACCCCATGCTTGTTTGGCAAATGATTGAGGTTGGGAATAGTGCCAAGCAATTGAACAACTTCTCCCCAAACCTCAGGAATACTCTCTTCTTTACTGAATCACAATTAGGAATTGGTTTTGTCCTTACCAATAAGCAAGGTAAATAGCAGCATTGATACACCAGGCAAATCTTTGAAGAAGTAGTAATGTAAGCTCGAAAAATCTTAGCTGAAACAGAGAGCTCTCTTGCATCTCAACTGTGTGACCTTCTGCTGACAGTGCATTTCAAACCTCTGTTTCTCCACTTGTTATTTTTTGTTAAGGGTATTCTTTCTGACCTTCATACACGTGGCTTTATATCATTTGTGGAAAAAATCTAAAACTATTACTTGCTAATCTACAGTGGATCAAGTTCCCTATTCTGAGAGAGAATTATTGCATTAAATAGTTTTTGAAAATCCTACCATCTGTGGGAATAAGATTTGTCTTCTGTAATACTAGTTTTTGTCCTTGACTGCCTTCAAGCACTGTTTGTACTTCACATCCCCTGTATTGAGGGAGAGCTATGGCTACGCTTCCCATTTGTATTCTCGCTTCGTACCATAAAATAATTGAGCAAAGATGGTGCCAGACCAGTTGTGAGATGATGCTGATTTTTGATTTAAAGACTTGTGGGAATCCTGTATCCTCAGGACTTAAATATAGTTTCACAGATGCCATCTCTGTATGGTTGTCCGCATGGAGCCCCGTGGTGAGGGTGAGAGGGTGCCCTGCAGGCCCACTGCCTGGGCAGCCAGAAGAACAGAGTGTGGAGGGCAAAGATCCCAAATAGTGGGGCACCGACCCAGAGCAGGGGGCTCAGGCAGGTTTGGTTTGGGAATGGTGCTGGGAGCACCCTCCTCCAGGCTTGAGAGCGCTGGTGTGGTGAGTTGTACCTGTTCCTCTGTGGGAGAGCAGCTTGGCCTGGGCACCTGGGTCCCTCCTGCATGCCCAGCCTTGATATGGTGTGTTCTGGGGGCTGTTGCATTTTCCTAAGTTTTTTTTGGGCTTTGGGGTGTGTGTGTCGTTCTCTTGTGTTGTATTCTTGGTATTTTTTTTTTTTTTAAATATCAAGGCCTACTCAGCACTGGTGGGGCCAGCTGGAGTACTCTGTCCAGTTCTGGGTCCCCCTAGGACAAGAGACAAGGGCACGCTGGAGAGATTGTAATGAAAGAGTTCAAATGAAAGCGCTGCCTTCTCCTTTGTGCAAATTATCGAGCATTTCACTGGTTTGTCGTGTTATACTTGGCACTTTGCTAGCAACGTGCATGCTCATGTGTTTTGGGGATTTAAATAGTTGGTATTGAACCTCGTTGCTGTGCTAGGAAATTTGGAGTTTAAATGCAGTGAGGAGATACAGTTCGACTGCAGTCATAAACTCTCCAGCACGAGGGTACAAGGCAGTAAATAGTTTTTTGAGTGATGATGTTAAACTTTGAAAAGGTTTTTATAAAATCAGGAGCACTTCAATTCTCTTCTGTCTACATGGAAAGACTTTTTAACTGCTGCTTAGTCTTCCGGACGGAGCTTTTGATCCAAAGTTGTTTGCAATTAATTTGTACTTCTGGTGTAATTGTGATAAGGCTATAAATGCTGCATGAGTTTTGTGACTAATGTTAGAAATAAGGTAACACTGCTGTCTCAACTTTAATGTATATGGGCTACCAGGGATCTATGACTTCTTAGAAAGTTTATTTTAAATTTCTAATTCCAAGGTGGAAACAGAGAGGTTGTCAGGTTCCCATGTTGGTAGCGAGTCAGTTGTGGGCAGCTGGCAATTCCAAAGCCCTCTGGAAGTATTTAATGTGTGGTGTTCTTTTTTTTAAGTGGATGGAAGCAGATGTGTTACTTAATCAGTATGTGCATATTCAACCTCATTAATGCCTTCTCAGAATTCTGACTAATATCATATTTGGAGCCCGTATAATGGTACAAATGAAAGGATGTTAAGATGGCAGTGCGTTTCTAACCCAGTGAATTCTTTTTTTTTCATTTTTCTTTTCCTGTAGCTTACATAATCTTTAGTTAACCACTTAAGGAAGCAAGTACTAAAACCACAGGGTTGATGTGTATGAAATGTGTAATTTCGGTGTCTTGTTTAGTAGCTTTATTTGCGTACTTAGTTGGATAATGAATGTAAACCTAATGATTAGACAGCTATTTTGTTCGGTAATTTCCCCTACTGTACTTGAGAAGAACATAGGCAAGCAAAGTGACTCTTAAGAATACTGGAGTTTATATAGCTTTAGCTATATTGCTTTGTATCTGTATGCCTCTTTGAGAAGCTTCAGACACAAATTTTTCATCATTTTGAAGGGATTGAAGGACTGTTTCTAGCCTAGACTATATCAACGCTTGATACAATTTAACTTGAAACCTGTTAGGAGAGTCTACTTTGACTTGAACTTGGAAGTGCTTACATTTTCTGTTAAACTAAAGCTGCAAATGAAGCTCTTCCTGGTGCTAAATGTTCTGTTAACTTATACCGTTACATCTAAAGCTATGTAACTGTATTTTCCATTAATGTAACCAGAAGACACAGCAAGATGGTCACTGTGGTAGGATTTTGTAGCGTCCCATAACTTGCTCTCACTAAGTCATTAAAGAGATGCAGTGGTGTACAAATGTGTGATTTCCATTATCTCCCTGTTGCAACTTCACATGTGCAGGAGAGCAGCCGGGAAGCCTGTCTTTTAGGTATCACAGCAACTGTGTTCTCTAGGGGAAATATGCTAAAAGCATGGCACTCTGGGTGCCCAGACAGCAGTCATTTAAATGTATACCACTTAACTTTGCAAATGCGTGTGTTTCTGGGTTAACCAGTTGTGAACCACAAGCTTTTTGCATAGTTTGGTCAATAACCCAAGTCTCAGGACCTTAAATAAGGAGGTGGCTGGCATATGAGTTTGTGTGAGCGTGGAAAGTGAGGAAGACATGTTAGACTTCAGCTGCCTATCTGAATATACCTGCTTTGCATTTTTCTATTTCTTATGAAATGTTTCATTATTGAAAGACTACCTAAACAGAGAATAGTAGTTCTTGGGGTAACTGCAGCATGGTACATGTACCGCAGATGCGCTTCCCACTAAGGATACACAAAAGTAGTTGCATTTGAGTATAGGATCACTTGTCTTCTCATTGGTGTAGGATATGAATGAACCCAGCAATTTTAAGATACTGAAATTGCCATCTAGCACAGGGATAAGATCATCAGTACGCTTCTGTATTCTGTGCTGTCAGAGTCTGTTCCTCTCCACGGAATTAGCGTTAGGCGGAGTGCAAGCCTTAAGGCCTGGAACAGTTAGTAGGCATCTGATCAAAATGCATTGCTGGGATATTGAAGTTCACGAACTGAATATGTCCTAAAGTTCTAAGTTATGCATGTACCTGAAGGGTAGAGTGGAAGTGGCCAGTGTGTGGGCAGATAAGGAATTTTGTGCCTAGATAAAATAATCTGGTTTTGGACTTGAAAGTTTCAGCAGGCATGTCAAGGGCTTGTTATTTCTTGGGGGTTTTTTTTTGTATTTTTCCTCCAGGATCTGTGGAACCCTTCATTAAAGCCTCTCTTAGGAGGGCGGCCTTGCTCTAAATGATCAGACAGTGTTTTGATAGATGCTGGTTTTCAACTTGTAGTGAATTTCCACAAAGATACCAGCCAAACTTGAGAAAACTCTCCCTAACTAGGGAAGGAGATTGAGACATCAAAGGCGGTGCGTGGATTGGTAAAGCGTGAAGTAATAAATCTCCAGGTCCAGGAAATAATCTTAAATATACTTTCCCCAGATACTTTGAGGAAAGTGTTAGAGCTATCTAACTCCATTATAGAAAGGATCTAAAAGTGTTCTCAAAGCAGAGAAATTATTGTGGCTTTGCAGTTCTGTTGTGGTTTAACCCCAGCTGGTAATGAAGTACCATGCAACCGCTCACTCGCTCCCCCCTCATCCAGAGGGATGGGGAGGAGAGCTGGAAAGGAATGTAGAACTCAAAGGTTGAGATAAGAGCAATTTAATAGTTGAAACAAAATGAAAATGAAAGAACAATAATAAAAAATTATGGCAATAACAGTTATAATGAAAGGGGGAAGGGAAAGAATAAAATCCAGAGGGAAAGGAAGAAGGGAACACGTGGTGCACAACTGCTCGCCGCCCGCTGACTGATGCCCAGCCAGTCCCTGAGCGTGACCTGCCCGCCCCAGCCACCCCCCAGGTGTATATACACCAGGCATGATGCCCCATGGTATGGAATACCTCTCTGGCCAGTTCGGATCAACGGACCTGGCTGTGTCCCCTCCCAGTTCCTTGTGCCCCTCCAGCCTTTTCGCTAACAAGCTGCGAAGGCTCGCATCAAAGCCGAAATGCAGCACCCTACTAGCTCCTAAGAAATTAACTCCATCCCAGCTGAAATCAAGTTTAAATGTGTTGTTTTGAACCAGGTTAGCAGGTGCAAGTTGATGGAATGGTGTCATCACCGACCCCCGTCCCCTGCCACTTTCTACAGTGTTACAGCCAGAATTAGTCATTCAGTGAAATTCTGTGAGGTGGCTTGGAGCTTTATAATAATGTCCTAAAGCCCGTATGGGTGTTCCTTGGCAGCTGTCGTAACATGCTAATGCAGTGGAGAGAAGCGGAAAGCCAACTCCAGCGGTAGGAAGCTACAGCAATTCTTGTCTTGAACTTGGCCTACTGAATTACCTCTGTTGCTTTCAAAATGTTGAGCTGACTGCAGGTGACAAAAGATCTCTTTGAAAACTGAGCCTTTAGTAATGCTGGAATAGTAAGAAGGAGTAATAGAGCTGCTGCTGGATTCTTACATCTGAATTATTGGCATCACTTCTGTTGTAATGCTGTAAGTTAGGCTTTGGTGACTAAGTGCTTTGTGACATGGAAAGATTAAATAATAACTGTTATTTCTGTCATAGTAAACAGTTACGGTTGTTGTACTGCTCATGATCATCTGCAAACCCGGTAGGCATTTGTGTTCAGGCAAAGGTGGCACGCTCTTTGAAGAACATGACAAATTGGGCCTGACAAAACATAGACACAAGTCAGAGACAGGAGCTGTGCACGGTCACTAAATGGTCACGCAGCCTCGTGCTGCTGTTCTAGTAGCTGTCGGAGGCCTCTTGTAAAACAGGTGTCAAGTTCTGGAGGGAGAGGTGGGCTATGTATCTCTTACTTGAGTAACTTCACTGTTTAGCACTGAAACTAGAATTACAGCTTGGAAAATCTTAATAGATATGGGCATTGATAGTGAGAATTCTGATAAAGGAATTAAGAATAATTTTTTTGTTGATTGCACAAACTGGCTAGAAGGTGTTATGGGTTGTATTGCCAAGGGTACAAGTGTCAGCTATCAAAACTAAGAAATAGTGACAGTGAAGGAGAAGTGATACTCCTCTGTTTTCATGAACATAAAGTCAATGATGTAGTAGAACTTAAAAATGCTTTTGTAGTAAAGCTTTGTTAGTATTTTCAACACCCGCTAAAGTCTTCATAGGATTATTTTCTTTTTTGGTACCATGAATAAAGCTGAGTAATAGTTTTCCTTCAAAATACGTTGCTCCTAGAAAATTTCTTTTAGATTGCTGTTCAGACTCGGAGTTGTAAGGTTTCTGTGGGTCTCTGGGCAAGCTTCTGACCTCTCCGCTCAAGGATGGTGACAGTGACAGGTAGCCACTTTGCAGCGTATAGGACTGTAAAAAATGACAGTGCTTCTGGTAGGCTCTGAATATGAAGGAAATCTATAGCTGCAGCCTATAGCGCATGTGGGACTTTGCTATAGTCGTTTATCACTTTCCTATGGTAATTCTGTTACTTGAACCAGAATCTGTAGGTTCACCCTTGGAGTTGAGTAAATGAAAGCAGGAAGGAATAGAAACAAGCTGTGGAAAGCTATTCCTGTACCCTGTGGCAACTCATCTGTTTAGTCCTGTTTCATTACTGTTCTCATGCAAAATAAGATTCTAATTTTAACCTGCATTAATTAAGCTTCAAAAATATGTCACCGCTATGAGATTGTGGCATTTAACAGCATCCAGATGTTTTAACAATACATTAGTTTATGGATGGATGGATGGATCTTGCTATTGACTTATCTTGGGAAAAATAGATTTGAGTAGGGTGGGGCTGACCGAAAGGGCACAGCTTGCTTGAGGGAAAAGAATTGCTGAATTAATGGGTGTGTAACCTCAGAGGGGAGTGAATGATGTGCGTTAATCATATAGGTAGCAGTGCACAGGCTAGATGCACAAATACTTATAGCAGACATCTGCCTTTATAACTGTTTTTAATGCGTTTTAAAGCTAGTATTTTAGCTGAAGTCAGGAGACCTACGTGACTTCTAAAAAGACAGTACTTCTCTGGGAATATTTTGCTTACTGGAACATCTTGCTTCCTGCATAATGGAGTCAATTCAGTTAGAGGCTTGCTGGTTTGATTTATGATGCTAATTGATGTGGTAGTTGATGTGAACGGCATGTACTAATTGCTCACTTGCCAATCCTCTCCAAATTATCTGACAAAAAGCTTTCAAAATGCAGCATTACATGTTTTGTTTTGTTTTTTTTAAAACTGGTGGGCATACAAACATAAACAACTGGGGGCCTCCGTTTTGCTTGTAAGTGCTAATCTAAGTACTGGTCCATTTTAGTCACTGTGTAATGTATGTTACAGGGAAGCTTCAGTGGCTTCGATGTAGACTCATTGTTCTGTGTGGTGTTTAAACAGCCTCTGAAAAACATATTCTTCTAGAGCATGCTTTTTCTCCCCACCCCCCCTTTAAGCTGGAACATTGCCAGTATTTATATGGTAAAGGTGGAATATGTATGCTACTTGCCTGTGCAGTTTTAGTCAATGAAAGATATGATGCAGGGTTTGCATTTGTGTTACTGCATACATGCAGAAACTGCAGTGGGTAAAACATAAGGAAAAAAACCTGGGGATAATTCCTGAATTGGTATTGAGATAATAAGGGTATGTTGATTGTGATTCTGGTAAAAGAAATGTCCATTAAATATTTTACTTAGTGTGCAAACCAGTTGACTGTCATGTAAGCTGGAAAGCTTCTGTATTTCTGGGCTGATAGGGAAATCGTAACATTACATTATGGAATGCTATAGTCTAAAGAGATTACTATTTCTTAAATAAGTGAAGACCTGTTTGAGAAGCAGTGCGTAATAGCTGTGATTCTTCAGTTCAGAGATGTACAGGCTGCTGTCTGTGTGAATGGGGTAGCTGGGCAGGATCTCTTTGCTTCTGTAACATGTTAAATTGGGTGTTTGACAAAATGAACATTAATCTATCCTGAGCTTAGTATTTCTGGGTGATTTAGACACTTTAATGAAGTTTTCTAATTTGAGACTTGCTGTGGGAGCAAGCCACTGAGCACTGAAATGAGACTACAGACAGCTGAAAGAAACTAGTCACTTAGGAGGAGGGGAAAAAAAAAGGCATTTAAATGCTGGTATGTGACTGTAACTTGAATGTAGGCTGTCAATAGTAAGAGGCAAAATACCCCCATGACCTAAAAAGTACATGTATGTCCCTTTAGGGATTACTTGATGTTAGGTAATGATATGCTATTAAAATTAAAGCTCACATATCTATCCCTTCATTTGCTAACTAGGCCAGTCCAGTAGTTTTTTAAAAACTCTGTAGATAAATGGGGAAAATAAATTTTGCCAGGATTTGTGGAGAGCAAGGTAGCCTAATGGTGGTGTTTCAAGATTATTTTTTTCTTTTTAAATTGGTATGTAATTAAGGTGGCTGTCTCAGGCTGAGCCAGCTACCGGCTCAAAAATTGAGTACAAATGTCGTCATCTTGGAAGAAAGCAGCATTAAAGCAAGTCATTTTAGAAGTTGTCTGGTGTTCCTTAATTTCAGTGGAAGGTTCTGTCAGAGGAACCTCTGTTACTGTGCAATGTTGATACATTTCACCTGGATTGTCTGACGTTCTACAGCTGGTTTTGTGTAGTTTACATAATATTTCTCTACTCAGCAGATGGGAATATTGCTTACTAGGCAAGTGGTGATATTTGATAAAAGCTGTTCAGTGATGACACATTAGATGAATCTGGATAAATAGATTAAATTACAAATGGGATTCGATTTTTTTAAATCAATATCAATGAGGCTATAATATATAAAAACCAACCAAACCCAACTTGCTACAAACAGCGATGAACATAGCTGTATAATCCATGTTCTTCCTGACTTGTTTATTTTCGTTTAGTTATACTTAATACACAGTAGGTGGCTCCAGATGCTGTTGTACTTGCTGTGATAGATCAGAGGTACTCAATCTAGTTTATTCCACAAATTACTTCAAAAGATTTGGAGACAGCTTAACAAGCGAACAAAACAGAAGCGCTATTTCTGTGACTGTTGTAAGGCGTTAGTGAAAGCAATGCCTTCAAAAAGCCACTTCTTGCCCATTGCCTGTGTGTCAGTTGTAAATAGACTTTGTGTATGAATATTGGAGCTGGCATGGAACTAGTAAGCTTGGATGTGAGTGTTAGTGCTACTGCAGTGTGGATTGTAGGACTCCTTAAGGGATGGTTAACGTGTTGATGTTGCTGCTGTCAGTGTTGCTAGCACCTAAGCTAACTAGAGTGAAGCTGGCTCGGTAAAGAAAGTACTGTAGATATAAATGCGATGAATTTTGAGATGCTTTTTCCTGTAAATTCTGGAACAGTTCTGCTTTGAAAAACAGTAACGTGGTTATGAACTGTGTCTATTCCCTCGCTTTCAGTCTCGTTTGCCTCTGTTAAGAAAAAGGCTGTTAGTAGTTAGGTATGTTGGCAGAGAGTGAGGATATTTATTGACCTCAGGGGAGCATATTCCCTGGACAGTGATTAAGATACATGTTTTGCTGGGGATACTGTATGGAGAAAACTAGAGGGTGCCAGAAATAACCGCTACTATGTTGTGACTCTTTGTCTAGTTGGGTTGATTTCTGCTAGCCACATTGTGGTGTTTGGTGGGTCTCCTGTGACTGTCACATCTGGATTGAGAAAACCTGTTATCTGTGTGCGTAACAGGCACTTGTTGAAACATTAAAGTATAAAAGGCCAAAATAAAGAATGAGCGCAGTGGGCTTAAACTTGAAGATACATGGTTTAAATTTCCATAAAGCTCTGAAAAAGCAGCAGGGATGGCAACATGATAACACCGATTATGAACTATCCTTCAGATTATTGTAGTACCACCACTCTGTACAGACTCAAATAAACCACAGTGATAGTTAGGCCATTTGGCTAATTATACCCCAGTCTTTTAAAGTGTGACATAAATAATGAGTCTTTGAAGATAGCCTGGTAAGCATCCTGAAAATGCTGACCCTGTAATCACGATAGTGGCTTGTTTGTTGGCATCCGAAGTGGCTTTTGTGTTGGATGCTGTGGCCAGGCTACTGTGTGAGTGTTTCTACGTCACACGAGAGTGATCTGAAAGCCCGTTCTGTGGGTGCTGCTGGTCCTGGAACTAGGATCAGTTGCGAAGACAGTTCCTATATGGATGTGGTTGTCTTGAGCACAAAAAAAAAAAAAGAGAAGACAAATGGAATTTGAATATATGGGAAATGTGTATGAGAAAGATGTATCAGGTTTAATCTCCTCCTTGGAAAGGTGGACAAATAGAATCTTTGATGCTGGTGAAAAATGTGAGATGCAAAATCATTGCCTGGGGAGAGAGTGCAGGATGTATTTTTTTGACCATAACAGCTTGAAGGTAATTCCTATGAAGCTGTAAAAATTGATTTTAATGGTCAAGATAGCTGTATACACATGAGGTATGGGATAGTGGTTTCCTAACTTGAAAGAATCGTAATTTTTTTTTTTTTCTTAGTGTTTGCCTCTGAGCAGAACAAACAGGCCATGGAAATGTAGGTGATGGCTGGGATATAGAGTCTTCAGCATATGTTGGGTTTACTCTAGCAAGCTTCTTGGGTGGTTGCAGGCAGTTCCCTTTTGGATATAAAAAGAAGAAAAAATTTCAAAATAATTGAAGACCAGCAGCTGTTCCTGGGAGACTTTGAAGTATAAACAAAAAAGACAACACTTAAGAAAATTCTGAAGGCTTCTGGATTACCACTTTAATCTACTTGGATGCTGTGAAAGGCTTTGACACTAGAACTGGTTCTACTGGTCTCTGTGACTGCCAACTTTAAGATGGACTTACGTGTTTAGATACTTGCTCATTATGATAAAGTATGTATATATGATTTAAAAGCAAAGATGTTTAACTACAAGTAGGCTATGGCACTTGTCTAATTTGCATCTTCTGTCTACTTGCCAGGAAATGTATGAATTTGCAGTCAACTTTAAAGTATTTAAAAATGAAAAGTAGTGTAAGAATTTCCTGAAAAGAACAGTGAAAGTAAATCAAGTTGCTTTTAATTATGTTGCATTCAAGTGAAATGTGACAGGGGGTATTTGTAAAAAAGGAGTATGTGAAGTACCTTGCTAATGACAAATTATGATGCAAGAATGAAATAATTGTGATACAAAATCAAATCTACTTCTGATCCTATTTAGTGACACAAATTAGCCCAGATTAGATTATTTCAGTGGGAGCGAAGTAGTAACTGCAAGTTTCTTTGGTGTGTTGAATGACAGAACTGACCAAGTCTGGTTTTCTGTAGCACTGTCCTCCTACAGAGCATCACTGTAAAGATGCCCGTGATCCCGTGCTGTTTGTCTTTCTTGCCTGCATCCTTCTGTAAGCCAAACTGCTGGCAGGAGGCAGCGTATGCTGCAGCTGCATCCCAGCTACCTGCATGTCAGCAGGCGCATGTGTGCTGGTGCCAAGGTGTGCGTGCGGAGCCGTGAGCAGCCAGCCAAGGCGAGCGTGTGCGCGGGCAATCTGTGCTTCTAGCTGCAAGGCTAGTTTAAGCATTCTTCTGTGTAACCTTCCAGGCATTTTGTTCTCAAGGCTTCTTCTGCTGTTAAATCAAGCCGAAACTGAGTAAAACCCTCAAAATTTCCAAGTGGGGGAGAGGATTTTTTTGTGTGTTTATGCATGAGGTTTACTGTAACGTGGTGCTTTTCATCTAGTGGCTAAACTGACTTGCATAAAAAGAACCAAACCATTCTGACTTACGCAGTGTGTCTGCTCTTCAGGAGGGGAAAGCTTTATGTCAAGAAAAGGATACCACATTTGCTGCCATGTTGTAGCATGTGGCTGATTACTGATCTTATGGAAACATTGTATTGAGCAGATGAGGCCTGATTAATAATGAATAAAGTTGCTGCAGTACTGAGAGTCTTGGGGGCGGGGGGGGGGGGGGGGGGGGGGAAGTAAAAAATTCAATTAGGCTTTTAAAATTTTTCTTTAAAAACCCCACAGGGTAAATCCTCTAGGTTAGTCAAGTTTGGAAGCTGAGCGTTATATTTCTGTATTCTTCTGTGGCTGAGAATTATTACAACTTCTGTTCAACTTTATTTCCAAATGATGTGCTACTTGATTCCCAGTTCCGACTTAGCTGAAAATAGTACCAGGAATGTAAAAGGCTTTTGGTAAAGCGGAACAACAAAGTACACACTTGCTAAAAACGGGTGTACATCTTCAGGGTCTTGTGAGAGCATAGCTTATGAGCAGGTGAGCCTGTAATGATTTATTTGCTGTTGCTAAAAGAGGAGGATCTTTGCAACCCACCAGCATCCTTTTGTAGCCCTTCAGAAACCAGTGTAAAAGCCTAGTGTAAACACAAGGAATTGTTTTACTAGGGTGGCAAGCCCACTAAACTTGTTTAAGGCTCAGATGAGCTTCAGAGCCGTTACGGGAATGGGTGTAGGCTTGTGCTTCAAGGTCTGGGACGACTTGTTAGGGTGTCAGAGGGCTGTTGGCTCTGTTCAGTGGATTGTTGGCCTGCACCTAAACCTTGTTTTTCCTTAAGCAACAGGGGCAAGGTAGCATAGCGCTGCACGGAAGCTGTTGCAACTGAACTGATGAGTAGGCTGTAAAATAGCTTTCAGGCTCTCATGAACTTGAACCCATTTCTCTGGGAGGTATATGCATGTTCCCTTTATCTGCAACCAATCATAATATGTTGAACCTGAGCTGCTTGTATAATCAGCATCCGAAGGTTTTAATTAATGTTGCTAAAAGGCTATTACGCATTGTCCTTATGACTGTTTTTAATTTACTATGTGCAAATTAAAATACCGTTAGAGTTGTATTGCGTGCAAGTCATGCAGCTAAATGCAGTATTTGTTTCATCAAGAAGAAATTTATCATAGAAAAAAGTGCTGAAAGATGATGCGACATGGTCTGTTTGTGCTGGCTAGATGTTCAGAATCTTGAGCTGAGCCCAGCTGGCATAGCTGCAGTTACTGCTAACTTGAGTGTGGCTTTCGTAAGTACCTGTTGATGCCTGCAGATATTCAGGAAAGGAAATCTTGTCTTAAGTACTTCTAAGCCATAATCATTCTAATTTCTTGATGGGCCTTGACTATCCACAGCTGTTTCTTCTTTGGAGGATGATCAAGTTGTTTGTTAGGGACCTGTGAGTTGGGAATGGGCACCTTTAAAACAAAGGGGTGCTTGCTGCAGACTCGACACCCACCACCTCAGTGAAGAATGACGGATTTCTGAAACTTGGTAAGTATGTGCTGTGTCCTAGGCTTGAATGAAATGGGAAGCACATTCCTAAAATCGTGTTCTTGACTTAATGCTAGCGCTGCTCAGTGTTGACTACTTTGTATGGTATGATGTTTTAATTAACAGGCGACTGTGGTAGTTGATGTTGAGATAATTGCAGCGTTTATGGGAACAACTGTTGGCCAAAGTGTTTAATTAAGTTTTGTACTGGACAGTTGATGTTTTTCTGGAAGATGCTTATTTAGGCTGAAGTGAGTGCTTGAGTACCAAGTGGATTTGACTATGTCTCCTTGCACTCAGTCCCTCTTTCCCTTGTCTGTTTGTACTACCAAATTGGACTGATCTGTAACTGCTGCCTTTTGTCGGTGGCTGTGGAAGATCCAGTGCTGTATGTAGAAAAGAGAATTCTGCCTGGATATGCTTTCCATGGAAACATATGTTGGGAAATTTCATTGAATGAAAAAAATCTTAACAGGCCAGCTTAGATCAGCCTTCTCATGTTGTTATAATGCTTCCTTTTTTCTAGCTAACTTGATATTGAAGTGTTTTGGTAGTCTGATAACTTACAACTGTAGATAAGTTGTAGTTAAGAGCAGTGAGCCTGTTCAAAACATAGATCTCAAGCTTTTAAGAAATGTGATATTGTATTTCAGTAAATAACACAAGATTTATGTTCTCAGGCTTTCGATAAAAGTTAAATTTGTATCATAGGTCACTATGCTTTAGCAAAAGATTCTCAATACTGCTGAACAAACGCCCATATATTTTTACTTTTATTTTTAAGGTAATGAAGCTGTCTCTGTACCTTGGATTTGTTGCAAATATAAAGTCCTGAAAGGAAGGAAAATACAGGGGATGATACTGCCTAGGAAATAAACATCCAGTTATCAAAGCAGTAGCACTGAAGACTGGTGATCACTCTGTTTGCTAGGATGGATGTTGGAGGGAAACAAATCCAGTTTGTATGAATTTTTTTAAGTGGCTGTTTCAGTTAAGGGTAACTACGGTTGCAGGCCATAAGTAAAGATAATCATCATCTAGAACATGGATTTGGCTGCTTTTGTGAAATATATGGTGCTTAGCAACTTTAAGCCTTAAGTGCTTGTGAACAGAATGCACAGTCCATAGGATGGTAGGGTAGGTCAGTGAGTTTTCTTTGCTGTTCTACGTGCAATAAAGCTAGGAATGCTTGGAAGTTTAATTTACCTTATTTCCCAAATATTCAGTATTTGGGTCATGTATTGAGATTTTTATTTGTAAAAGTGCTTGGTGGAGATAAATGATACAGCTAACTGCGGTATGTCTGCCACGAATACTCTATTGTGCTGCATTTCTGTGAAGTCCTTCTCCATCTAGTTGTTCTGGCTGTGACCTTCCTAAAACCTGAGGTTACTATGTTCATACTATAAAACTCAGTCAGCTCATAGCACAGAAATGTTGTGATGGTGGAAGAGTTGTAAATTTTGAACAAGGTTCTCTGTATCGCCAAATAGAAGGTAATCCAGTTTCTAATTCCTGTGTTGCTGTTGGACATTCAGAGTATGCAAACAGGAGGAGTTTGCCTCTTAAAGAGTTTGTGTCGTTTGGAATGTGGTGAACATCTAAGACAAATCTGTTGATGTGATTTACTGACTTTTGTCCCAGGTAGCTGTAGAGGAATTATAGAGGAATGAAGCTGGGTTAATTCGTGTTGATAATATACAGCTGTGGGCTGGCTTCAGGGGCGGTGGGTTGGCTGATGTGGATAATGTGCAGCTGTGGCTGGTTCCTGCTCAAGTCCTTAAATAGCTCTAAGGGGTACAGAAGAGGAGCTCTGGATGAAGAGACCTGGAAGAAGCAGATGGAGGAGAGGGAGTGCTCTGGATGTAGGAGAGAGGAGAAGCAGGGTGGACTGGCCTGAAGAGGATGAAGAAATGGCACAGACAGTAAATGAACTTTGGAAGCCTTGTTGCAACTGGCTACTTTTGATTGTGCCGCGACAGGTAGCTATTAGTTAGGTTGTATAAAGTTTTTTTGAGACCTCGTGTGGGTGTACCGGCTTTAAAACCAGATTTGAAGATGGGCCCAAAACTTGCAGAAGGTACAGATTTGGATTTTCTAGCTTTTATTGGTATTTTTTGCCTAATACCATCTGGAAGTGGTAAAGTGACTTGGAGGGATGAGTAGAACACCATGTCTGCTGCTTTGACAAACTGTATTATGAAAGTGTTGATGAAGTAACTTTGTCAATTTGTGCATCTTTACTGATGAGCATTTTTAGTCTAGTACTATTTCTGAGCAGTTCAGTAAGGAACTCTTCTCTATTGAGTTCAAGTATCTCTCAGATTAATCTTAAGTTCTAGGTGAGGCTTAATGAGAACACATTCTGTCTTGCTGCTAGGGAGTGTTGGCTACCCTAAAATGCATGCTAGTAACTGCTTCTGCTAATTTTAGAACGTGTTCTTGAAATGCTGGTAATAGCTACATACTTACTCAAATAGAAAGTAAAGGGACTTTTCACTCCCTGGAAGATGTGTAAAAAAAAAAAAAAAAAAAAAAAAAATTTAAAAAAACATATATACACATATGCATTGTATTATGCAGAGGTTCTGTGTTTAATTCTGTTATGGTTGATGCTCAGGAATTCTTGACTGACTTGCTCTCAGGTTTTGGTTCAGTTTCAAGTAACTGCATGGGCTGGGCAAACTTCAAGCAATGTAGTTGTGCCTGATGTATCTTAAATACAAGTGCTAATCTTGTGGGACAAGGGTTCAGCATGTCAAAAGCGAACTCCTGTGTTGGCGTCCAGATGAAAATGTAGCAGGAATTAGTACAAGTGCAGATGTCCGGGAAGTTGAACGACCTTACTGAAAGCTTATTTCAGTTCACAATAACTTGTTCTGTTTACCCCCCCAAAAATTTGGACTTTAATTTGTCATGAACAACAGTGTGAAGAATTATGATGGCAGGTTGCTACTGGGAAAATAATGTTGTGTTTGAAAACAATTCTTGCTTGGGTTAGGGCACTGCTAGTTTTTTGTGTAACCTGGCTAGAACAACTGTTGCCTGTATTATAAAGCTTCACAACTTTGCAGAAGATTTGCTTGATTTTCTTGGTAGCAGCTCAGGTTTGACATTTAGAGTGCAACTGTTGGGTGTTTTTTTTTTTTTTTTTTTTTTTTGAATGGAGGCTTGTTTCAGTCTGGCAGTGAATGGAAAAGGATTGATGTAAAGAACAGAGCCACTGATAATGCACCTAGGTAATTTGAAAGGGTGAGAATGAGAACTAGACAGGGTGTTAGGTAAAAGACTGACGCGGTGGTTTTTGAGTGTGTTTTGGGTTTCTTTTATTTCTGTTAAATCTGCTAGTTGGAGATGTCACCAGAATGAGCCTGCGTACTGCTATCCCACAGTGGATGAACGGCTGTGCATTCAGTGTTTGATCTTGCTGTCGAAGGTCAAGAACAGCTCGGTGACACAAAACCAGGGGACTGTCTCCTCCAGCGTGTGCATCTGCATGGTGGTGGTGACAGGAAGCCCTTGAACCAGGCACATAAAGCGGTCACCCCTGCATACTGGGCTCATCTAAAGCCTTTGCTTGAAGGCGATTCAGGTCTCTGATGACCACAGATACCGTAGTTAGTTTTTTATATGGGCTTATTGGTCTCCAGTGCTTCTTGGTGAATGGCTTCTGAGTTTTGATTGTCCTGATAATTGTGCCATCTTCTGTTTGCAGCAGCCGTAGCCGGCTCCCGGTGCTGTGCCTGTTACACCTGCGCTGTTTGCTGAGGGGGTAATGGCTAAAGGACTCGCCTCTATCTGTAGACTGAATGTGAAAGCCTTTGTTAAAACCAAACAAACAACAAAACCTAAACCAAACCACAAACTGTCAGCTGATTTTCAAAGGTTTTCTTTGAAGTGGGGGAAATGCTCATAATCCTTACCTTGCGTACCAGAAAAGTACCTGAAAGAGGGGCTTTTTGCCTGTGTGGGGACTAGCAGTGGGGTACTTGTGCGACTTCCAGGAAGCCTTGGAAATAGGATCATTTTCCTAATGGCATGAGCTGAAGCATAAATGTTTTTCCTCATTTAAATGTGATCTGAGTGGCAGCCAGAGATCTGTGAGGAGATGTTAGGTATGGCAGAGTGCTGCTTCTCTGAGCTGTGGGCAGCTGCCTGTGGTAATATTCATTATTTGTCAAATAACCTAAGGTAACCTTTTTCTCAAATTACCTAGAAAGAAATACTAACTGTTCAGAATACATGTGTATATTTTTTTATTCCTTTCTGTCTAGGAGAACAGGAGATTATCACCAGGTTGTTTGTAAATAGACAGACTGTGTGTATTGAGTGCCTGACTGATCAAAAGCTTGATCCTGTAATCACTTGCAGTGATTATCTTTACAAACAAATCTGCAAAATGCTACATTATGTCCTAGAAATATTTAGCAAGCTAGTAGGTCTGATCCTTGTTTGTCAACAGAAAGAGAAGTGTTTTCTGGTGAAGGTGTTACATTCAGGACTGGAACTCTGGCTCAGTTTGATTTGTTTATGGGCTTAGCAAGATGAATAGGATGAAATATTCAACAGGGAGAGTCATTTATCAGCTGAACTACAACACTACAGGTGTTCAGCAGGCTTTATCATTCAAAGCCCTAAGCTGGACACCTTCAGAATCTTCTTTAGAATCTAAACAGGGGTGCCTGTGGACCCTGATCTGTATGCAGATCAGAGACAGCCATCAGTCTTTGCTGCTGACTGCTACTTTGAGCTAATTTTTATTTCATCAGGTTTTGTGGATCTGCAGAATTCCTTTGCTGTTGAGTCATGTCTGAGATCAGTTGTGACTGAGTATCTTGGAGAAGGCTTTAACCAAAACAATGATAGATTTTAGGACTTTGTTAGATGCTTACCTGGCTGTAACCATTGCAAGGTAGTAACTGCAATGATAAATACTGCAATGCAACTGGATCTTCGTGCATTCTCTGAGCAGTTGTTAATGAGAAGTAATTAGACTTCTGGAAAAAGGGTGAAGAGCAAGCTATTGTGGCTGAGCAGGAAGAAGAGGATTTTGACTTTGGCCTAGTAACTGTGCAGTGGAAAAACTGTGAGCAACTTCAGTGAAATGTAAAAAAAGTCAAGATTCCAGGAAAGTCCTGTATTACTATAACTGAGACTTGTCTTGGTGCTATTTGTTTGTTTTTATCAGGAATGACGGAATCAGGCTTGTAATTATTAAACCTTTGCCGAAGAGCAATAAGAATTACTATGGAAGAATGCCAGATGTTTGGTTTTAAACATGGGTAAATACAATTTAAGAAAGAAACCAAGGGGCTGATACTCAACTCTGAATTTGTTTTCAACTTATGCTTAGTATTAAGGGGAATACACCAGCAGATGAAAAGATTGTCAATAAGAATTTCACTTATTTTAAGACTTGGCTATAAGAGCGTGCTATCTTTTGCTTTGTTACAGATATTGATTTGGTGATGATGAAGGTCGTTGTTTGAAGATGTTTGCTTTTTTATTTACATGTCGGCTGTGTCTTTTTTTTTTATCTGAAAAATCAGGCAGTGTCCTAAATTAAAAAATGTGAAGGGACTCTGGCTTGCTGTCCATATGGTACTTGTCCTTTCCTGTATGTGAGTCTCCCTGTTGTGCTGAAGGAACTGAGTGCCACTGCCTTATTGATTATGCTTCCTTCTTAGAAGAACCTTCTAATGAGTTCCTTGCAACCAGAAAACTGAACTGTAAGGTGGGTGGATGTCCAGGCTAATACATTCAGAAACGTGCTTTGGTTTTGTATGGAGGGAGAAAAGTAAGGTGCATCTGCGGCCACACTTCTCGGCTCGGGAGTTTATTGTGAGAGATCAATTATTGAAGGCAAATTTTCTTAGTGCATTGCCTAGTGCTGTGCTAGTAGAAAAGGTGGTGATCAGCATGAGTTGGGTGATAGGTAGGGAAAAAATGCAGGAAACATCTTCAACTGCTAGGAATTGTTGCTGTGAGCAGTAGGTTTCAGTGAGGGGTGGATTCAGTTCAGCAGCTCAACTTAAATTGAACAACCCAGTTGAATTCAGGCTTTGCATATCCTCTCATGTCTTCGCTGTCCCTTGCTTTTATTGGTGGACTCTTCATTCCACATTGAAGATTTCAGGAAAGTAGTCCAGTGTCTTCTCCATAAATTAATTTTGTTACAGGGGAATTCCTTGTGTTAGATTGGGATAGGCATTTTGAGGCATGGGCTGTGGCAGCTGGAGTTGGCTGTGCCAAGTGTAACATGGACCGATTAACCAAATACAATAATTTAATTTCAAAACCCTTTCTCTGGCAAATTCCTGAATTTTGAATTTCAGTGGTCTTTGGAAATGGTGTATATTGTAGTTTGTGATAATCTAGATGTGCCTCACTGGGCTTGTTATCATATTAAAACAACAGAATGACATCAACTACTTCTTCAATATCTCTTTATTAATGTTGGGGGGTGAATTTTTTTTGACAGGCCGATTTGAGTGAGGCATGCTCTGGCAAGCAATGTTAAAAATAGAGCTATTCTAGCACCTAAGTCTTAGCATAACAATTGCTGATGGATGAAAACTGTTGAAATACTGACTTGAAGCATAAGCCAGGATGGTGAGGAAAGGGTCTTTAGAAAAAGCTGAATTGTAGCTGCCGTAGACTTTCCATGGTAACTACTGTACTGAGTGTGCTTGTAAAAGCTTGCTTGCAAGCATTAGCATGATTACTAACATTGGGAGTTGACCCCACATCAATAAGAATGCTTGTTTTTTGGAAAAAAATAATTAAAAAAGGCAAAATCATACAATTTTGGAATAAAACACAAGGAGATAACACAAGGAGATACCTATCTACTACTCCTGTTAAGTAAGTACCAGAAGCTTCTAAAAGGTCATATTGCACCGTTGGTAGTAAAAAGATAAATATACAGAAAGTGTTATACTAACTGTTTGCCTGAGACCCAATACTGATGCGGGTGGTGGTTCTCAGTTTGCTGAGTTTTGCCAGTATAGTTTATTTAGGTCAAGATTAAAACCTGAAGTATTTTGAGGATAAACTGCTCAGTTCATGACTCTGCATTTTGTGGTTTATCTCATGTTCAAGGCATCTGTGGGAACTGAGGATTGGAGTTGATGGCTGCAAATGCACTTGCAAAATAGATTTCCAAATGAGCCCATGGTTTAATTACAAACTTACTTTGGGGTGTAAGACAGTGAAGTGCGGCTGCCTCTTTGCTTGAGCTGGGAGCCACCTGCCATTTGAGTAGTAGGAGCATAGCTGATGTCCAAAAAGAAGATAACTTAAAACTTGAAATAGTTGGTCCAAAATTGATTGTTACTACTTGTGTATAAAAAACGGAAAAGCAAGCTTTGCTGTAAGAATGAGGGATCTGTAGAAGAACTGCAGCTGCCTCTGAAGGATTAGCCTGGCAGGTTTTTTCCTGTAGCTTAGACAACCCCCTTGCTGCATCAACAAAAATTAGCAAATAACTGAAGCAGTTAGTATACAATGCTGAGTAACAGCTGAATTACATTTATCAGATAACAATAATGGAAAAGCCTTTTAAGCAATGGTTAGGACTTAATTCTAGTCAGTTGGCTAATAATGTAATGCTCTAAACAATCAGCTATACAGTGATTCCAGCAAGTAGGAATTAACTTCCTTAACAGTTAACTTATGCTAAGAAATCGCTATCCCTTACTTGGAAAGGCATAAGCGCTTTACTTAATCTATATAACTGGGGGGGGAAGTACAGAGTATTTAGGCCTAGGCTTCAGATAATTAGGAAACTGAATAAAATCCAAGGTGGTTGGTCATGACTGCTTAAAACATATTACGCAATACACTCATTATGTAATGCTTGCTAAAGGGTTGAAAATTAACCAAATGGTCATAAACTAAGAGTAAACTAAAAATCCTAAAATGGGTGAAAACACAGCATTTTGAACACATTTCAGCTGGAAATAAATAGCAGCTTTGAGTCCTGGAGCCTCCTGACATGACACTTATCCTACAGAAACTGACAAGCCACACTCAAACCATTAACACCAGCATAAGTAGAAACTGAATGAGAGGAGAAAGACTGAAGAACTGTATTCGGCTTATTTCCTTATCGAAGTTGGCGAATTCAGTTTAATTTATCTAACAACTGTAAAACTATTATAGGTGTCTTGTATTTCAAGCTTCAGAAGCTGATGGAAAGCAATGAGTGTATTCCTTGGTGTATCTTTAAAACAATGTTGTAAATGGAGATTGTATGTCAAATGTAGCGTGCTATTGAGTAATGTTCGTTATGTTGGAAAAGAATCTGGGGAGTTTGTAATCTGAGGAGTGAATAAACAGAAGGCTAAATTCTGTGGGATCTCAGCGTTCATTTTTTGGACTTAAGCAGGTTGATCATTTATTTACAATGACACGTAGGCTATAACAGAGGTCAAATTATACTTTCTTGCCATGTAGTACGGAACTAGTTCTTAAAAGTACAACGCATGCGCTTTTTTAATGAAGCTGAAATTTGCATGAGAATCTTGCTAAGAACTAGAAGGACAAGGGAGTAAAAGGGACCTAGATTAAGGATTACTGTAAGAAATAATCAGAATATGGCTTCTGGTTTCGGTTATGTTGTGCCTCTCTAGCACTTGCTGGTTAGTACTATGCCTTTGATCCTCTCTATTCCACTTCAAGTTGTCTGAAGCACGTGTAGGAGTTGGGACTATAACTAGAAGGAAGTAGTGAAGAAGGTTTTTTCCATCTAGGAAAGACAAAGTACAGGTGGTAGAAGTGGAAACACCTGCAAATCAGAACATGAGTGAGCTTGGTCTAGGTTTTTTAGCCAAACCAATTAGTGGTGAATGTTAATGAAATATCCCCATAGCAGTTAGTATAGGTTGGCTGATCCATAGCTGGCCTGGGTGATGCTGCTGGCTTTATGTACCTGCTCGAGTTTGCTGTTCATAAAATTGGAAGTTCTGGGTAGGCATGCCCGCTGGGGATTCAGACACCTGAGACTTTGCAAATACCGGTAGCTGTTCCAGGGAGAAAGAGGCTGTAATTACTTGAATGAAGCTTGACTGACAGGTGAACAAAAAGTACCTGTTTGGGGCTTATTGCCAAGTGTGGATTTGTACTTAAGCAGATACAATTACACGGACTTTGTACTGGGTTGTTGACAGATTGAATTTCTATGATAGCGCAAGGTAATAGTAGGTCAGTCTGAGTAAGGTTCCTAAGAATATATATTCACAGTTGTAGTGATAATCTGATGAATAGAAAACGGATTCAGTTCACAACAAATTGTTGGTGTTAGATAAAAAAGCATCGGTGCCAATTCTTGGTGACAATTATGTGTGAAATCGGTGTGAGGCCATCGATAATGGTCTTTTGCAGTAGGGCTGGTGAAATTTGAGTGGGGTCTGCATTTTTTTTAACATACTTGGCTGCTTCTGGAGGCCTGAAATAGCCCCCTGAAGTCTGAAGTAGTGATGACTGATGTGAAACGTTGGGCTAAAAAAAAGGTGGATTTTTTTTTTTTTCACCCTGGTAACCAGGGTGAAGAACTAAATTGCTGTCAGGCAGCCTTTCACTAGAAGATAACAGTGCAACATTAAATCTGCCTGTCGCATTAAGTAAATAGGAGGTCTCCTATGTGGGACTTGGTCAGTGGTGCTAGATACTGAGCGCACGGACTTCAATAGCAGCTGGTGTTCTATTTTCAGCAACCTCTTAGGAGCTGTGATCAGAAAGTGTTGATCTGCTAGCCTGTTAGGTCAGCCCGGCAGAGGGTGGTTATGCAGGCTGTTCCTTCACGGGCAAGACTGTGGGTGGAAACAGTGGTAACTGGGAATTCTAGTTATGCAAGAGGAAAAAAAAATTACTGCCTGGTTTAAGGTAAAAGGAGCTGCGTATCTTTGGGTGAAGCTGCAACTCACAGAGCTCCGTACTTCTCTGGCAGGTTCATTTAAAGTCTTGATGGTGTGTTTGAACCAGCATATATGCGTATAGGTAGGGCACAAGCTGACTTCTGCAACTCGCTTTGCTTGGGAAGGATGTTACTCGTTGGAAAGGAATTGGAAGAAGATGGCATTTCAAATCTAGGTATGATGTTGTTCAGCTTTCGGTGCCGTTTCTGTTCTGAAGATAATGTCTTTGAGCCAGTTTCCTATTTAGAAACGGGCGTCTTAGGACTGATTTTTGAAGTAATGCGCTCATGAGGGATTGCTTGGGCACTGTAAGTTTGTCCTGACAGAATTATTCAGATGGGTACCTTGCAGCTGTATCTGAAAGAATTTGTCCTCTGTTGGTATTTAGCTAGTGCCACTGTGAAATGGAGGTATGCTTGGAAGAGATTTAATTTAAGAAAACCCATTAAGTGTACTGTTGGGTGGATACAGTAACTCAATAAGTTCAAGTGATTCGTATGCATTCCTGATAATTAAGAGGCTCTATGCGGTGCATGTAGCTTTGTGTTAGTATTTATATTTTTGGCTCGTGGAAGCGATAACCTGAAGATGTGCCTGATGGGCAGTCTGGAGTTAGAGGCTTTCAGAAAAGCTTCAGTGGGACATAACTATTCTTTAAGATTGTGCAGAGAGCAATAGGTCTCTCTGAAGTCCTGAAAGCCTGGATAAGCACACTCACACTGTTACTAGTTATAAAGGAGCTCTGGACTGAAAAGCCTGGAGGAACAGACTAATTTTCAGTTTAAAACATCTGAAGGAAGGTAATGGCTTGTAGAAGTGGGATGTTTGGAAACAGTTAATTTAATTAATTCATGTGTCCTCCTTGCTTGTCTGAAAAAAGCTTTTAGAAAGGACTGCAGACATCTGCAGTGCTTTTTAATATTTGATGGGCTTGTACAATTCTTGCTTCAGAAAATTCATGACCTGCTCTATTTCTGTGAGTATGATTTGTAGAGGGCATGAGTAAAAGAGGTTAGATTGATTCCTTATCTTCTTATTACAATATAGCTATTGAGAGACTAAATCTCCTGTTACAGATATAAAATATTTTCTTCACACATCTGTTAGCTCTGTATCAGTAGATAATTTTGAGGGATCTGAAACGGAATGGCATTCTCCCGGGATGCTTGTTTTGCTTATGTTGGGAAAGAATGTGTTGGTGAGGTAGGGAATTCACTGCCTGGTGCTGTTAGGATTCTTATTGCCAGAGAAGCTATTTTTTTAAAGCTTCAGAAAAAAATTTGAGTGCCACCTCAGCATGACTTCAATATATATAAAGACTTTCAACGCAAGTAGATGCAAGCAAAACGGAATACTGGGTCTGTAGCAGCCTTTAAAACATGATGCTTTCACTTTGAGAAAAAAATGAAAACATGAACTTGTTTTCAGTTTGTGGGTCTGGCAAGGTTCCTGCTTGACATGCTTACCTTTGCTTTCCTTAATCTCCAGCAAAGGGAAGTTTATTGATAGTTGATTTCCTCATGCAGCAAAAACTACTTAGAAAATAGCCGGACTTGTTTGGTTATAAAGAGCTATAGAAACCTACTGAAGTCATTTTTTGTGATAAAAGTTTGGTAAAAGAAGAAAATACACCATCTACTGAAATGTTTCAAAGAACAGTTTCTTCGGATAATTTTTTTTCTGAGTGAGAAAAATATGAAATCTGTGTGGTAAAATGCCCACTTTTCGAAGCTGTTCACTTTTTTGTTTGTACCCTATTTCAGGGTATCTTGTGTATCCTGTAGCCACAAGGCACAGTAGAGTTTTAGTTGCAGGTCATGTAGATTTTTGCCTCTTCATGTGACCATGATGTTTGTGACTATGATCTGTAATGGTGGCAGCTTCTTCCCTGGGTAGAGCCAAGGTCAACACATGGTGTGCATCAGAATCTATTAAAGATCTTTTTTTGGGGGTGGGAGGTGGGGAATTCAGCGATTTCCCCCCCCCCACACACACACATATACAGTCTGTCAGTACGTGACAGAGGTTATTCGAATTGTAAATGATGGCTTGAAAAGAAAAGAGCAATCAAATTGTGGCTTCTTGGAGGAAAAAAGAAATAAACTTCATTTAAGTGGTGCTGTCTGGCAGTTGGATCGCTTGTGGGACTAGATAGAGAAGTATTTGAAACCCTTGGTCTGTACATGACCTGCCTAGTTGAATTTAACTGTGAATGCTAAAAAATGTATGCTTTAAGGTTAGTGTGTTAGGAGAAAAGTATGTTAATGTACAGATAAAAATTTTCTGATGTACTTTAAGTATTTCACTTTTTTTTTCTCCTTCTTTTGGTATGTTGTATGTGTGCCCCACCCCCCCCAGTTCAGTTCTGTGTATTCCAGTGATTCTGTCTCAAAGGAGTAATTTTTAAAAATGAGGTTTAGCAGGTTAAATAACTGTCAATAGCAGAGTCTTGGTATTTGCAGTGAGGGGTTAAGTCACTGATGTTACTTGTGTGGCTAAGCAACTCTTGAGTTAGTCCTGCGTCCTTGTACTTTGTCATTATCTAGTTAGAAAAAACCAAAATGGAATACTCAGCTGGCAGAAATTCTCTGCTTGCAATGATGATTTCACTGTTCCCTATGCAGCAGAAGCAATCTCAGTTATGGTAAAGTTTGAGCTTTATAGAAACCTTTTATCTGCATCTGTAAATGTAGTGGCAATATTTAAGACTCGATAACGTCTGAAAATTTTTCTGAATGTTTGTTTGAATGTTTGCTTAAATTAGTGACTAGTAGCGAAGGTGTGATGTCACAGAAAGCTTGTTGTTAATGATGAATAAACTCCATCTATATGTCTAATGAAAAAAATTGATCTCTTTGCATTGAAGATATTTTCTTTTTTTTTTTCTTTTTTTTTTTTCTTTTTTTTTTCTTTTTTTTTTTCTTTTTTTTTCTTTTTTTTTTCCTTTGAGGAATATCCACATTAAGAAATCCCATTTTCTGGGAGTTCAGATGAGCTGTAAGCCTCATGCATGTTGTTATCCCAGCAGCAACTGGTGGAAGTAAATGCTAGGGTAATGATCATGAACGGTGCTTGCTGTCTGCTGGGAGTTCTGATAATACACAAAATGTCATGTTTTTGCTTCGAGATGTCTTTTTGTGAAGACAAAAATTTGCTTTTTTTTTTTTTAAAAGCAGCAGCAGCAACAAAAAACCTGCTAAACAGATCAAAACCCCAAACTGTTACCTTTTTCCCCTATTGGCAGTAAATCATTAACTAACTTCTGCACAATACTAGCTGAGCTGAGGTTTGGT
Organism: Falco punctatus; assembly: GCF_963210335.1. Classification (NCBI taxonomy): domain Eukaryota; kingdom Metazoa; phylum Chordata; class Aves; order Falconiformes; family Falconidae; genus Falco; species Falco punctatus. The sequence goes on from NC_137588.1 coordinate 7,751,817, forward strand.
ACCAGTCAAAACAACATGTTGTGTACCATTAGTAACACAAGAGGGGAAAAAAAACCAACCCTAAAATCACTGATGCTCTAGTGCTGGTAGCAGTTCTTTGCTGGGTGCTTAGTGAATATAAATACGTGCTGATTCTACTTACTGTGTTTGGTAGTACAGCTACATAATGTGATCCAAGATCAGCTTTTATGAAAGTCCCCAAGCTATGGGGCTGTAAGACTTTCTTGGTGTTCATCTGCTTCTTGTCAGTATAGCTCTTGGCAGCATTGGTGTCTGCTCGTGTCCCATAGCCTAGAGGTCTTAATAGTGAGTAAATTCAGTAACATCATTTAGGTGATGGGTAGAAACTTCTGTTAAGGAGTTCTTTTAACTTTGGGAAGGTCATGTGCTAGGACCTGCATCAGTTATGTAGAGTGGGGTTTTTTCATTTCTTTTCTCTTACGTAGGTGGCGGGTGCTTGCTAGAAAAGGATTTGACTGAGGCAACCCTAACATTTGGTCTCAAACATAAGTGGTGAAGTTACGAATGAGCTGAGGTTTTTATGAACTCTACTGTATCAAAGTAGTATTTTGGAGCTGTTAAAAGCATCCTGGCTCTGAAAGCAGAAAAGAGAAATTTTGATAAACTTGTGAATGCTTAGGCTATTCAGAATAATTGGAGCATTTCATTTTTGCAGGGACTACAGTGATTAATAGAAAGTATTTGTGTGCTGGGAACTGCAATAAACTAAAGGAGAAGGAGCTCTTTAATGAGAGAAAGAACATTCCAGTTTGTCAAAGTGTTTTCAGTAAGCATCCACAAAATTTTGAAATAATAAATTCTCATTGCTTGTGTGACTATAGATGACACTTGGCACTTATGGGTGGAGCATAATTTTTTACTGCGATTAGCAATATTCATAGTATTCTTATAAAGAGATTGGCAAGTGAATGGTCATGCTGGATTGTTTTTCTTTAACTGGACAGTATTTATGGGAGTAGTGTCTCTTGGTAGAAGAGAGGAGCAAGATAAATATTGTGCTGTGGGCAGATATTCTTTAGTATGTTGTACCTGTGCAGAAGGGAAGACACAGATGTTGTTCTTGATCTCTGAAGGTGAAATACTGAAATACTGATTCTCATTGTGAATAATCTCTTACATGGGGAAGAATTACGTTAGTCTGAGAATCATTGCCTGAAGGTATTAACCACTGCCACTGTCAGGACCTGTAATGATGATGTGGTTAAGAAAGTGAACACAAGGGCTTATGCATCTATTTTCAGTTTAATTTTATAGTCTTACCATTCTAGTATCCTTAAGTATGCCCTCAGATAAATAAGGATATGGCAAGTTTTTTAGCAGTAATCATTGGTACATTAGTAAATGCAGAATTGGTTTGTACACAAGGAACTATAATACTAATAGTTCTGATGACATTCGGAAGCAGAAATATGCTCAGATGAGTTCCTGTGGTATCAGTGTGGTGAAACTCAAAAGATAACTGGCAAGTGAAGTTGAAATCTTCCAGAAACATGGTATTGAAGAATGTAATTTGCTAATGGGTAACTGGGGGTAGGCATTCCATAAGTCATTATATCAGTTCTAGGCCTTGAAGGTCTTATTTTTTTGGCATGCTGTCTACCTGAGAACATGGCTCGATGGGAAGTACAATACTCTCTTTTCAATGTAGTTAGATTTCTCTAGTCAGAAGAGTGGGTAAACTATACAGCAGGCAAATAGATTTGTAAATAAGGCATGTGCTATGTATAAAGGAGGAAAAATCCATCTGAATTCTGATCATGAACTCCCAACATGTTGAGTGTGCGCTTTTTTTTTGGGGTGGGAATTTATGTGCTATAGGGACAATCTAAATTGAAGAACCTCTAAGTCCATGCTTCAAATACTGTAAAGTAGCACTTTGGGTTACCCTGAGAATTTTTAGTAGTGAAGTCAGGTTTTAGTCAGAAAATTAAAGGAATAGTGCTTGAACAGGCAGTTCATGTTGACCTTTTCAGGCCCTGGGAGTGTGTTTGTTGACCCAGCTGGGAGCTCATAGAGCTAGTGCTGATGGCATTGTGACAGCTGACCTAAATTGTATATGCTGAGTTTTGTGATCAAGTAATTCATATTTTTATGGTGAACTTGACTGGAGAAATTTATTTGATAGTAGTTGCTATATACCCTGTAGTGATGGTCAAAATGATGGCTAGCTATTACAGGCTTATATTTTAAATTAATGATGACTGCCTCTTTGTCAAAAGTAGCGGAAGATGACTGCAATGTCAATACTTCAGTTTATAAATGAAGAACAACATACAATCTTGGTAGAGAAGGGGAGAATACAAGGTGATTTTCAAATTAGTAAAAGCCTGTATTTATCGATATCTGACACAGTATTTATAGAACTGCTTATATGATTATTGAAAGTGTGATGGTTGCAGGAGAAGCCCAAAGGGGGAAGTTCATTGGGATGGTATATTCTTTGTTCTCATTCATGTGGTGGGGAATGAGGCACCTCAGTAATTAAACTTTTGAGTACTGTTTGAAGTGGGGCAGATACTCCTTGTACCTATGTCCGAGATGCTGCTTATGCTAAAAATGAATAGTTCAGCAGGCAATCAATACATGATTGTAGGAATAATGACATATTTACTTTCTTAGAGTAAGATGAATTGAAAGCTTTTTTATTAATAAGCACTTGTCCTGCCTTCTATATTTTAAGTCTTTGTGGATGTTCTGCTGAAATCGGCTTCTGCGCAGGAAGCGCAGTTCTGGCATAACATCAGAGGGGGATCATGGAAATGCAAAACCAAGCTGTTTGATCTTGGTTCATGATCTTTCATTCCCTAAAAAAGCTGCCTAATTAGCCTTAAGGGACGGCTTATCCAGACATATTGGAAAAAATGTTAAACTTCATGTCCCCAGTTCTTGGTATTGATAAATTGGCATAAAAGGACAGTTAGTGTTTGGAGTTTCCTATTGGATTAGGGAGGATAGATCAGACCGGGGCTAATCCTCTAAACCAGCAGTAACAGTGGTAGGAAATCAGTGCAGCCTCTCCATCTTCTGAGACAATTTTTGATCCTTCTTGGTTTTTTGCCTACTTCTCTTTCTTGAAATTTTCCCTTTTTCTGAGTGAGTCTCCTAAATTGTGAAGTGAAATCTACTTTTTCTCGTTATGCATACCTTAAAAATACTTTATTGGGTTTTAAAACTCAACACATGGGTAAAACCAGAAAATTTAAAGAAATAAGCCTGACTTACATAGTAAGTACTTGGTTCTTCATGGAAACTGGGCTAAAAACTTAAAAAATTCCGATACCTTGTCAGAATGCCAAGCATCATGTCCTCACATCCAGATCAATCCAAGTTCAATGTATTTCTTAGGCTGTTACCAGCAAGCATTAGTTACACTGAGTGCCTTCACACGTGGTTAGAAAAGGTGCCAATTCCAGACGATGGAAGGGTTTTCTTTTGGCCCAGGGGTTTCCCGTGAGCTTCGAGCAACGTGTGTTTTGCTTCACACTGCTGCTTCTCTGTGTGCTGTCACAGCTAGCACCAGCTGGAACGGTGCTGTGCCGGCGTGTTGGCTCGCAACCTGAAGCTAGGCTTTTTTTCTTTCTTATAGGTTAAAGTTAGAGCTGATTTAATCGAGCATAGTGCCGTATGAACATGCTCATAGGCACAAGTTGGTTCTCGGGCGTAGGGGTGTCAGGTGTTGAGCAGCTAAAAATAATAATCAGACTTTTAACAGAAGTGTGTTTTCCTTTAATTGCATCCAGCACATGGTCCAGTTCAAGTTCTGTTAGTGTTTGTCATGTTTTTTGGAATTACAAATGAAATACTGAGTAAATGAATCCCACTAATAAGTTTTGCCTTTTTAAGCAAACCTTTTGTTTGTTTTTTAAATGCAAGCAGTGCAGCCTGTTAGCATCAACGTTAGGAGAAAGAAACCTCCCAGGTGAATCCCAGGTTAAACCTGATTTGATAGCATTCAGATTTTCTCTTGCGTAGATTTTGAAACTATTTTTCTACTATGGTAACATTTCTCCTCTGCTCTCCAAATTGCAATAGGCTATTTAAAAGCTAGCGGAGCTTTTTGCCATGGTTTTCCACAGTGCTTTTTTGGACGTTGTTTGCTCCAGAAGAGGCATCACCATAGCAGCAGTCTCTTAGAGAATTTTGTAGCTCTGCTTGTGGATCAGTGAACAGTACAGTCTTGAAATGGATGGATCGGAGCATGTTTTGCTTCCTGAATTTGAAAGAACAACCGATTTTTTTAATTATTTTTTTATCACGAGCTGAAAATATTTTGTGTTACTCCTGTCTTATGTGCATTGTTGTTTTGACTTTACTGTGGAAGTTGTGTTGTGTGGAAAAAAAGCTCATTCTGGAGTAGTTAAGCTAACTGGAGTTTAATTTACAAACTTAATACGGTAAATAAAGAATCTGAAATGCTTTAGAAGAGGTCTCATTTTTTAACTTAAACTCAGAGCATGAAACAACAAATACAGTCATTTCCTCCAAGTTAACAGTAGTGTTTCTACAGAACAGGTGCTGTGCTGGGATTGAAACATCACAGCAGCGTGCAGTGGTGCTGGCAGTGAGATAATTCACTGCTTACAAGAAGTTTTCTAATCGAATCCCTGATTGAAATTCTTCTCTCTGTAAGAAGAAAGAGGAAATGGAAATTTTCCGTTTAATGTTACAAGTAAGGAGCTTTGAGACAACATGGTAATTTTTACTTGGTAAGAACAAGCATGTCGAATTGAGAAAATTACGATGTTTCTACATACTGCTTAAAATGTGCCCCCTTCTGGTTACTGACAACTGAGACCTGGGTATGGGGAAGAGTAAAATACATGACACGAAAGTATCTGGGGAGAAAATAAAGCATGCATTTTTTTGGCAGTAGAAAAAATAGTTTTGGTGTTCTAAAATACTTCAAAAATAACAGTGAATGTACGGAAAAAAGTTTCCAAGCACATATGAAGATCACATCTAGTAAGAATTAATGTAAGGGAAGTAAGATTTTGGAGACTACCAGTCTCACTTAGTATTAAAAATATTTTTTATGTGACTGAGTTGTACTAGGTTATTTTAGTTTCTTGTAAATGCCTTTTAACTCTAAAAAAACCTGGTTTGCAGGAGAAGTGTGGCTGAGTGCCTGGTAGCTGTGTGAAGGAGCAGAGGCTGAAATACGGCTGCAAGGTGTGCTCGGCCTCTGGACAGCTGGTGTGTTTGTGCTAGCCTGGGAAAGATGCTAGGAATTTTTTGAAATGGAAGCTATTATTGCTTCTTGGAAGGGGCACTTGGTAGTAAGCATATTCATAGCCAGTGCTGGTCAGGGATGAAAATTTAAAGCTTTGCTTAGCTGTCTGACATAATGCACAGTTAGGAATGAGTGGAAACGTGGAAGGAAGGCATGGCAAACAGCAGTTTCCAACCTAACCTTTATTTTTGAACTAAGCAGAATAAATAAATACAATGATACTCGCTTGCAAACTGTTTAAAAAAGAAAAATGCAATGGCTTATCTTATGTCACGGTTGTGAAATTACCTATTGCTTCAATGCCCAGTAACAGAACTGGCAAATTTAACTAGCAGTGCTGACTAGTAGCTGCATTGACTAGTTATTTTTAGTATGATACCACTGAAGTATTAGTAGGTCAGTAGGCTTTGTTTCATTCAATGTGTGTTTTGTTCCTCGGTTCAGGAAATGTAGCATCCGGAATTAAAAGAATTAAGTTCCGAGCAATTTCAGTAACGTAAACTGTATGTGGATTATCATGGAAAACAAGTTGTAAGAACTTCGAAGGCTAATGGGGCTTTCCTGTCTAAAAAGGAACTGAGATAAAAGTGATACTGTACGGGGAAAAACATGTCTAATGTGTTACCAGTAAAGGTTGTGAAGCTTAATGTTAAATCACTTTGACCTCTTAGGTGGACTCTTAGACTGGAAACAAATAACAGAAACATCCCTCTGGGTGACTCCTGCTGTTAAGTTTCAATCCAAAGGTAAATTTCATATGCTAGTAGGAGTAAATAAATTGTAGACATCAGAAAATGGTGATGGTATCAGCTAGTCTGTCCCTTAAGGTTTTTAGAGTTGAATTATTTCTGTTCTCCCCTCTCACTACTTTCATTATCAATATTTCTGGTTTTTTTTTTTTTTTTTAAATGGTAAAGTATGTGGAGGAAAAAAACACCCCCACCCCCAAATTAAAAATCCAAACCCACTCTACTTACGAGTAGCAACTCTTACCAGTAGATGGAGGTAATGAGATACGTAAGTCAAACTGGATTCGCTAGTTCTTCAAGGTAGAATAAAAGCTAAGGGGTATGTAGCAGGATTGAGAACTGGTGATTGTTTTTGCATTTCATGGCGCTTGCAGAAGAAATTAAGCTCTGTTTTTAATAGAGCTCGAACTCAAAAAGCTACTGTACAAGTATTCCTGCATCATGGGTTTTCTCAGGTTTCCTCCTTTTTCTTTGTGTTTTATGCAAGTAACTAGTTTTCTAGAAGAGTGTTTTGGGGCTCTTCTAAAAGTATCAGTCATAATGAGAACTGATTGTCTTGCAGCAGTTTTCTAGTTTGCCTTTTGGGTTGTAACATTTCATCCTGGTTTTTAAAATTAGATGGAGGAGGAAACTGGTTTAGCTGAATCCAGGCTCTTAAGCTGTATGTCTGCGTTGTGTGAAGGCTGATGCTGTGGGACAAGACTGAGACTTGTTTACAGTCTAAAATCCTCTTAACTTCAGAATCTACAAATTACAACTGCCTTTCTTTGATAGTGGGACATTATTAATCTAGCAGAGGACAGCAACTGTGGCAGCATGGTGCTGCCATTTTCCTAAGGAGCTTTAGCATAGTCTTTTTTTTAAGTCCATTTTGAGGATAACCCTATGACTTAAGTTTGCACGCTGCAGTTAGCGTAGCTGCTTTATAGCTAAAGAAACACTTGCAGTCAGTTCTGTAAGCGAACAATTTTAAGTTTCATAGTTTTGTGAAGGCTTTCAAAGGGCATTAAGACAACTTGATGCGTAGTAACTCATTAATGTGCTGTGCTGATGGCTGTTGATTTGGAACCCTGAGATTATTCCACACTTACCTTCCCTTGCAACTGTATGGGATGAGACTTGAGCCTCTGAGTTTCTCACCCACTCGTTTTAATTAGAAAATCACCAAGAGGTGTCAGAAGTAATGGTATTAACTAAGAATCTTTTACAGGACTTCAGCTTGGAGCTCAGTTAATGCTTTGGAGAGAGAGCTCAGATCCCTGCTCTCTAACTTCTAAAACAGTTTCCATGAGAAGAGTTATGGAACCTATGACTGACACTTACAGCTTGCAGGCCAAGGTTAAACAAAACTAAAACAAAACCTCAGAGTTCAGAGATTTCGGACAGCAAGAGCAATATGTTTGAATGTTCCCATGCCATTTTAACTTTGAGATATGTATGAGCATAAGTTCAGAGAGACTTTTTTTTTTTTAAAGAAAAAGTGCATGTCTAAGGAAGTGTCGTTTCCCTAGAACTGTCACAAATTTCATAGGCGTTGCCACTAACTTTTTTCCTTACATGCAAAAGTAGAACTTGCCATAAATTGACTGGCATATGGCCTTGTGGAAAGTTACTGCTGAAAATTAACCGTTTTACGGCAATTGTGCACTGGCTGTGGAATAAATGAACTTAATGTAAGCAATTTATGTCTAGGAAAAAAAATGGATGTGCATCTGTATTACTCCTATCTTCCTGTTTTACAGCAGTGAAAATAATTGCAGGCTTTATAGAAGCTTGTTTGTGCAATGCCATACGGAAAACAATGCCCTGAAAGGAGTGCTTGCTGACATGGAAATAGCATCTGGGGTCAATAGTTAGTGCAAGTAAATTGCATCAGGAAAAAATGTATTTCTGGCTTGAGGATGCTTCTCTCGTCAGGCTTCTGTGTATGTCAGGGTGTTGGTAGTGCTCGTGTTCGGTGGGTGTCTAGGGTTGCTCTATCAAATCTGTCTACAGCAAGTAAATGTATTGGTAGCTGAGAACACCATTAACCAAGCCATAGGAGATGAAGGGAATACTAAAATGTCCAGGTTCACACCTAGTGATGGCAGAGGGAGAACTTCCAAAGGAAGGAATTTAAGGATTGGGTGTGTGGAAGTCACTTAGATCCTGGATGTCTGAAGTTAAAGGTTTGTGAGTTGGTACTGAGAAAGCGAAATAAAACAAGCCTAAACAGCAGAAATAAGAATGCTCTTCCATTAAAAAAAAAAAAAAAAAAAAATCACTCATTCTCAAGTCTTTCATGCCAAGTCTTTCCTCTTTTCAGTGTTGTATAAGCTTGTGCACATAAAACTTATCATGGAAATTTTTTAAATCGTATAATTCAGACTTGAGGTGTTAGTATGCGAGGCATGGCATAGAAATTCTGAGTGCAAACTACTAACATTGCTTTATTTTACTGGGTCAACTTTTTTTTTTCCTAGCAGCATTAAATCTACCTACCCCTAACATAAAACCTGAATTTACAAAAGACAGAAAAAAGTAGTCTGTGATTTATGTCAAAGGAAGACCCTGAATTTAGTGTAGCTCTGGGCTGATGCTCTAGTAACTGACATATTGGTGCATGCTTGGTGACTCTACCTGAGCTTGTGCTCCTGGTTCAGCTGCAGGGGAGAACTTGTGTCCAGCTTAACTCATCATAAATTTATTTCAGCTGTGAGTTTTGATGTAGTCAAAATAACCTCAGCATTTGTTTTGTGCCTGTTCCAGCTTCTCAATTGTTTGATGAACAGTAATTTTATCTGTAAGACTTCTGGTTTTATAATACTTTTAAAATCTGTTTGTAAATTTGTGGTGATAGATTAGAAATGTGAGGTCTAGCCATTAATCTGAGGCTGACTGACAAGTTATATTTCTCATTGCTGCTAAATAATGCTGAGAAGCTCATGGAAATGGTCACTTGAATTTTAAAACCATACCCTTTGATTCAAACAAGGCTGGCAGTTAACTGTAAAGATGCAGCCGTGTACAGATGCAAGAGCTGAGCTCAATAGCTCCCTTCTCTTGCCTGTGTAGCTGGGAGAGCAACAGCCAGTGCATTACATGGGAACAGTTGTGGCAATGTACCTTCCAAATACACAGATTTTAATATCTTGTGTATGCAAGGATTGTTAACCGGGTGCGCGGGGTCCTTTCTCCTTTGTTTTGGGGGAGAAGGCTTGCGGAAGGCAACTGGTGACTGTTGCAAGAGAGGATGTAATGTAAAAATCTGAAGGGAAGGGTCTTAGGCACAGTGCTTTTAGAGGAAAGCTGGTGTTTTGGGGAGGGGCTTGAGGATGTAAATGGTGGGAAGTGGAAGATGTGGAAGACGGCAGGCTTGAGAGAAGACAGAAATGGAAAAGGGTTCAGTCACTAGCAGTTGTCTCAAGAGTGCTACTAATTTTAGATGTATTTGGTAGCAGAGTGGAGGCCTAAGTGTGTTTTGTGTTTGTACCAACAGTTTTAAAAAGGTTATTTTGCTTATCTTTACAAACTAATGTTCTGTGTGTTTGTCTGATGCATGAACGTGGGTTTGTGTAACTTAGGGGAAAATAAATCTTAATACCATAAACCTAAGAAGTCAGTACTGGTTTGTTTTAAGGTACTAACTTTATTCCATGCTCACTGCATACAGGAGGTAACCTGAGGTGTTATTCTTTGGGTTTATCTTATTTCTCTTTGGCTGATTATTTTCAGCCTTGTAGGTGGGTTTTCAGAAGGGCTTGTGGACACTAAATTCTGTTGCTTTTAAAAGATCCCCTGTGAGAGGTCTAGCTTGGTGGTTAAAATTAACAATGTAGGATGCTTACAGGTCCCTAGGGGACACGTTTTTATTCCTTGTTGGCTTGGTAATTGCTCTATGCTCTGTTATGGTTGTAAATACTTCCAAGTTTATAAGGAGTTCTGAAGAGGCACTGTAAATAGATGTTCCTGCTGGACCACCTGGTTAAACCGCAACATGACCATGCATGCTTCCCTTTCCTCCTTCCTCCTTGTGGCCCCTCCAAAAGAAATCTGGGTATTTGCTGTAAAGAACAAAGGGAACAAATGGTTATGTACTGAACGTATCTGTAGTCGTATGGTGTGGAGCTGTGCTTTAGAAGGGGTGTTAGGAGCTGAGCTGCTTTTTTTTTTGTAGATAATACCCATGTATGTGATTTCTACCTTCAGATCAGTGCTGTTTACTAAAGGGAATAAGGACTTGAAGTGGAGTAAAGAAGACTTCCCTGTATAGGTTTATGTTGTATATATGAAAGCTTTCGAAAAAACAAAGAATTACAAATTGTCCAGAAGAGTGTTTGCCTCCAAGTCCTAGGTTTTGATGCAAGAAATAATGTCCTGTAGCTAGGGACTGGTTCTCATTTCTTGGTGCTGTAAGTTCAGAAGTTGTCTTCACTTAACTCAGATGTGTGAAAACTAACTTCTGGTATCTCAAATCAGCCTAAAAAAGTGATGGGAATGAGCATCCCAGTGTTAACGTGATAATCTTTGTGTATTTTCCATTGAGGAATGCCTGCTGTATTCATACATACTTGATTTGTTTTTCAGACTAGTGTAACAAATATTCTAATTTTTGTTATGTGCAATTAATGATTTTATATAAGTTTAAGACTGGATTTAATACCAAAATGGAAGATACCACGTTCCTCTTTGGCAGTCACCTTGATGGCTGTCATAGGCATGAAGATGCTGTATGAAGACATCTGTTGGCTTTGATGTTAATGAAATGGAAGTCATAGATGAACCTGAGCGTATGGTATGGCTCTAGAAAAATGAGTGAAGTTTGACTCTTCCTGTGAAACTGTGGTCAAGTAGCCCACCTACAGCTGCTTTCTGATGGTGAAGAAGAGATGGTGGAAATCTCACTGCTGGAGTTTGTGCTGCGGTCCGTAAGCTGTTGGTGTGTCTCAGATGGGTGATCAATTTTCTTCTGAAATGACACTGTCGAGGACAGAAACAGGTGTAAAACAAATGAGTGTAACACGAATGAGTGTATTTTGATGTGACCGCATCTCCTTGTGTACTGTCACTCAGATAAATGCAATGGATAACCTTGTGCTTTGCATACGTGCGGTTAAGACAAGAATTTTATTTTCTGTCAGCATGTCAAAAGAAAAGGCAGAAAAATACACGTGGTCTCCAGCCTGTTATCGTTTACCTTTAGCTTGTATTGAAAACGTCTGTGTGCTATCACATGCAGTAGGTAAACTTCAGCTTATCAGACAAGAGCATCTTCTTGTTTTGTGGAATGAATGTTATATTTCAGCGCAGTTTCTGGATTTGTTTCCACATGGTTGTTTTAAAACTGGGGCACAGATGCACCTTCAGCACATAATGCATGTGCATAATCAAAAGCACTGGTTTGCAGTAAATAATTCATGTCAGCTGGGACACTTGGTTCTGATAATGAGATCTCAGGGGCTTGGCTCTTTCCAGATGATCTATGAAATATTCTTTGCTGTTAGTCATTCACACTGACAAGTTCTTAGTTAACAGCTAATAGGATTTGCCTTTTGAGAGGAAGGAAATTCCTTAAGTTTTCCAGTTGTTTCTATACTTTCTTCATGTCTTTCTTCGCTGTCTGCCTCAGGTTTGAGCAGCTCTGGCTGATAAAACTTGAAGGGACAAATGACTGCCACCCCGGGTTAAAATCTCTAGGAATTTACATAGGTAGTGATATAAATCTAAATTATACTTGTATTGACAACCTGCTCCTTGCAAAATCCCTATGGAAATTCTTTTTGAAGGGGGGGAAAGTTGATAGATACTTGGAGAAGTGTTTATCTTTCTGTATTTTCGGAAGGTTATGTAAATGTTGGTGGAAAAAGCTTGCATCTGTTTAAATAACCATTAACCTTTTTAGGAATATGGAAATTAGGTTAGTTTTGTTTCTCCCTTTAAGCAAGCTTTGCCAGGACAAATTAAGTGATTTGTGTTAAGTTCATAACTGGTAAGATGTTGAGGTAAGAAATGGTGAAGCTTTTGTTTTCACCTGTTGGCACATATTGGTGTTTTCCTTACCAACTCGTGTGCAAGAAGCAATAAGCAGCAACATTTACTCAAAACCTGTTGATACTCTCAAGCTTTCAAGTCAGCGGTCCAAAACTTTTGTAAAGGAGGCTGATACAAAGCAGGTCATTTGGGAGCAGGTCGTGGTGAATGTTCTACTTGAAACAAGTAAGGAGTGTGCTGATGCCTTGCATGACTTTCTCCAGTTATGGGTGTCAGATTCTGTGTGTATAATAGCAAACATAATCACTGTACATTCCCCGCCCTATTGTTTTGGTCACTAAGAATTTACTATTTTTATAGAAAGCTGTTATTAGTCAAAAAAGTCTTCCTTAGTGGATGTGTTTAACTGGCACCCTTCTTTAGTGTATAATAGTACTGCAGCAATCCTGACAGCTTCTGTAATTAATAGCGAATTAGCATATGACTGTGGTTTCTGCTGAGCCTTATCCCATCTGCTGCTCATGATGCTTGGCTTGTCAGTCTTCTGTGAGTGGATCTGTTGAGGGTGTTAAAAGATGAGTTTCATGTTTTTTCCCTTCCAGCATGTTTAAAATATATATCATGTAACTGGGTAAGAAAGAATGGGGTTTTTTTCAACTTTTGTTAAATAATTATCACCTGTTTTGTGTACTTCAGTGTGCTTCCTTGGTAACAGAAAGGTCAAAAGTGATCTGTTAGGAAGGAACTCTTGCGTTTCTGTGGTTCTCCTCTGCTGTTAGTCATGTTGACGTCTGTCAGCTTTTTGTTTAATGCTGTCATATACATACCTGTTTGGAACAGTAAACTCGAGTATGCGGATGGGCAGTTCACAATAACTTTCTTACAGGTGCTTGCAGTGATTATTTCTTTTTTTTTTTTTGTTATTGTTGCTCTTTTCCTCTCCTGTCCTTTCCCTTGGTCTAGGCTCTCCTTAGAAGTCTAATTTATGGCAATGGATTTCCAGGGCAGCGGTGTCTGTAAGTACATAGCGCAATACATGTGAAGACATAGAAGAGGAGGTGGACTTGGGGAAGGTGGTTCGGTTGTCTTTTAGATCAAGGTTTGGAGTTTTTGATCTGTTGTCTGGAACTGCTGAGGTTTCAAGTCAGCCAAGGTCAGTGTGCAGAAACAAACTCTGGTGTTTGACCTTGAAAAAAAGGGTAAGGCTCTCCAGTCTCCTAAAATGAAGAGGAAAAGAAAGGCTGTTGCAAGTGCAAGGTATTTGAGGGAGTTCTCTGCAACTTGAAAGAGAAAAATTAAATATGCTTCGTATGTTGTATTCACCTGTGCTGTAAAAAGACAGTATTTTTCTTGCGTGTGGAAATATCCTATGAGCTTGTATGTTGCTTGTATGCAGGTAGCTTCTTGGTTTTGCAGTTGTAATAGAAAAAAATATGCTGAAGGAAGGGTTGCTTTAGGAATAAAGACCAAGCTGGATGTGAAGGGGTAGCTCAATATATGTAAAAACTTGCCTTTATTCTCATAATTCTGTTACCTTGATGAGCTTCCATATTCTCAAAAGAATTTATCAGTATTCCATACATATGCTGATGATTATTCACTTTAGGTGTTGCTTTTGCAGCAAAGTAACCCTGGTGGGAATGATACAGACACTGCTGTTACAGTGAGGATTTTATCTATGACTCTTGCTTGAAAGAGCTGTGATTTTTCTTTCCTTCCTTCCAAGCTCTTTCTGTAAGACCTATGCTGTGGTGCTTTTTGTCTGAAAAAAATATTTATTTTAAAATACTTTTTTACCCAAGAACTTCTGTAAGTATATATGGGCAATGAAGAGAATTAAAAATCCCTTAGATTCAGCCATTTTCTGCAGAGAATGAATTAGCAGGAGAGGAATGCATTCTGTTTTCGTGTGAGCTTAACATGGAATGGTCATATGGGTTTCTGCAGAAGTGGGTCAAAGCTATTTCTCCTCTTTGCTTCCAGCCATTTGGAGAAAAATTGGACACCTGGCTTTCTAATATGCCAGGGGGTTTATGTCTATTTTAACATGCATTCACCGCAAAAAAATAAAAGCCCTTTCAGCTTATGTTTTAACTCTTAGATGAATTGTAACTTTAAAAATTGATGGATGTATTTTAAGCAACTGGTTTCTGGTTCAGTTAACGATGAAAATTAGTATTACTCCTAAGAGATAAGTAGTAATTGAATAAATTGGAATTTATCTAAGGCTAAAAAATAACATTCTAGGGACTTGAAGTGGTCTTTAAATTGAACATACAGCTGTACTTAGAGAGCAGGCACCCTATGGAATATACACATGACCTTGGAGCGGAGCTAGGAGAGCCTAGGCAAAATTATGTCAAGACTGTGACAGAAGATGGCTTGAATTTTGTTATTATATATTGATTAAATATAGCACAAGACGCTTGACTTCTTGCCATCCAAACTGACTGAGATCAAACACATCACCAATGTGGCTATCTGTTGTTTGGAAAGGGGGTGAAAGGTAGAGCACTTCAGAAGGAAGTAGAAATTAAGATCCCAAGCATGTGTGATGGGTCTCTTAAGAGAATTTACTGTATTCTTGGTTTATTCTGTTTCCTTCTGCTTTTGGAATGATCTCAAAGCTTTGCATAGTTACATAGTTCATGTGCTGAAGCAACACAGAATGACAGAATCATTTAGGCTGGAAGAGACCTTTAAGATCATCAAGTCCAACCATTAACCCAGCACTGCCAAGCCCACCACTGAACCGTGTTCCCAAGCACCACAGCTGCACATCTTTTAAACCCCTCCAGGGATGGTGACCCCACACACACCCCCCCTGCCCCGGGCAGCCTGTCCCAGGGCTTCACCGCCCTTTCGGTGGAGAAATGTTCCCTCACACCCAGCCTAAACCTCCCCTGGCGCAACTCGAGGCCGTTTCCCCTTGTCCTGTTGCTCGTTCCCTGGGAGAAGGGACCGACCCCCCCTGCCCACAGCCCCTGTCAGGCAGCTGCAGGGAGCAGGAAGGTCTCCCCTCAGCATTCTTTGAGTTAAGGGTGAAATCGTGCTGTTAAGGTGTTGGGTTTGAGTCAATACAGTGCCACTACATGTGTCCTTGGTTTGCTAGTATGTTTTCAGTAAGGCAAGGTGTTTGACTGAACTTGAAAATTATTTTCAGTACTAACTTGAGTGCTGTTTACTCTTTAGTAAAGACATATAAAGAGTCCTTTACTCTCGTTCTCTTACTTCTTTGTCCTTGCCTTAAATGACTAGTACTGCGAGAGTGCAAGAGGCTTGAGATGATAACGAAGCAGAAGAATGAGTGTTTAATTTTAAAACCATGCATAGTAGAGAAGTAGGACCTGTTGTTTTCTTGGGGAAATATGGTAACAATAGCATACTATACTTTAGTGGTAAATTGTATTAGGAAGTAAACTAGCTGTTAATTTCTTTAATAACTCAAGCCTGTTGGATGAAATGACATAATTGCTGCGGTGTGATCCCTGCTTTGTAATTCCATAAACCTTCCTTGCGATGTACAAGCTTCCGCTACTGCTTATGCTGACTTATTTGAAATGTTTAATGTTCACCTCCTGAGCGGCTGTCGTTACAGCTCTCTGGGGCAAGGGAAAGACAGACCTTCCCCTTCTGCTCCCCTCTTGCCCTTGTGAGCAAGGCTGGGGGATTAGGAGCTAAGAATGGTTCATGTGTGTCCTCTATGGATCGATAGACAGAAGTGCCTTAAACTTGTTGCTTTCTTATCCAGAACTCCAGTGTGGATTTCTTCTTACTTGAGGCCAAGTTGCCGAGTTTAATATTAGTAGAAGATACACTCTCTGAGCATGCTCTTTTGGATTGAATACTTCTTTTGCAGTGTTACAGGCTGTTTAGATAAAGTTCGTTTTGAGAAAACTTACGAATGCATGCAGAGTGAAAGTAACGTGGGAGGCATAAATAAATGTTATTGTTAAGTTGTGTTCTTGTAAAATTGTTGTTGAACACTTGTAACTTTCAGAGTTTTTTGTACTACTATCGCTATCAAAGGAATGTCTAGATGCAATTGTGATAGAAGTATTTATCTTTAAAAGGTGTCTGCTTCAGGAGGTCATCTGCTAGTAGTAGTAATACTGGTCTGAAATAACTGGTTTAAAACCTAAGCTATACTGTGTTGTTTGTGTCTTAGTGTGTGTTCTCCAAGATACTGTGGATATGTTTCTATTTTGCATATTGCTTCTTTACTTAGTTTTTCTTTTCAAGGCTTCTTTCAGTAAAATGTTTGCTTCTATCTCTAGAGGACAACCTAGACTTGGGATGTCTGCACTCAGTTTTGAAACGTGAAGCATCGTGGAAGTTCTGAGTTGAGTCAGACTTCATCAAAACTTAAACAAACAGTATGATTGATGCCTGTCTTTTGAAATCAACTTATGGATGGGGAGCTGGCACGTTCCTAATACTGGTCTTTGCTTCTTTTTGTGCTATTTTGAAAAGCAATGTTGAAAACAACAGGTCTTTTCTTACATGGTAGGTTTTCTTTTTCTTTCGCTGAGTACCTAGGTCTCTTGTAGCAGTGGCTCAACAGAGCTAACGAGCCTCATGGCTCTGACAAATCACAGAATTAGAATATCTGCGCAATTTTCTTAAGAAATTCTGTTCGTGGCTGGGGTTACAGAGCTCCCTAGACTGACGGTTTTACATAGCACAAAAGCTTTGTTTGACTGACTCTCTACTCTGCTGAAGGCGTCCTTCTTGAATGAAGACCTTTGCTCACCAAGATTGCTGGCTCCTCCGTTCTACTGCAGCACCTCCTCAAGGTGTGGACCTCCACTTGTTTGTCCTCGTGGAGGGTGGGTGGTGGTGTGCTCAATTATCTGTGTGCAGGTGCTGAGCAATGTGGGTGTGTAAGTGTCTCTTAACTGTTTCTTAATCAGTTTCCTCATTCTTTTTTTAGGGACCTTGACAAATCTATTTTGGGAGGGTATGGCTACTGTTATAGCTCTAAGTAGTCGCAGAACTGCATTTTATGGAGGGAAGCAAAGGGAAGGAGCCTTTTGGAGTTATTATTTAAGGATATTTGAAAAGGAGGGCAGCCTTGCTTTGGATTCAAGGAAACTGGGTATTTGCTTGTGCTATCGCTGGCTGTGATAGCGTTGTGTGGTTTCTGTCTCTTGACATTCAGCATCTCTGTTTCAGTGTTATTTACCTTGTATGCAGCTTAGTGGCTCAGGACTGATGAAGGTAAGAAGTGAAAAAACTACGCAGTCTGGTTTGGATGTGTGTGCTGATGCTGTGATAACTGCGCTGTGCTTGTTTGGCCAGGCCCTGCCTTCCCCAGGAAGATATTGGTGCTTAAGTGCCTGGAAAAATCTTTTTTGCTAGATTAGTAAGGACCTCCTAAGCTGTGGAGATAGTCTATATCCCTTATTAAGTTGTCAGAATCACACTGGTGCGTAGGACATTCCTTTTGACTTAAATGTTAGGCTAGCATTCCTAATAGTTGACTCTTCGCTTGTTTTATTTGGTTAAGTTGATAATATTAAGAAGTTAATTTTTTCTCCTGAAGCTGAAGCTCTTGGTTTTATAGAACGCTGCTGCTTCTGTCCTCAAAGGCTCGTGTGGCTGATAAACAAGATGATAGTGTCAGAAAACCCTCCAAACCAGGAGCTGCTGTGAGGCAGTCCCTCTGTCAAACGAGTGCTTGATATTCCAAGGAACTCTTCTCTCCTGTTGAATTAACATAGCAATAGCCGCTTTTTAGGAACCCTGAAATAAAGTGGTGAGGAGCTCTGTTACTTTGAGCTGGAGGGTCCACTTCCAGAACTTCCTTAGTTCATCGCGGTGACTGTAATCGTGATGGAGTAATGCAGGCCAAACCCTTTCTTTCAGACGTAAAAAAAGACACCACTTTTGCTCTCTGGGCAGTAGGCCTTCTTGAACATGTTCCTGAGCACTTGGTGGAGTTCACTTCTGCCAAGTTTCAAGATGATGTGACTAAGGTAAGGATTGGCTTGGTAAGAAGCTGATCCAGTCTTCGCTTTGTTGACTGGGAGTCATCGAGGTCTTACTCTGGACCTGCCTCTTCAGGATTCATTTAGGAGGCAGAAGTTACTCCATCGTGACTTCATGCTGGGTAGATACTGGTGTCAGAACGCATCTTTTATGGTAAAATGTGTACTGTCAATGAATCTTCAGTCTACCTCTGTAGTAAAAGGGCCTAGATTTTTCACTCTGCTTTTTCAGTTGATCTTTATCTCCCTTGAAAGTATTTTTCCTTTTGATAAGGTAACACACAGTGGTAACTTTAAAAGAAAATACTAATTCTGTGGTGATTCAGATGTCGCGTTTAATTTCTGAGGTACCTGTAGATTGTCTTGCTGATGTTCCAAACCACCGAGTAGATTTTAATTTCTTTTCTGTGGCTAGTAGTAAGAATTGTAGCCAACAAATTCGGAATTCTTGGCACTAAGCTTAAGCTTTTGGCCTCTGCAAGTCCGTGGTGAATTTTATTCAACTGAACAGTTAAGACTGGAATTTTGTTGGGACCCTGAAGTCTCACTTTTGTAGTTAATTATAGCCAGCTACTTGGACTGAGCCAAGAAAAGTTACTAATTATTCAGATGCCTTGGCATGCCTGTAGGAAGATGTACACGTGAAATAAAAACAATGTTGGTACCACCAATACATACAGTTCTAATGCTATGTTTTCTATCACTGTTTGAACTAATAAGGGACTTTGGTTTTTAACTGTTTTTGGAGGAATGACTCATTGTATGTTGTTTTCTGCATGCTCATAGGATTTTTAACACTTGAAATAATTTCAGGAAGGAATTGGTCTGAACCACATCATCTTTTTTTCTGTAGCAGGTACAAATTCAGCCATTATACCACAGCAGGAAATGCTTAGGTAGTATTAGGTTGGGGGGAATGTTGGATTTATATCCCATCTGGTGCCTAGCTGAGTGTGGTAGGGAAGGTCATTCTAGGTAAACCAACATACACATCCGCTATAAAATAAATGGTACTGATGATGTGATTTTTCTTTGTTAATGGTCCTGTATCCTGGAAAGATATTAGTTTTCAGGTGGGAAGTGAAAGCATATATATATATATATATATGACGGAGGCGCAACGGCAATTTCAGCTGCAGAAGTGTTTTAGTTTGCTGGCTAAATGAAATATTAGGAAGTCACATTTCTTTTGTGAGTGGACCTCAATGTGTTAGTTCGGGGAGTGTATCTGGTCAAAGTGCACTCTCATGTGAAGGCTGGGGAGGGAAGAGTTGGACTCCAAGTAAAGCTGAATGTCTCGCTGTGGTATTATTTCAGGTGTAGGGTAAAGATGGGGTTTGTGAAAGACTGGCTTTTATAACTTTTAGCTCTTCAGTGTATGATGGCTATTTGTAAACGGTGATTTGCCACAATGCAGTGAGGAAGAATTGAGAGCAATGTGTTGTGGTGAAGGCTTGGTCTTTCAAATGCTGTTGTTGATATCCCAGAAGAGCTATGACAGATCAGCTGAAGCTAATGGAGAGCTGGCAAAATGTCTGGGCTACTATGAATCAGAAATTTGGAAGCAATTGTTTTTTTCCTTGGCTAGAAAACAGTGAGAAGCAGTCACATGCAACCTTTTCATGAGGCCAGTGTATGCTTTCTAAAGCACGTGTCCAAATTCTCATGTAACACACCTAAATGTTTTGTATAACACTTCTGACAATTGTTCTCATTTAACTAAGGTTTTGCCTAGATGTAACATTAACCGCTATCCTGTTAGTGCGGAGTGGTTTTAAAAAAGGTGGCTGTTTGAAGTCAATATATATTATTTGAGAGTATATATTATTTGAAAGTGAGTTTTGAAATGCAACATTCTGTTTCCTTTCTTTAAGTGTACGTGCTTGGTTTGACCATAATGCCTACAGCGTTAATGCTGGCTGTGTTTACAACGTGTTGTTTGGGGTTAGTAAATAATTTTGAAGCAGCAGGAGTGACCTACTTCTTAGAAGCATTTGTCTTCTGGCTGTTTTGCGGGTGCTATGGATTCCTAGATCCCTTACATGTAAAGGCAATCTTCTTTCAGTTTTAACGCTCCACAAAGTGAAAAGAAATATAATTTTAAACATTATCCAGACAAAAGCACTGCTTATTTGTACAGTTACTGTTTTATTTCATAAAACAACGCAGAAGTGTGGCATGAATACCAACTGTAGACTGAATTATTTTCTTGTGTACAGGGAGTAATTACAAACAAAAGTGTTCTATACTAACATTTTTATTACTGCTGGTTTAGATCACTACTACTTCTATTGAAGAATAGTGAGTTTCTGTTTCTTGCTTGATTATAACTTTACCACACTAGATTTCATGGTGCAGACTTATGATTTCTGTGGGTTGGGTTATTGTAAAATACTGAATTTTGGCTAGAGGCAACGTGTGATTCCCAGTTCTGCCCTAGCTCTGCTCCTTTCCCCCTGCTCAGTTTTTCCTTGCTTATCGGCTCTGCTTCCTGAGCTTGTGCCATCGTTTCTGGGGATATTTTGCTAGTTCATATTTTTATGTGAACTTGCACTGTTTCTAATGGATGTAAGGGCATAGCAAATTCCTGGGGGAACCAAGCTTCCTTTCTACAATATTTCTGTCTGACATTGCGGGTATTTGTTGAGTTTGAAAAGCTTGTGTTTTAAGCAGGGACGTTTCTTGCAGAGAATGTAATTTACCAGGTTAAACCAGTGTAAGGTATGGAGTGAGGACAAAACAGTGTATTGTCTAAAGTAAAACAATGGGGATGAGGTAAAAATCCATAGCATATTAGAGGTCTAATTGTGTAGTAAGGAAATGGAAAATGTTCAGTGGACCTCAGAGTACTGAGGTACATGACTGAGATTGTAAAGTTACCCTAAACAAATCTCAAAAGGGATAATTGCTTTTACTTGCGGATTACTGAAACATGTTGAACTAAACCTCAACAATAAACTTAAAGCAGAAGACAAGGTAGAGAGACCCAGCTTTGTTACCAAAACTGCGAAATTGGGAGCAACTCATTTGACTTGTTTCTAGTTAGAATGGTTTCCCAAGCTGTTGGGCACTAGGAAACACTTACTGCGGAAAGGTAATGGGACTTGATGCCTTTGTTAGCATCTCTCAGAAGAGCTGCTGATGTGTTTAGGAAAGTGAAGGCACTTACTTTTGTTTTGCTGCAACCATTATTGCCATCTGCTTGGTTTCCTGGGACCACTGATACTGCTGTTATGCCCCGAGCTGGGGGCCTGCATGCGGGTGAGGGAGGGATGGGCTCTTTTCCAAACTTCTCTGAGAAGCAGTAGTAGCTCTCGTCATTGGAGAGTCGTATCCTTTTACTAGGTCCTCCAGAAGGATGAAATACTTGGAGATGGGGAGGCTCACTGGATTACGACAGTGCCTTTGATTTTTGAAATCTGATGTTTCTGTATTTTTGATACTTTAAACGGGTTTCAGATGAAGTGGGTCTATTTACTGCTCACTCAAATTGCTTCTGAAAAATGAATCCTAATCGTACTTTTTCACGTTGCCAGTGAAGCCTCAGAAGGCACCTTCAGCCTTAGCGGTAGGCAGAGGAATAAGGCCATTAATTAACATTCCTTACACTCCAGAGTGTTTTAAGGCCCGTTTTGTAGTGTGACCTCTGGGCTGAACCTCTGTTCTTGCTCTCTCTCCATAGGTGTTCCGGATCGCTTTTAAAGATGTTCTTTATTAGGTTGAAAGCTGGAATCGCTTCAGATTCTTGGGCTCAGGAGCTCGATCTTATCAGTCGCCTGTTTCTCTTCCTTCCCTTCCCGACCGTGCCTCCCCTCCAGTGTGGGCTGACCCAGGGTCCTCCACCAGGCAGGTCTCTGGCTTGTTTTTCCAGACTGGCGCTTTTGTAATTAAATATCTCAAGCAAAACTATGTGTTCCTCCGGCTTAAAATTGCTCCAGATAATTTTCTTCTCTTATTCCTCACCGTGGTGGTACTTTTCTACAGTAAACAGTAAGAAAATCCATTTTTCAAGTTTTTGGTTTAACAATGCTAGCTGTGTCATGTTGGCTGGAACAACTGTACTTTGAAATTGTTGGGCTTGTGTTTTGTCACTCCATTTTAACACTCAGCCTTTGCTGTGCAGAACATCTCAAATCCTGGTATTTAACTTGTACTAAAGAAACTGTTCTCTCAAATTGATGTAGGAATATCTAGGACTCGTATCCATTCCTTGTTCAGCACCTGATCTTGCCATCTGTGTATGTCCGTGGGTACATGGTAATGTTTACTTCGACTGACAGATCCTCAGATTTGCCTTCCAGCAAGAGCATGGCTTTCTGCAAGCTTTTTATTCCTGTTCAGTGTTTATCAACATACATCAAATTCAGTTGTCTTTACTGTAGACAATACAAGAGTGTCCCTTGTGACTGGCACAGAGAGCCTTTGTGTGGGGTGCTGGAGTGAATTAGAAGAATTGTACACAACTCTTCTTTTATTCACTTGAACATTTTGAGGATTTTATACCTTTAAGAAAGAATGATGGGAAAAGATACTTTTCCTGCATTTTTTCTTCCTCTGCAAATACTTAAGAAAGCTTGGTGGTGGTGGGGGGGGTGTTAAGTCTTGGGGGGCTCGGGGAAATGTTGTGCTAGGTGGAAGATACTCTTTTGTCTGGGTATTATGAACAAAATGGAAACCTTTCCACTAAGCTTCACTAAGATAATTAAAATAATTCAGTTATGGGGAGGGAAACCTGCAAATGTTCCCCGCAGAAATGCCCTGCAGAAGGACAGGCTTCTGAAGAGCTGGCAGGAAGGACAGAAAAGTAGTTAATGTAGCTGAAAACAGTTGAAATACCTGAAAATGAAATGAATGCTCTTGGACCTCACAGTGGGTAAGGAAGTGAAGAATTGGTCTCTGTTTGAATGATGGACAAGGAACTGAGAAAGCAATCTTAGGGTAGCTGATGAATTTATCTGGACTTCATAGCTGTGGATACTCAGACGTGGAATACAGTTACCAAATACATGTACACCGTATCATTAGATGGGAAGGTCATACTGCTCTTTCGTATTCTAGCAGGCACGTCGGTGTAACTTTCCTGTCCCTCGTGCTCTCCGTAGCAATGTTTGAACGGAAGGAGAATCTGAATTACCTGCAGTGTTCCAGTATTGCAAAAACCTGCCTTTGAAGAGCTGATCATACCAAATGAAATGCCAATTGTTTTTCCTACCTCATTTGAAAAAAAAAAAAAAAAAAAATCATGTAAGACTAGAAATAGTCTGTTGTACCTGTGACTTAAGTGTATGGACTTGAAAAAAGTCCTTAGGATGCTAGGTAAAATCATGTAATTTTGCAAAAAAGTGAAGGTCAGGTGACAGTACGGGGCTGTAACAAACTTAGGAGAGATGGCTTAATAGATACTACCGTAATGAACACAGGGGAAATATGTGTGGGTGTTGCTGTGTTGTAGTTAATGATTCTGTTGGGAAATACGCTTTTACGGCTTTAATATCTGTCTTGCGGTTTGTTGGGGAAAGCAAACAAGCAATCTTTGTATCAATGGTATCAACTGCTATCGGTGATAGCCATCTTTTTGCTGCTGTAGAGTTTATGACATATAAATTGGAGAATACAAAAATGAAGATTCTTCGTCTAGGCAGGTATACTACCAATCTGAAAAAAATGGATGCTTCGGTTGAAGCAGCTGCTTGCTTGAAAGGCTTTTCTGTGTGAATCGGGTATTGGGAATAAGTATTTCCCATGATGAATTCGATGGTAGGTGAGCATGGTTTGATGCTCCTATGCTTGTAGTATGGATATTTTTTACAGTTTGTTGGTTTGGTTTTGCAAAAAGAGAGCAAACTGAAAATACCTGTGTTTGTAGATATGCAGGTATCTCCTTGCATAAAGCTATGAATTTTGAAGTGGCATGGCATTCAGAGAAATGTAAAACATGTCCTTGTGCTTTTCTAAACTAAATATTGGTCAGTTTTATTTAACTATGGTCGGAGCATTTCAGAAAGGTTAAGATGGACGCTTGGAATTGCGGTTCAGTTGGTATGTTTTGCTACCTTAATGAATTTGTTATTAGCAGCCTTAAGCCCCTTGCTAGGTTATTGAAACATGCTTGTCTTCCAGGTGAATAAGATTGTCTTTCACTTATATTGGGAAGCAGTATTGCCGTACTATCATACCGATTAGGTATTTCTGTGTTGGAGACAAGTCATGTCCTGCCACTGATGGATTTATATAGTGTGAAACTGCCTTGCTTGGACTGAAAACAGTCTAGAAAAAACAAAATGCAACTGAAGCTTTTGGGTAGTTTTCCCATGACAATGATAATGCTGTTAACAGTGGTAGCAACGCATGTCAAAAGCCTGTACAAGGCTGGTGGTGTTTGTCTCCCAAATGCAGTGCGTTAGCAGAAAAGTCCTATCTAGAACCTGTCCAATGCTACAGGGTTTCTGTTTTCCCCTAAAAAATGTGAAGCTCAGGTGTTAGCCCCAGTAGTAAATACGATAGAAGTGATTTATGTTTCTGGCATTGCTTTTGCCCAAATGCTTACATTCCTCCTTATTTAATAATACTACTTTGACTGAGAACTTCAATAACTTCATCTTTCCAGTTCAGGCTGGAAAAAATGGTGTGTTTGTGGTGGGTATTTTTTTCCCTGTTGATGATATTAATACACAGATTACATTTGATACAGAGCACAACCAAAAATCCTTGATAGATCAGAATGAAAGCAAGATTAGACCAAATAAAATTCTAGCAGCAAATTCTAGGTGTTGGACCCAGGGTTGTTTCTATGAGCCAATAAAATTATACTTTCCTCTTAGGTGGTGCTAGCTTTTTTCCTATTGTTTTGACGTATTGGTTTTTTGTGTTTAATACTGTGGCTTTAGCTATGAATTCTTGCATATCCAGTGTCGGTACCTTTTTAACAAATGGTATCAGTTTTTTTTATAGCACCTTACCTCCTTTTACTGTGTATAAAAATGCAAAACCTAAGTTGCTTAAAAATTTTTTTGAGAGCAAACTGTGTATGACATTCATACCACTGAAAAATTGTTTTTATAGCTTTTCAGTAATTCAGTCTTCACCCTTAGAAATGTGAGCATGATGCCTTGGTTTACAAATGCTGGTAGGCTGGCTATTCTATCTTAAAACTCTGGCTGTTGATTACTGTTCATACGCTAATACTGTTAGCCTCAAATCTCCTTTTGTGGAAGAACTGTAATCCATTGTATAAGCTAAATGTTGCTGGCATGAAGAGAACGTGACAAGCTCCTCTTCATATTTAGGTGTATTTGCTTTGTCTTTGCCAGTACCTCCAGTGTATATACCTGAATGCTCGTGCTTTCTATTTAAGCTTTATTTGTTTTATAGGCTGCGTTCTATTTTTATGTTACAGTATACAAGTTAAATACAAAAGAACTTTCATGCCTATTTGATCCTACTTCTTTTTAAATAAACTCTGCAAATAATTTTCCTTTTTAGGAAACTTTGTGCAATGGGATTCTGACTAGCTGAAGGTCAGGAGTTGAGTATATATTGTGTAATTAGCCACAAACTTGGTGTTTGTCCTGCTTGTGTATTGCTCTCTTTGGCTCTGTTCCTTATGCGTAGTGGCTTGGTGAAGAGCTCTTCTGTTCTGCTGGCTTGCCAAATATCTTAAAGACGGGACATGTTAGAACTGCAAAAGGATTTAGAACTGTTTCAGAGGGTATCTCATCATTAGTAGGATCTGGCTTTAATATGACAAACCCTAAATGAGTATCTAATCCTCTTTTTGAGGATAGACGTTTTATCCTCATTTTTAAACATAGCCTTCTACTATTGCACTTAACTGAAACAGCTATTTGCAACTGCAGTTGGATGCTTGCAGAACAAGATGTGTTGGTATATATTTCATTTTGGCAATTGGAAAACACTAAACTCGAGCCAGAGGTAACTTTGTAATGTTTGCGAGCTAGCAATGTATGTTATGATAATATTATGTTACTGTGGATTTACCCAAGTATTTTTTTATTTCTCATGCTGAATGAAACAAGATCTGGCTAGTACAAGAGGTTAAATTGAGAATAAACAGAAATTCTCCTAGATATAAACCCCATGTGTAGTAGACCATGATATGGCAGTCCTTAACCTCACCTCAGCCTTGGATTACTTACAACTGCGGCAATCATAAGGAGTAAGTGAAAGGCACAATTTCACTGCTTTCTGAAGAACGCCTGACGGGAGCAGAGGGAGGTGATCCTTCCTCTCTGTCCAGTACCAGTGAGGCTGCATCTGCAGTACTACTATTAATTGTGGGCTTGCCTGTACAAGGAAGATACGGATCTACTGGAGCAAATCCAGCGCAGGACCAAAAGATGACTAAAAGACTGGAGCGTCTTTTCTATGAGGAGGGGCTGAAAGAGCTGGGACTGCTCAGCCTGGAGAAGAGCAGGCTCAGGGATGGTCATATCAACGTGCCCAGGTACCTGATGGGAAGGAATGAAGGAGGAGGCAGGTTCGCTCTGGTGCCCGCTGACAGGACGAGGCAGCGGGCACACACTGAAACACGTGAAATACCATCAGAAGACAAGAAAATGTTTTCTGACCAGGAAAGCGGTCAAATAGGGCAACAGGCTGCCCAGAGAGGTGGTGCAAAACCACCGTCCCTTCCTTCTTTGCAGGTGTTTCCCCACACTTGGCAAGCCTATCCAGCGGTGTTTAACTTACCTGTGAAATGTTACGCTGTGTGGAAGCTGGAGTGGGTGCTTTGTTTATTGCTTCAGCTTAAAAACGCAATGGTTTAGATTTTAAGACTAATGAAAGTTTATTTTGAAGTTTGTAACAAAAGTTGCAGCGTTAATGGAAAGCGTGTATGCTTGGTGTGATTCTCTCATAAGTGCTTCATACGTCATGAATGATTTATAATGCTGCAAGTGCTTGATAATGTTATGTGCTGCAGTCCTCAAAGCTGGTATTTCTGCTGTATATACACAGTTAAATTGGAGGCTGATTCATAATTTTTCCCAGTTGGATAACTGTGGTGGGAAATTTTGTGGGCTGGAGCAGATTGGAAAGACAAACTTCCTGGGTATCTCCTCTTGAGAAAAATTTCCTTTTGACTGAACATCTGTTTCCCTGTCTCAAGGTTAACCTTTAGCATTATATTTGCTGAACAGTAAAATCATGAATACATGCAAATCTGCTAGAGTGCTTTTTCTTTACATTGTGAATATAAATACTTAAAGCAATAGATGAGCAAGATTATGATGTGTTGTAAAGTAGTAATATACATACTGAGAAATATTTTAAGCTAGGACTATGTATTGGAAAAGGCATGAGTACTTGAAATGAGAAATAAACATTTCATTAGGTGCCTTTAAGCACCTCAGAAGAAAACTTGTGCTCTAGACCCTTCATCAGCTGCTTTGCCCTTCTCTGGACACACTCCAGCACCTCCGTGTCTGTCTTGTGTTCAGCGTTGGGCCCCTCACCACAGTATTTGAGGTGCGGCCTCGCTGGTACTGACTACAGAGGGGTGACCGCTGCCCTTGTCCTACTGGCCACACTGTTTCTGATACAAGCTGGGATACCACTGGCCACCTGGGCACACTGCTGGCTCACTTCAGCTGGCTGTTGAGCAGTACCCCCAGGTCCTGTTCTCCCAGGCAGCTTTCCAGCTGCTCTTCCCCAAACCTGTAGCATGTTGTGACCCAAGTGCAGGACCTGGCACTTCTTGTTGAACCTTGTAGAGTTGCCTTCAGCCCACCAGTCGAGCCTGCACAGACCCCTCTGCAGAGCCTGCCTACCCTCAGGCAGGTCAACACTCCCCCCCCAGCTTGGTGTCACTTGCAAACTTACTGGGGGTGCGCTTGATCCCCTCATCCAGAGCATCGATACAGATACTAAACAGAACTGGCCCAGTTGGCTGGTACCTCCCCAGCTTGCCAGGACTGTTGAAAAATGATGGAGAGCTGCTTGGTGAGCTCCTCAGCCTGCTCCCTCCGTGCCCTCAGGTGCATCCCACCTGGCCCCATAGACTTGTGTGTGTCCAGGTGGAGCAGCAGGTCACTGCCATGTCCTCCTGGGACAGGGGGGCTTCATTCTGTTCCTCATCCCTGTCTCCCAGCTCAGGGGGCTGTGTGCCCTGAGAGTAACTGGTCTTGCTACTGAAGACTGAGGGCAAAGGTGGCCTCTTCCTCACCCTTTGTGACAGTGTTCCCCCCTGCATCCCATAAAGGATGCAGGTTACCCTTGGCCCTCCTTCTGTTGCTAATGTATTTGTCAAAACACTTTTTGTTTTCTTTTATGGCAGCGGCCAGCCTGAGCTCTAGCTGGCCTTTTGCCTCTCTCTTCTTCACCCTGCGTAACCTCGTGACATCCTTACAGCCCTCCAGAGCTGCCTGCCCTTCTTCCAAAGGCGGCAAACTCTCCTTTTTTCCCTGAGCTCCAGCCAAAGCTCTGTGTTCAGCCAGGCCAGTTGTCTTCCCTGCTGCCTTGTCTTTCAGTACATGGGGATGTTCTCCCTCCTGTGCCTTTAAGACTTCCTTCCCAAAGAATGTCCAGCCTCCCTGGACCCCCCAGCCCTTGAGGGCTGCCTTCCCAAGGGACTCTGTCGACCAGGCTCTTAAACAGGCCAAAGTCAGTTCTCCAGAATTCCAAGGCAGTGGTTCTGCTGACCCCCCCCCCCCTTCCTTACTTTTCCGAGAATCAAGAACTGAAGTCATGCCTGCTTATGCCCCAGACATCCTCCAGCCACCACGCTGCCCACCAGCCCTTCCCTGTCTGTAAACAGCAAGTCCAGCGGGGCATCTCCCGGGTTGGCACACTGACCGCCTGGGTCAGGGAGTTCTCTTCCACATGCTCCAGGAACCTCCGAGGACTGTTTTATCTCCACTGTGTTGTATTTCCAGTGGACATCCAGTAAGTTGAAGTCCCCAGTGAGAACAAGGACTAGTGATCGGGAGACTTCTCCCTGTTGCTTGTAGATTGTTTCATCCGCCTCTTCACCCCGGTTGGGTGGTCTG
This sequence comes from Falco punctatus, assembly GCF_963210335.1. Classification (NCBI taxonomy): domain Eukaryota; kingdom Metazoa; phylum Chordata; class Aves; order Falconiformes; family Falconidae; genus Falco; species Falco punctatus. Next base: position 7,780,783 of record NC_137588.1, read on the forward strand.
TAATGTCCAGACCTCTGCCTTGCTGGCCTTCCCCTGATCCTTGCCCACAAAGGCTTGACCTTGTTGTTACCACTATTTAAGCACTAAGCAGTGGAAACAGTCCCTAACTTAGAGAGCTACCCCAGCACCTCTCCTTCCTTGCTTAGCCCTTCTGAAGCATTTGTAGCCACCTATTGCAGCACTTCAGTCATGCACATTATCCCAATGTGTTTCCATGGTGTTCCTGCTGCATGATGGCTTCCAGCTCTTCCTGGTTGTTGCCTGTGCTTCAGGCATTGGCGTAGATACACTTCAGTTGTGCTGTCGATCTCTCCTCCAGTCCCGGCATGCTGCTCCTCGGCTTATCTTTAACAAGCTTGGTTTCATTCCCTTCCCCCTTTGAATCTAGTTTAAAGCTCTCTCAATGAGTCCTGCTCATTTCCAGACCTAGAATCCCGTTCCCTTTTTGAGACAGGTGAACCCCATCTGTTGCCAGCAGGCCTGGTGGGGTGCCAGCTGACCCATGATCAAAACCCCTCAAAATTCAGCTGGTGACACCAGGCCTGGACCCAGGTATTGATCTGTGTGACCTTCAAATGACATGCACTGTTGTTCCCTGAAACTGGCAGGAGAGAATAAACCACTGTTCCTGATCCCTCAACCAGCTGCCCCAAGGTACTGAGGTCTCTTGGTTGCTCTCGGACTTCTTGTTTGGACTTCACTGCTGCCCCTGGGAAACCAATAGTGGGTAGTGATCAGAGGGCCGTACCAGATGAGAGAGTTTCCTAGCGAGGGGTCCAAGCTAACGTGACTTAATGCTCAACTTCTCTTTAACACTAAGAAGGGAAGCATCTTGTGCACATCAGAAACCAACCAAAAAACCTAGATATCATTCTGCTTTCAGAATCTGTTCAGTGTCAGGGTGATTCTCAGAGTTGTTGGAAGTTGCCTGTTGGCTGGTCTAGGTAGCAAATTCCAGTTACGTTAAACTTTCAACATGTCCCCGTAAAAGAAGGGCGTTATTGGTGGCTGTGTTAAATCTGACAGCTGATGTTCAGTGTTGAATGGTGGGGTGGTTCCCAGGGGTGCAAACTTAGCATGACTTTTAGCTCTTGGGTGTCTTGTTATCTTCAGAATATTCTGAAATCATGTTAAAGTTCATTGTTAACTACAGTTTTAAGAATTTTTTTTTCTGAAATAAACCAAGTAGGTATTTAGACAGGTAATTTTAAGTGCCTATTGCTCTTCTGCAGCAATTGCTCATTAGCTTTTACTTGACGTGGTATGTGAGCAGCCTGCCCTAGGTAATAGAAGAATGTGTACAAAAGTCTAATGGGAATTTAGAAGCTGATCTTCTGCCAACATAGCTGTGTAAAAACGTGAGTGATAGGGATTTGATGGTAATTAGGTCAACAGTTTTAGGTCTGGTTAGTTAAATTTGTAGCAATAACGGTGTGAGTTTTCCAGAAGTTGTCTTTAGATTTTGTTATGATTGAAAGGAGTGTTAGGAAATCCTAACTTCATATACATCTGTTTTTTGAAATGGAAAGATCTTGTGGCATAATTGCAAAATAATGCTGTACAAGGGGAACGACTTGGAAGTGCTAGTAGTTGTATGAAGATTATCTTTGTTGTATGATTAGGATTGAACAGGGTAGATGGGTGCAGTATATCACACGGATTTTTAATCTTACCTGGAGTGGCAAAGACATTGCTTTGTATTCAGAGGTCCTGACCGTGTTCACAATTTAAAGAAAAAAAAAAAAAAAAGAGGGGAAAGAAAAGCTAGTGCTACTGGTTCACAATCACTGTTTTTGTTTTAGTTGGAAAGTACTTGAAACATCAGTGAAGTAAAGCTGTAATATAACTTGTTGCAGAGATGCAAGCAGGCTTGACAGTCCATGGAGTAGGAGTATTAGCGATCCAAAAGTTTAATAATTTTGTTAACAGAAGCAAGAATTGTGTTTTGCAGTTGCATCTTGAGTGATACAATTAAAACTGCTCTTTCTGGTAGCATTTATCTTTTACATAGTTATATTAGTCTAGTGATTATACAAGCCAGTATATCATGTGGGAGTGCCCGCATCTTTCAGCAGTAGGAACTGGTTTTCTTTGCAGAAAACGGTGTAGCTAAGTAAATAGGATTTTTTAATAGGCAAATAAAAAGTAGGGACTAAAAGAGGTAGACTGCTTTCAAGGATGAAGGGATACCTAATGTTACATGTCAAATCAAACCCAGGTGTGGCGTCCCTGCTTTAGAGCTCCTGGTTTAATGCTGCTGTTTTCCAGTGGGAAAGGGAGAGAGATCAGGCACAGAGAGGGAAGCAAGAGGGGGAGAGAAGTATCTCCATGCAAATTGGAAAGGTTTTGGGGCAAAACGTTACCTATAGCCAAAACACTTGATACTGCATTTCCAAAGGTAAGGGTACGGCAATTCTTCCTTTCTCAGCACTTCTCTCGCTGGGAGGTAATGGGAACTCAACCTAGCAGCCTTTCACATGGTGAGCATATGATTGAGTGACCTCTAATTCCACACAGTAATATCTACTGTTTGATGTAAAGGCTCTTTAGTTCTGGTACTGAGCCGCTGTTTGTTTTTGCTTCCAACATATTTAAAGAAGACGGTTCAGTGTCTTTTAAGAATGTTATTCTGGACATGGTTCTTCCCTTCTGTAAATGGTATTCCAAAATAAAATATGATTTAGGCTTATTCGTTTTTGATTAGTTACATAGGAGATGTCGCAATATCACCATGGCTTTAAAGAGATTTTTTTTCCCCCCATGTAACATTCGTATGTTAAGATTAGTCTGTTTTTTTGTTCTCTTCAGCTTGAACCTTCATCAGATGTGTGTGCTTTTTAGGAGTGGTGCAAATCTCTCTTGAATTGCTTTATTCTCTAGGATTTGTTCATCTGCTGTAATGCACATATTCTTGAATTTATTCAAGAAAAGGGTGGTCGAGGGCATTTTTTTTAGAAAAAGCATCAGTCACAGATGCAAGGGGACTGGATTTAGCCTCAGTGGTTCAATAGCAGAGTATTCATTGTGCTTTGGCCTTTCTGCTAGTACTTTGTAAGTGCTAGGATGGTAACCACAAAGTCGGTTGAGAAGGTACTTCATAGTGCAGCAACCTTTTGCCGTAAGAGGCAATGAACCGAAGTTCAGTATACTGGAATTTAACATGTCGATCCAGAAGCAGGGGAGAAAACATTTTTGAGCCACTTATATCCAAGAATCTTTTGTTGGAGAATAGCTAGGTGGGAAAAACATGGAATGCATTTTGTCTTCAAACACGAAGGGGACGAAGCAAGAGGAGCAAAATAGGATAGTATATAGTAAATAGATAGTAAATTACTGCTGTTTCTATGTAATGTGAACACTGAAGTAGTGAGATATCCTTTTGCCAGGATAAGTACGTGTATATAGGCAGTATGGACCATTGAGTTTTTGTGAGGTGATCTTTCTGGGTTTGCATGTACTTGGAAAGCATCTGCAGAGTGGCTGACTTTTTTTCTTTAGTGGAGCATCGCACCATTTGTTCTACTGTGCAGCATGTTAAGAAGGGAGCAGATGTGAGTTTTCCTTTCATTATATAAATATTCAGAATTTTTGAGGGGTTTTCACTTGGTATGAAACTTAAGATAGCAAAACTGTATTTGATCAGTTTAAAACCTTCACTTGTGCATCATGGTATCATAGGAACATTTGGGTTAGAAGGGACCGCAGGAGGTCATCTAGTTTAGCTTCCTGCACAAAGCAAGGTCAGACCAAGTGTTTTAAAACTTGTGTGAAACTTACCATGTTTGTGACGTGCAGCTGGAAAAAAAAGATTACTTGCATTTGACATAACTTTCTGGAAGTATTCTCTAGCCCTCATTAGCTCTCTCCTCACCCCTGGTGTTTTGCAAGTCTGCGAAGCAGAAAATTTCCTCAGGTAGGTCTTCTGCTCTATTGTTTTAACTCCTGTGCATAAACAAGAATATATGAAAACTGAGATTTGAGGGGTGGATGAAACCCACATGAGGTGCGCCTGGCCCAAGAAAGCAGTCAGTAATGCTTTTGCATAAGTTACAGGGGACTTGGTCTGAGCTGTTGGCGTTGACACTGAAGGATTGCTAAGGTAGCTGTCTCTGTCTGTTTTCCTGACTTTAAATGTGATCTTCATCTCCTGTGAGAGTAGTTGGAGGCAAGGAAGGAAAGGTTGCCTGGTGATTGCACAGCCTTTTCTGCTAGGGAGATCAGGTGTGTTCTTCCCAGTTGCTCCAGGAACAGCCCTGTCTGTCAACTGAGTGTAAAAGGTGACAGATACGTGGTGAAAGCAAAGTCTTAATGCTCTGTGTGTGACTGTAACCCCACACATCTGTTTAGACTATTTGAAACTGAGGCCTTCCAAATTCAGTCAAATGTTTTGCAGAAGCTGTAGCTTGATGTCCCAGTATTTCCTCATACTAATGGGCTCTCACCGTGGCTGAACGTCCCCTCATTTGTTGCTGTCCTTCGGTTGCCGAGGGCCAGTCTTTGCCCACCTGATACATTGGCACCTACTGGGTAGCTTTGTCTCTCCATCTTTTGCTGAGCAGAATATGTGTCTTGCAGCACGGAGTTGCTTTGATTTTGCTGGTGGTGTGAAACTGAGGTAGCTGGCTGGCCCTCGGCATTCTAGACCCCACATCAAATGTTGCAGGTGAGTAGCTGCCTTCAACGTGACTTCCACCCTTTACTCCCAGCCAAGTTCATGATAAGATGGCAGATGCATTGTGTGGTTTGGGTAACCTCGCTGACAGCTTTTTGAGTTCTGATGAATCTGTCATGGGTTTTATGCCCTTGAGCCAGTGTAGGTAGTGTCCAGTCAGAGGAACCGAAGTCACTAACCTGGGTGTAAAATCCAAATGTTAGATAAGCCAGTTCCTTTTGGGTTCTTACCCTCTTGTGAACATGTAACGATATTCTTTGATATTGATTGCAAAGATAGGCTTACTGAAGGTTCTTCACATCAAGCACACTATAGCTGTTGAAGAAACTACCAGAGAAACTGTGATGTGGGTAAATGAGTTCTGCACCAAAGTACTTTTTACCAAGGTGCAGCTGGTAGCGTTCTGTATTGTCACTGCTTTTTTTTTTGACAGTTATTTTTCTTACTACTAGATTGCTGAAGATGAATACATAAAACCAGAATCGTCGTCACTTCCAAAAAATCCTAAAAATGGTTGGAACGCCTCACAAGGTCAGAACTTGAGAGACTCTTAAGACCAAACTTGGCCATTGCTGTCCCACCAAAGTAGCACCTCAAGGAGTTTCTCTCCTGAGTAAATTCCTCATGCTGTTAGCTTCCCAATTTCAGTGAACAATGAGCAGGGACAGGTTTTTCAAGACAGGAACATGTGCTTTTTCATTCTTGTCAGGTAGTTTTGAATAGAATTAATTCTTCTTCCCAGGGTATTAAGAAAGGCCAGTTAATCCAGACTAGAGTATATGATCACTGATTTGCAGTGAATGTTTCAAACGTAATATATTGCCTTGTATTACCTAGACAAAAGGGTGCCAGTAGGGCATTAAGCACCTTTGTTTTTAGCTCTCTTTGACAAGACATCTTTGTCATCCTTTTCCAGCTTTCAACTTCAGGTGTCCACATTTTAGAGAAATAGCCAGTCAATCTGATGGGTCTTTATGAAGGAGCTAGCAGACAGTATGGACTAAGTTCACTTTGACTGGGATATATTTGCTATTCCTTGGCTGTTACAAAAATTACTTGCATGGGTAATGACTAACTAAGGGCTATCAGAGTTATGAGGGCTTTTTTTTTTAATCTTTGTACTGACGAGGTCAAAATTATTAATACCATTTGTTCAGCAAACCATGTATGTTCTGGAAATCGGTATTTCTTCAGAAGATCTGTGTCTTCTACTGCTTAATTAAATGATGCTCCAAATTCACTGAATTTCAGATCACTTCATAGTTCAATGAAAAAGCCCTTCTTTATTTGGTAAAATGTGCTTTAAATATACATCTACCTGATGACCTTTGTTATGGCATTTGGGTCTTAAACACTATTCGAGAGTGTTCTGATTATATAATTGACAACTTTACAAGTTAATTGAGAAACCAAATATCTTAAAAGTGGCCAAATATAAGAAACTGACAAACCTTCAAACCAGCTGACCCAATTCATCTGTCTTTCAATGAACTAGTGAACAGTGGTGGTGGTTCCCCCCACCGCCTCGCCCTCAGAAATCCTTTTTTGAAGACTTCTTTTTTCCAGATGCTTAACGTTAGGGAGGGGAACAGGGGAGTTTTAGCAGTGCTTGCCCATTCTGGCTGCGCGTACAACCCCAATTTGGGACTTAATAATATTTGTCTTAATTCTCATACAGTTCCCTGTGACAAGATGGTCATTCAGTACTGAATAAGCATTAAGAGAACTTACTGCTCACAACTGGGTTACATTAACTCAGTCAACACGGATGCAAAGCCATACCAGTTTGCTTTATTCACCTCCTGTGGTGATTTATGTGACTCTTAGAATGCGATGGGTAAGAAGCGCGCAGGCAGTCTTGGCTGAGATGTGTCTCAAGTTGTTGTAATGGAGTTACTTCTAACATGTTTTACAGTATCTGCTATGAAAATTGCTTTATATAGTACGCATATTCATAAAAGGGTGTCATCTATTAAGTATTACTGGAGATGAGCAGTGCAGTTCGAGATTAGCATGGGTGACTCCGTAAGACACGGAGAGTAGCAGGCTGCATGTTTGGTTTAGAAGTAGATACTGAGTGTTTACTTGGGACTGTTTGTGGCATTCCCTGGTGAAATAACGCTTAGTGTCTATATGCTAAACTTCTGACTAGTTAGGTTGTTGTAAGGTATCACTCTGGGAACTTCTGCTGTATCCTAAAAAATGGGAATCACTGCAAGCAAGCATGTATGATTTAACATTTCTACAAAATTGTTCTTAGAGTCAAGAGGGTGTAAATCATCCAATTAAGAATTTCCTTGCAGTCATTAGCTGTTGGTATTTGGTTTCACAAATGCCTAGAGCAAACTATTTAACTTGGACATAAAAGCCATAGTAAAAGTTGAAGGAGCATACTTGAAAATCCTTTCCTGATAAGAAAGGAAGGGAAAATACAGCCATTCATTGTTTTTCAAGGTGGACAAGACTTGAATTTTTGAATGAATTTTTGACATATCACATTCTCTCTACGCAGGAAGACAAACATGTTATCTTTTCAGCTTTCATCTGTTATGACTAATCTTAATTTAAAAGCAGCCTTTTAATCTTGAGCTTCAAAACCTGTGTTCGCTTTATTTTCTTGTACTTGCCAGGACCTTCAGGACTCAAGTTCACACAGCTTGTTCTGTGCCGAGGTCATAAATTGAGAGACTCTTAAGACAAAAGTTAATTTCTGCGAAGTAATCTGGACCATTAGCAAATGCCGTGACTTCAAGTTAAAAGAATAGTTCAAAGCAGAAGCAGCAGAATATTGAAGTTTTTCCTGGAATTCTTTGCTTTTACAAGATAGTTACTCAAACCTCTGTCTGGGTTATAAATGCAAGTTAAAAGGAAGAATATACAGGTAGCATAATCCTCATGAAACAATTTGTATGATCAGCCTTCAAATATACAGTGGGGGCAGTGTTTTGAGGTACTGATGGAGCTAGATGGCTAGCTTTTTTTAGTAGAAGTCAGAATGCTTACTAGCATCACTAATATAAATGTGAGCTTAGGCTGATGTGGGATTAAATTTGCACATTTGGGAATTGGAGAGAAAAAAAAAAAAAAGATGCACTTCCCCCTGTGGCCAAAGTTAGATCTGGAAGCTGCTAATGCTAGGAATAGCTTGACTTCAAAGTGGCTGGAAAACAATACAAAACAAAACATGGAAGTCTGGCTTACTGCATATGCAGTAAGCTTGGTTTAATGCTAGTGATAATTAAAGGGTTCTTCTCAGACTGACTGTCCAGCACTGAACTTTGGTTCTTGCTGTTATTTCCTTTTTTCAGCTACACGTGAACCTTATTTGTTTAAGGAATCTTGCTTTTGAATCCTGGGATCTCTTTTTACTTAAGCTGTCTGTTAAGAGCTCAGAATATGAGGCATTGAGATGTGCCCCGTTAGATTTACAGGTGTGCAGATGCTGAGGTACCTAGTGTGGCTTCTTTGCACTGCCTGCATTGCAGCATCTGTTACCCGCTGCACAACATCGATAGCAAAGTTCTGAATGTTCCCAGGTGACTCTGAGCATAGAGCACCGAGACCGAGTTAGCATTGTTTCTGTCTTCTGGACCTGTCAAACCTTGTCTCATTGTAGAAAGATGTGATGCAGTTGTGCACGTGAAAAGCCAACTATTTGTAGACCTTGGTCATTAGCCTCACTCATGGCTGAAGGCTGGTTCTCTGCAACTCAGTCCTCTAGAAAGTAGGAACAAGCTTGGTAGAAATGTCGTGGCAACCAGTGGGCAAGGCAGAATAAACTGGCGTTCATTGGGAGTATGGGCATCATTCAGTAGTTACATGCTCACTAAGTAACCATGAATATACCTGTGGTTCTGGAGCATTTGCTTTTTCTTTTCAGATTGAGTTGTACCTTTCCTGGCTGCACATGTAGGGATAATGGAAAAAGGGGCATTGTATCTGATCAGTGACAGGTGGAGGAATGGCAAGTACTTGTGTAAGGTTGACCTTTGCTTCAAGTTGTGCCCAACTCACCTTAACCTTGTTGTCTAGATCCAGGTGTGAAGCTTCTACAAAGTTTTCAGAGCCAGGACAAGGAAAATACACTGCAGCTGGAAATGCTCAAGCAGTCTGCACAATAAATTCTTGGTTAAAATGACCTTCCATCCTCTTTCTGATCATATTGCTGATAGCTAGGAGCTGTCTTAGTACAAGTCGTTTCCTTGTTTAAGCTAGTCTCCCTGTACCTTTAGAAGATTCATTTAGCACAAATGCTACCTGGGTGTTACAGATGACGATTGTGATGAAGGAAGCAAGCCTGAAGGTCATAGTTCAAGCGCAACAAGACAGTGTGTGGATGTGGCACTCTGTTTTTTTCACCAAAGGGTTTGAGTCATCAGCTTTTACCTCTCTCTACTCTGTGTCGAGAGTTACAGGCAGCAGCGTAAAAACCATTCTGGCTGTATTTCAGTTTGAGGCGGGATTAAGGTATTCTAGAAATAAAATTTACTTTTCAGAGAAAGAGTGATTAATTTAAATACTTGAAAAACGGTGTTAAAAGTCATAATTTCTTCTACAGAGAAGTCAGTTCAGAAGAATAACCAAAGCAGCCAAAATTAGCAGGTTTAATACCAATATTTAATGTGACACTGGAATAAGCTGGGGTAACTGGTGTTGGAGTAGAGGTGTAACTCAAGGTGAGCGACTGACCTTCAATCCTGTGTTTGTGCAGAAACTGAAAACCAGGAGCTGAGGTGTATTCTCCTTGACCTGATGAGGAATGTGCTGCACAGCTTGAACTCTTCTGAATGCTTGATGTTGCTGGATGGATTTGAAAGCTCACATTTGCATCAAGAGAACTAACGTGATGGAATGGCTTTCTTTCTCTGCGTGCTTACTGTAACACAACTCTGTTGTAGAGCAAAACGTAGCTGAAGTATATCCTGAGCTGTCCTCAGCGTAGTCAAGTGTAGTACGTAAATTATTTGGCAACAGAACCCCCTGAGATCTGTTGTCCTGAATAGAAGTCTGAAAGTGCATAGTTGTGGAAGTTTATGCTGAAATATCCAAGGGTGATAATGCAAAGCTGCCTGTGCATCTCTTGGGCTTTCCTTGGGGTGCCGTTGGTAAAACAAGCTGTTGTGGGTGAAGGTGCAGATGCTCTCCATTGCACTGTCAGACCCCGTCTCCCGAGTGAAAGCATAGAAGAGAATTTCTCTGAATAATGCTTCTGTGTTACCTTTCTTTAAGAAATTGAAGACCTTTAAATGAAATAACTTCTGAGTTGTCATATCCTACCTGGTCATAGCAACGATTAGGATTCTTTTGCTTAATTGGCATTTGTTATTGCTTATTGGCAGGTGTGTTTGTTGGAGCCCAGGGTGGCTTTCTAACATGACAGCAATTCAGTATGTAAGATTTTCTGTGGGTTAATGTACGTGTGCGGTATTTCAGTAGTGCTTCTTCTATTATTATAGTGTTTTAGATCTCACTTGAAATTCACCTTTGATGTCTAAACATAAAAGCTCTCATAAAAACAGGAAAAGAAATGCTTTCTCAGCTTCTCAAGCTGTGGAATAGTTAAGGAATGCCTGTGTTGACAGGATTATTTGACTTCCTTGTCCAGGTGTGTGGGATACTCTGCTTCTCATGAGGCTTTTCAATGGTCCGTGTAGAGGCTTTGCTTTTATTGCTTTTTAAGGGATTCACATATCATAGGATATATCTAGAAATTGTCCTTTTATAAGCTATTCTTTGTTGGTTCATCAAGCTTCTGTCATTAGAAAATGGGTGTGTGCTTTTAAACACATGTGTTCCATGGAAGAAAAAAAAATTACTGACTGCTAACTTGGGTGTTTCTGTGAATTTAGGTAAGTTTAACATCTCATGAGCAACTAGAGGAGCCATCGATGTGTGGTGCAGTTTAAGGGCTGGCTCTGCCTCTATCAATGTGAAGTTAGCGGTAGCTTGCAGAAAACGCTGTATAAGCAAAATGTTTTGGGGAGCAGTGGAGGAACAGAGGGCAGAAAAGGCTCTGGTATTCTGTTTTCATGGAGAACTTTCTGTCTTGATGCTGGGGTGAGAAAGGGGTAGGTGCTTGAGGGTGTTTTTTCTGTTCGTACTCTGTGGGTTGGTGGTTCATTTTTCATGATGCACTAGTTTTTCTTTTTCCTGTGGAGGTATACAGTTTTTGGAGGAGTTGGAACTTCTGGGAACAGTTGAGTAGCTAACCACACAAGATACTAAACAAATAAAAAACTTCAAGTGCTGTCAAGTGAAATATCCTAGAACTAAATTCCATGACGTAATAATGCAATGTAGTCAACATAGTTGAAAGAAAAACAGAAAACTCAGCAAAATGTTGTTATTTCAGCTTAGTAATGGAGGAATATATAACTTGCAAGAACAACTTCAGTGTCACAGTACCTTTCTTTGTGTGGCAAGATCTGAACTGTAGGATTTCGAAGGCCACCAAAAGGCTCTTTTGAGGAAATTAGTACGAATCCCAGTGATTTGCCTGGAAAAGGAGCTGAATAGGCAGTGATGTTCCATCTGCTTATGCAAGGAAGAACAGACTTGCTAGAAATGTTTACCTCAGAGTGGCACAGCATTATGAAAATCATAAGTGAAACCATAAGCAAGACAATCTGTTGCACTGGGACTTGTGAAACCTGGTGTTTTAGTCACAGAATGGGAGCACTTGGAAGGGACTTCTGGAGTTCCTGAGCCTAGCCCCCATGGTAAGCAGGGCCACCTTGGAGCATGGAGGCTTCTCAACTTGTCTGGGCCACCTATTCAGATCTACAGCTACCACAATGGTGAAGTGTGGTGTTATTTTGCTGTTGTTTGGTGTTTTGTTTTGTGTTTGTTTTTTTTTTTTTTCTAATCGGTATTTCACTTGCTGCTTTTCGTGCCGTGTGCGCCTCCAAGAAGGGTCCTGTTCTGTCTTCTAACATGCTATTAGGTAGCTGTAAATGGTGTATCTGCCCTTAGCTTTCCCCTCTTAAGATTGATGAAAGTATTTGTCACATTGAATTACGAAGTTTCCAGATAAAAAGCATGGGTATTCTGGGAAATTTCTTCATTGTTGCTGTAGTGGAGAGCCCCTAGCAGCTGTAGGAACTTTGGCATCATGAAGTTGTTCATCACTGTCAGCTGCATAAGAGAAACCTCCACAGTATTAAAGTATTTATAACAAAACAGGCTGAAGTTGCCCTTTAAAATAGTTAATGCCTTTTGCATGTTGTCAACAAATGTGTCAGTAAAAAGAATCCAAGATGAAACCAGCCACAAAACGAATAGTCTTTGCTATTTGAAAGGAACTGATTTTTAGCTACAACTTTTTCTCCCTCGTTTGATCTAGAGTAAATGCGGTACCTATAAAACAGCAGTGTTATGTCAGGTGCTAGTAATGAAGAGTAGCTCCTGGCTTCCTACTGAAATTACTCTAATTCAGTTATTTATGTGTGTGGTGTTTGTTTCGGGTTTTTTAAGTAATTTTGATTATGTGCCTGAATTTTGAAAGGTGGAGTTGTAAAACATGGCTGGGAAGTATTTCGTAAGAGCCATTTGATTTCTGGCCTGTTTGCAGCATGTGAAATTTTTGACAGAAATCTCGATTGATTCTTCCATGTTCAATAATGTGTTCATTACAATGGTATTTCCTGAGCAGCTGGGCTTGCTTAGCTTTGGAGCTAAACCAGCAAAAGCAAGGAAGTGAATTTTCCAACCCCCCCTCCCCCCCTTATTTTTTTGCGTGTTAGAAAATTATGTTAATTTTTTTATCCTGTTAATGAAATGGCATGGAAACCATTTGAATAATGGGGGAGGGCAAGAGCAGAAGTGGAGGACAGGGAGGAAATGGCATGTTTTATAGTCTTGTGTATGGTGAAAGGGCTTGCTTCAGGAATTAGCTTATCCTTTCAGAACTAGCCTAATCAAAATTCATAGATAGAGCTGCGTTTCCTGATGGTCTCGAAGTTAATAAGTGCTTCTGTTTCAGGCAGATCTTCTGAAGTGGTTGAAGTTGAGTCTTCTACATGAAAACTCTTTGGTAGGCTTTCATAATAGCCAGATTGTCCGTCGTAGTGCTTCTTACCACCAGTGTGGCGTTAAAAATAGCATGTGAAACGGAGTATCTATAGGGGAGAAATTGTGTATTGACAGGCTGCACTGAGACATACAGATATTTTTAAAGTTACTGTCAGAAATGTCTTTCATCAACGGAAAATACCATTCTGCAGGTTTTAATCTTGCATGCAAGTAGTACGTTTCTCTATTACTTAGAAACAGACTGAGCATACAGAATTCTGTTGAAAGTACTGGGATGCTGGTATTTAATAGCGTTTTCCAGCCCATCTAAATGTATGTTTCAGATCTCAGCCTCCTGCCACCCATCACCTGAGTAACAGTCCTGCAAACCTGGAGGAAAGCAGTCGAGCCCCTCCAGCTTCCTTGGCTGCACTCTCACGTTGTTTCACTTTTGGTGTAGTAAGGACTTGAAAATTTTCCACTGCATTGAGATACGTCAGTGCCTGAAAAGGTGTGCAGAATTCGTCCCGTGGCCTCTTAGAGAGTCACAGAAAAATCTGTGGTGCGTGATACATGGTCTCCTGTGTCAGAGGAGATCATTGCAGCGTGGGCAGATGCTTGTAACGTGGTTTGTTTCTCGCCTCTAACCTTGCTGCACTGTTGAGAAGGCTGATAGGGGAGAGCAGTGGGCAGTGTTCTCACACCCGGGGCGCACTGAGATAGAGGCCTGAGGGCTGTGTGCTGAGAGGGTGGCTACGAGCCTGCTGCTGCTGACTGCTGCCGCTCGTGTGGGAGTAAGCACTGGCAGCCCCCTGCCTGGCAGCAGCCCCTTGGTAGAGCGGGGCCAGAAGGAACATGGTCATGGTGTGCCTGTGCTCCTACGGCGTGCCTGGTGGATGGCCCCCTACAAGCCCAAGCTAGCTACAGGTTTTTCCTTCTTTTTTTGTGGGTGTCCCTGTCTTGCTCCCCCCTCCCTGGCTTTAAACTTCCTATGTCCTGCATTATTTTTGATGAGTCAACACTGACAGACTCTCAGGTCTATAATTAGCCAGCTTGTACATACAAGCAACTATTATCTGTCACTGGGTGGATTTCTTAAGAATTATTTTCTGGTCTAATTCTAGCCTTCCCTTATCTTCTTCCTTCTTTCAAATGCACAGCAGTAGTTCCATTCTTTTTGGTGGCTGTGCATGGAGCACACTGAGTTCCATGTGCTACAGACAGAAATGTAAGTAATCCTGTACTTGACACAGATATTCATACTATGTTGTATAACTTGCTGAAGCCAAAGAAAAGGGGGCTGTGGTGGACAAGAGAAAGGCTTGTTCAATGTAATTTATGAAGGGCAGAACCAGGCTAGAGCTGCAAAACTGTCAGAGCTGTAAAGATTAAGGTAGGTGTGCAAGATGCAGCTGCTGGGTCAATAAAGACTTTAGCAAGCTGCATATGAATCAAACCTGTTTACATTTGCTGATTTGCATCGTTTGTTTTGCCACCCTATTGTATGTACTTCAGTGCCCCTTGGGTCAGCATGTAGTTTTCCGAAAAGTACCTGCCCCAAACCACAATCTTTGTATTTGCCAAAGCTTTTTGGCTACTTAGCTCTGGCGTGGTTTGAAAACGCTACTACCCAAGTGGATTTCACATCACATTACCTTTACTATGTTTCTGAAAGCTTTAAAAAGTTTTTGCAAATGTTAAAAGCTTTTACAAATGCCGTGCTTTGTTTAGTTACAGAATGGCAGCAGGCAGACCTCTGAATGCAAGTCCTGTAATAAATAGGTGGTTTATTGAATACAGTATCTGGAGGGTTAGAGCTCTGAGCCATTCCCATCCATCTACTTTTGTCCTGAACCAGAAGGCATGCTTGTGTAATTCGGTACAAAGTCATAAGCTAGCATGCAGATGCACTTGGTATATACATACAAAATACACAATATATATGGTGTATGTAACTGCAGAGAGAGATAGATGAAGCTATGTGTAGTCTAGAGAGATAACAGTAGAGAGACATAGTTCTGGAATAGGTTTGTGTCCGAGTGAAAAACAGCACTCCCTTTCTAAAGCTGTAAATGGGAGTGTAAAGTTGCAACTGCATGACAACCCCCTCTTCCCTGAGGTATGTTCAACTGGAGAATATGGAATAGCTGTATCCAGAACAATACCTGTAGTACAAACACCCAGCTGAGAGTTCACCTGTTACCTACCTATAGTCTGGTCTCATCTATAGTCCCCACTATATTCTTGTTCTTCGCTTTCTTCGTTTTCTTGCCTACAGTTAAAAAATCAGGAGTCAAATATATGCTGCATGTTATGACACTTAATTTTGGAGAGAAATATTGCATACCTGATTAAAACATTAACATTTCTGTCACTAGTCCGAAGTGTAGCCACTAGCTCTTGCGCTGCTCAGTGAATAGACGGCTGTGTCAGGAACAGGTGTCAGCGTAAGCTTTCTTACACGGATGGTTTAAAGGTCGTGCTTTCAGAGGAGCACGTGTTCCTAAAAAAACTTAAGCCTCTGAATTCATAGCACTTAAGTCTGACTAGGCTTCATGTAGATGGTAATGTGACTTAATTAGATTGTCATCAGTGACAATTCACACGCTTCCAATATTTGTGATAGGAAAGTTTGTTTAGCTGAAAGTGGTTTCTTGAGTTCTGATAGTTGTTTTTTTTTTTTCCTCACTGCAGTGCAGTCTCTTAAAGTATGTAAATGATTTGAGGTGAAAAGCGGCCTGCCTAAAAATAATTAACACAGGATAGCTAGCAGGCATCTGGAAATCTTCCTGCTTAGTGAGATACCGAAACACTGTATGTAATAAGCAGAAGTTGCAATCCTGAGTTTGAGGGACTGGAACTGTGTATTCATGCTGCCTGTCAGAATATTTTATTGTGCACAGGAGGAGGGATTGAAAGAAATGTGTGATAGTCTGATTTAAAAAGCGCTTACCTTTCAGAAAAAAAAAAAGAGTAATATCCAAAATGAGGTAAGGATTTTTTTGAAAATTGTACTCTTTCTTACAGAGACAAACACAGCTCTTAAATTCATTAGCTGTGTACTTCAAATGGGATTCTGAAGTGACGTTGTATATGAACGCTGATTATTGTTAACAGTCTCCTGAGGGAACACCGGGTGTGTAGAAAGATGACTTTTCTTCTAGTTTATGCTTGGAAGTTTTGCCTACCAGTAGCTGAAAGGGCATCCAGGTGACAGGAGTGGTTCTTCCAGGGTGTATCAGCTGATCCTTCTCTGCACATCCATCAGATGGCCAGGGTGCCTCGCTGCTGCTCTTCCACATCTGAGGTGTTCTGTCTTGGGAGATGAAAAGGACAGGGAGCGGGTATCATACAGGTTATATTGGCAGCCTGCTTAGAAGCAAATTAAAAGTTAGAGAATTCATATTTCTGAAGTTATCCTGATGGATCGATGGTATATGTTGGCAGCTTGGATTGAAGTGCAAGCTGAGTTTTGGGATCGTTGGGCAAGTTGACTGCACAGGGCTGCAAAGAGAGGTAACCCTTCCGCAAAGGAGCATTCTGCAGGGGCAGGGAGAACTTCTAGCAGCTGCGAGGAGTGCCTCAGGATGATGATCTACCACGTGACTGTCTGCTGCCTCAGTTTTAACATGTAATGTTTGTATATGAAGTACTGTAGTGATTTGGTTTGGTTTTATACGGTAGCCTGGTCCACTTACAGCCTTTTCCTGGAGTCTGCTGACAAGCCTGTGTGACTTTTTGCTACCCCACACACTGAAATACTGTGATAGGGCAGAGCACGGAATGTGGACAGCTTTAATATTGGCCATTCCATACTGAAGACCTTGAGGAAATGACAGAATTATAAACCAAGTTAATTCTACCACCTTCAGCGGGCAGATTTACCACTGTGAAGGTTCACAGTGTAGCTATCAGGACAGGGGTGCTGCATGCTGTCGTGTCTTAGCTCAAAGTATTAATGAAGGGAAAGAAATGTAGTTTCTGTGGCTTATTTTATTTTTGTGGTCTCTGCTCCTTCAGTTAAGTTCTATAGTGGCAGAAGGCTGCAACTCTTCTGTCAGATGATGTGATCTAAAAAACCCCTGTATTTGAAATGGGAAGATGAATCTTGCAGACTTAATTCTCTGGATGCCTGTTGTTCAGTGAGAAGATAACTTAGGAGTATCCTATTTTATTCAGTAGAAATCCAGCTGTAGTCAGGTGGTTTGTTTTGTTTTTAAGCAGAAGAGAAGCAGATGGGTAGGCAAAATATATTAATTATAATGGCTCCAGCAGCTTGAGGGCAGCAATCAGAAGGATAATCTTAGTCATGCACAAAACCTGAAGACTTTGTGCTTTCTCCCCTTTAAAAAATGTTTTTTGTTCTGCTCTTCTAAGTACACTGCAGTGATGAAATCTGCCACATTTGGGCATCAAATTTTATGCAATTTGGAATTTGCTGGAAGCTGTCCATTAAGAGAATTTTTTAAAACCAGTATCTTTAGCATGTATCATGGTAAAAAAAGATCATAAATGATTTAACTCTTTCTTTTTCTTCCCCTCCCATTTCTCCTTCACTTATCTTTAGTGAATGGGTAGGAGTCATGAATCAAAGATGTTTCATTATTGTATTTATATTATAAAATAATATGTTCTCATGAAGCATGAGTCCTTTAGGCTATGAAGTACCTCATCAGTATAAACTATATGAAAAGAAGTACTAACCCCCACATTTAGAAATTAAAAGGAAAAGAATTGTAAACAGTATTATCCTGTATGGTGTAATAGACCCGGCAATAAGACACATCACCTTCCTGGACTAGCGATGCCAACCTTTTGAAGTCCAAAAGCGTTCTGAGTTTTTGCAAGGAACTGCTGTTGCAGTTGGTAGGATTTCTGTTCAGGTGCCAAGACCTTTGCCTAAGAACAGCTGTAGCTTTCCAGGATATGTGCTTCTTGCGTGTAAGCGAGAGCTTCTGTAATGCTCCATGTTTGCTCTCTATTGGCTTTTTTTGAAGCGGTTAACCAGGTGGAGCTGATGCCTGGTATCCTGCAACCCCCCCTCTGGGGATCTCTGCAATGGGTAAGAAGCGTATTTAAGTGTTACAGGCTTTGAATGGGATTGCTGCAACCTCATTGCTTCGTACAGATGTGCAAACGTTTTCTTTCTCTCCTGGTGAGAGAAAGACAAATGATTGAGTTGCATTTTTGCTACACATCCCATCACCCTTCCTCGCTTTCCTGCTCAGCATCCAGTGTTTTTAGGACAGGAATGTGATTTCATTGTGCTGACAGTAAGGTCATTATTGATAGCAAACGCTGACTTCTCGCTGGTAGCTCCTGCTCTCTGTATTGTTGTGAGATGTCTCTGTTCTTAGTAAAGAATTGCCTACAGTGAATTCAGGCCTGTTTTAATGGACAAGTGCATAGTGACAGAAGAACACAGATCAGTGGCTTAATGCAAACCCCGTGGCTCGAGAGAGATCTTGAGTTCAGTCTCTGTATTGCTGGTACCCTCCAGCATGATGTTGTTCTCGTCCAGATGCCTTCTTTTGTTTCCACGTTGAACATTGATCTGTAATGACAAACAGCGGATGGAGCTCAGTATCTCTAGAAGAGAAAAGTGTAATAGCTTCTGAATTACTCTAAAAATTTTTCAGGTGACCTAATTTTGTTTTCCACGATCAATTTTTCAAACAGCTACTTGCAATGATACTGTGTGTCTAGAGTTTAATCTGCAGTAAAATTTAGATCTGCTTTTCTTAAAAAAAAAAAAAAAAACAAAACAAAACAAAAAATGCAGTGAGAGCAGTAAAGATTTGAATGACTAGAAGTTGTCCAATAAAACGCAAAAGATTGGAATATAAACAAGCAGCATTGCAAGATTTGTGCACCCCTAAATGTTTCAGCAAAATGGCTGAACTGTCAGGGCCATCTCAAGATTAAAATTTTAATGCTCAGATACTACCAGTGTATACGAGGCATATGTTTCTCCTTGTCTGGGCTTTTATATTTGAATGGTGATTGTGCTGAATCTGCTGGTGGCATGTGAAACTCTTAGAAGAATTTGAGAATAAGAAATTAAAGAATTATCCAAGAGTCTTTTTGCAAAGAGTTCTTGGGAAAAGAAAATGCAAAGCCTATTTTACATCGCTTTTAATGATGTAACATTTTTTTGCTTTATAAAGTCAGTACCAGGATTATTGGTTGCTTACAGTGAACTTGCTTTACAGTTGTTGGAGAGTAATAATGCTTCTCCCAACATGGCTCATGTTGGGCAGTCAGCACTGTGTGGTGGCAATTGGGTCAGCAGTGATGCGAAACTCAACTCAAGGATATCATTCAGGATGGGAATCGGTGAACGCAGGACTCCTGCACTTTTTCTGATCATCTTAGGTTTTGGTCATGTGTTTTTTTGTTGTTTTTTTTTTTTTTTTAATCTGGAGTATTTAATTTGTGGCTTCCTTTTAGCAGTGCACAGTGTTTCACTACAGGCACAGCTGGTACTGCAGCACTGCAGATTTGAAGTAAAACAAGCTGTGTGAGGCAGAAGCCCATGTGAAGATTGCTTGAAGCTTTTTAAAGATGTATCTGAGACACCCGTGTTTCACTGTGTTGATTAAAACAAATGATTGGGTTTTGTTGCTGCAAATTGTGAGTCTCTAAATTATAGCAGAGTGCTTCTCCTGTGTGGAAAATGTTTATGCATTTTAAGTCGTCAGGCTGGGTTTTGCTAGTTTGCTGGCAGTGTTGCAAGAAGAGCCAGCTTTCTGTGTGAAAAATAAAAATATATTCCATGTATTCAGAAGGCTTTACGTTGCCTCTAGAATGCACTTAGCTTTGGTTTTGTGGCTGATGAAGGTCCTCAGAGTAGTGTAGTTAGGTTTGACCTTGGCAGTAGGATGAAAAGTGGCAAATACGACCCTTCAAATGGCTATGTGGAATGGAGGATTTCCACGGTACTGCTTTTCAGTGTGAATATCTTGGAGGAACAATAAGACTATGTCATGCGAACATACTTTGGGGGTATTTCATGTGCTTGGCAGAAGGTAGTACAACTTTTGAGTTAGGTGGGATAAATGAGGGGTACGTATGCTTGCCATCAGGTGCTGTCGGTGGACCTGGCACCTTGGAGAAGCCCTATGTTTACTGTGCACGTGCGTCGTGCTCTCTGCTTCCAGCTGCCTGCAGAATGAAAGGTAACCGGGAGCTGCTGCCGAGGGCCCTTCAGGACACACGGCGTAGGCTTTATGCCAAATTACTTGTTTGGGTTGGCCGCCGTGGCTTCTGGCTGCGCTTGTCCCAGGGCCTGAGGGACTCCTCCTGTTCTGGGACCGGATCTGTGCTAATTGCGTGATGGGTGGAGCGGTGGGGCAGGAGGGGACGTGCTGGCGCTGCTCAGGCTGCCTGCATCCCAGCCCGGCGGAGGTGGGCGCAGCGAAGGGATGCTGCGCTTGGGCCACAGGCAGAATCCCTTCGGCTAAGGTGTTGCACAGGCCTCCCTGGTAATTTTGGAGCTCTTGCAGAATATTAAAGATGAAATCCCTCATTCTGTGTATTATGTCCCTGCTTTGAGATAGTAAACCGATGTTGCATGGCCAACGAACAACGGATTTCTTAAAGCTGGTGTAGTTTCTCTGGTGGTGGAGAGGGAGGAGAGGACCTGCAGGTGATGGCCTTCAGAGCTCAGCAGAGCCGATTGCCTTACAAGAAGCCTCATAGACCAGAAATCTTACCAAGAAGTTGCAGGGTGGTAAGATGCGATGAGTAGTCAGCGCGAGCCGATTTACTACCTGTAGAAGAGCTGTTGCAGCATCTCGGAGGGCTGATGGATGGAAGTGTTTCCAGCACCGGTGGGACTGGTGTGGCACAGGGGCCGGGGCTGCGAGCCGGGCAGGAGGCGGGGGAGGGCTGTGGGATGGGGGGGTGCAGCGGGGAGGCCTGGAGGAATGTGCCGGCTATTTGTCTGCTCTTAAAAGTGGTTCCTCTGAACGGGTCTGTCATCCCGGGAGGATGAAAAATGGTTGATTCCACTCCGGGTACGAGCCTGCTGGCTGCGAGCGGCGCGCTGGAAAGCGCGGCCCGGATCCCGCTGGGGGATGCGAGCGGCAAGAGGCAGATGTCGGCGCTGCACCGGTTACACGGCTGGAGCCTCCGGGCTTTAACCGCTGGGCACTAGGTAAAGCGTGTGTCTTTTAAAATTACTATTCCTCCATTTTTCATAACGAGGCCTTCCCCCCTTTAGAAATCCATATTGGAAGCGGCCTTTTTAGATGTCAGAGAAATGGAAAAAATCTACTGCCCTTCCATGGTGGTGAGCAGGCATCTAGAAGGACCTGGAAACTCTTTTCAGGCTGGTCATCAGCTCGTGTTGGGTTGTACTTAAGACAGTTTCTCTAGGGCTGGCCTTGATCAAGTGCCTACTGAAGGTATGTGTTCAAATCTATCCAGTGACGAATGGAGCAGAAATGAATAATAAATGTTAATTATTCAGTGTTAAAGACAACAGCATCTGTCATATCTGGAGAAGTGATTTAGATAAGTAATTCACTGTGTTCCAACTGGTGATCAATCTGCAGCATGTGCGGCAGGATCCCAGTATTACCAATAAACTGTTACATATAGTAGCTGGAACCCAGAGCATCCTTTAGTTTTGGGTGCATCTGGTGTGAGAGCACAACCTCCCACCTGGAAATGCTCCCGAGGGCAGGTCCTGCCCGGTTTGTGCCACGTCTGTCTCGTGGTCTGGAACGGTGGTGCTTGTTTGGGGAGCACACCCAAGCAGAAGCTTTTGTCTTCTGCTCTCTTCTGGCTGATTTTTGAATCCGTCCTGGGAGTGAGTTGCCTTGATAGCTTTGGGGTTCTCTTCTGCTTGAGATACATTTTCACCTTCCTTCATTTTGAGGTGTTTACTGGTTTTGAACCTCGCTGGCTTTGGTGAAAGATGTTTGATTGTAGCCTTGAAATGGACATACAAGGCTGTTGAAGGTAGTTTTTGAAGCTTGACTTTTAAAAGCATATCATGCGTGGAATCCTAGAAACCTTCTTCCTAATACTGTTTAACTTGTGGTGTCTGCTGTCGTGGCTGGCTTACCACTTTTTTTTTTTAGTGTGGGCATCTGTTTGTTGTTAATTACTTCACCATTCCTGATCTGTACTGCTACAGAATTGGCCAGCTGGGTGTGGAAGGAGCATGTATGACACTGCCTTCCAGTTTTGTGGAAGTGCCAGGTTCTGTTGGAACCAGTGGTTGTGAAGGGTGTGGTGGGTCAGGTTTTTTGCACAAGTAACCATAGGAGTAATGTGGCTTTTTACCTGTGCGAAGCATTAAGGACAGTCACAGATGAAAAAATAAAGCAATTCTGGGTAGTTTGGACTCTTTGTTGTTAGGAAGGTGGTGTTGCCCTCGATTTGCCCTGCACCCAGGATGGGGGGGATGCACAGCGGGCTGAGCTTAGGTGGGGTTAAGTTCATGGGCCATGAGCGCCTTGGCCTTTTGTGGGCCTGGGTAAACCCTGGGACTCAGCAGCCGGCGAGGGGTAGCAGCATCCCCCCCGCTGAGGAGGGTGGGTGCGGGAGAAGGAGAACCAGCGATGCGTGAGGGGCTTCCGGGTGGGCCCGCTGGCCTGCAGCGCCTGCCGCACCCCCCCCCCCCCCCTCCCCCGCATCGTGCTCGCCGCTCCCTCCCGCTCCCGGCCGGGTGCTCCAGTCCGGCGCTTGGGGGAGCCCCGGCTGCGCGGCCGAGCGCTGCCCGCCCGCCCCGGCGCTGCGCCGCGCTGCCCGCCCAGGGGCGTGCGCCTGGGGCCGGGCGCTCCTGCACCCGCTGCGCTCCGCAACGGCGGCGTTTTCGTTTCCAAACGGGCCCCCTTCCAGCCCAGCCGGGGCGGTGGGCTGCCACTGCCCGCCGCTCCGCTGTCCTGGGGACGGATACTGATCGGATTTACCCGGCGGAGGGGGAAAAAAAAAGGGCGCAGGATCCGCAAACGTGCAGCTTCGCTGTAAACAATGAAATTGAAGGCTGCTGCTGCTCTAATCCCGTGAATACCGGACCCTGCTTCTGCCCAGCAATGCATTTTGGGATCCGCAGGAGGATGCATGCGGCTGCTGCATGGATTTAACTCGTCCCTCGACGTCTCCTCGGCGGGGGCCGGCAGGGCTGGATGGCGCTTCCATGGACGCCGGCCGCCGGCGGGGAGCGGTGCCGGAGCGGAGCCGCCGCTGAAGCGGGGGCTGCCTAACCCTGCAGCCGGGGGAGTCCCCGCGCGGTTTCTCTATTATTACTGTGTGGTTTTTTTTTTTTTCATCGTTGTTACTGTTTTCGTTGGGTTGCAGCGGTTTGTGGTTCTGCATTTCGATTCGCGGCTCCAGCAACCCACATCTTCCCGACACCTCCATCTCCGGCGGCGGGCGCGCCGCGATGCCTGGGCTGGATGCTGCTGCCTGAAGCGGGGAGAGCAGCCGGCAGGGACATGTATCTCCTGGACAGCAGCGAGCCGCCGGCCGCCGCCTCCTCTCCGGAGAGGATGCAGCGGGGGACCCCCCAGCGGAAAACCGTGTACCGCATCTCCGTGACCATGGTGAAGAAGGAGCTGCTGGGGCCGGAGGGCGGCCATCCCGGCCCGGAGCGGCCCCGGCGCGGGGGGCGCCGGGCGCCGGGCTCCTCCAGCCTCACCAGGGCCGGGCTGCTGCTGGTGGAGGAGGAGGAGGGCGAGGAGGAGGGCGAGGAGCGGGACCGAGTCCCCAGCCCCTGCGGCTTCCGCAACTTCAGGACCCTCAGCACCGGGCAGCTGGAGCTGGGCCGCCTCAAGGTGCCGCGGAGAGCGGGGCAGCCCGGCCCGGCCGAGCTGGCCCTGGGCGGCCCGCGGGGCGGCGGGGAGCCGGCGGCCGCCTGCGGCGGGGCCGGAGCCGCCGTCTGCCCCGGGGAGGAGGCCGGGGGGCCGGGGGCCCGGGGCCCGCCCGCAGGCCGCTGGGGCGAGGCGCCGCCGGCGGGGGAGCAGGGGCAGAGCCCCTGGCGGCAGCCGGGCCTGCTGCGGCGGAGCTTCAGCTTCAGGCACTGGCCCGGCGGCGGGGAGCTGCCGCGGGCGGCGGGCCGGGTGCGGCGGCACAGCAGCTCGGGCTGCCTCCCCGGGCCGCCGCCGGGCCGGGACGCCGGGGCGCGGGGCTCGCCGCCCGCCGCCGGGCCGCCCGAGAAGCGCAACACGCTGGACGTGGGCGAGGTGCTGAGCCAGGCGGACCCGCTCTCCCAGCTGGAGCGCTGGGAGCGGAGCAAGAGCAAGAACCGGACCCTGGATAACAGCGACCTGCAGCGGCTCTCGGAGCGGCTGGGGCGGGAGGGCCCCGCCGCCGCACACGAGCACCGGCTGCTGCGCTTCTTCAGCGGCATCTTCGCCCGCAAGGACAGCGCCGCTGCCCTCTTCGGCAGCCCCCACGGGCGGTCCCCCCGCAGCAGCTTCTCCAGGTCCAGGGCTTATTTCAGCAGCCTCAGGAGAGCCACCGTGGACATGCAGTCCAGCTCCGAGAGCATCAATGGGTCCCCCCACAAAGGTGCCCTTCCTTGTCTCACCCGAGGGGCTGGGCGGCGGGGGGTTGCTGCAGAGGTGTGCCTCGGTGGATGGCGGGCAGTGGGGTGCGAGGGCCCTTACACCTGAGGAGAGGGAGATGCTGCCCTGGGGTACCCGGTGGTTGCACCAGCAATGGGTATGGCAGGCTTGGAAGTGCATGGTAAGGGCATTGCCTGGCAGCTGTGAGGAGGGCAGGTGGGGCTGTGTGCCTCCTGAACCAACAAGCTCTCTCTGGGTTGATTGATTTGTGCTCTGGAACGGCTGAGTGAGGCAAGTGCAGCTTGTTTAATTATGGAGTGGAAGCTGAACTCTAGTGCTGCTCTATATAGGTCACCGGGTGGCCCAGTGCTGCGCAGCGCTGGGGCTTTCCCCTTCTGGAAGGACTTTTGTAATTCTAGGGGTGGGTTACGGTGCTCAGAAATACGCCTGCTGGCTTTGGACAAGTAGGTGGATGCTGATGTAAATACTTTGTCCATCATAAACCTCTTCTGTCACAAGAGAACTTAAACAGAGTGTGATGCTTTTAAAAAAACCCACAGCATAAACTCTGAAGCTATGCTCTTTGAATTAGCTCGTATAGCTGTGTACAAATCTTTTTCTAGCCAAAGTGTTCCTAGTGCTAGATGGAAATCGGATTGGGAATTCTGGGGTTCCTGAATCCCTAGGATACAAGAAAAACTTGAAAATTAACCTTGTTGTGGGATGGAAGTCAAAAGCTGACTAGCTGCTTTCTGTAAGGACCTGAAAGGATCACAGTATCATTGGCTGGGACACGTTAAACCAGAAATGCTGGTTGCAGGGCTTCATTGCAAGATGGGGTGCTTTCTTCTTAGCTGCTTTTCAAATCCTTAATAGGTATCTGTGTTGAAACATTTAACTAGTAATTATAGTAGCCTTTGAGCTCTAAGTGCTTATAAAAGTGGCAAACGATCTGTAAGTTGCTGCTATTCTAAAAATACAATTCTTAATTAGAAAGATGAAGCTGTCTGTAAGGGGCAGGTTCGGCAGAGGATGGATGTCCTAGTTTTGCGCTGGAGTGGTTTATTGTGGGGAAGCGAGAGCTGGAGAGGGTTCGCGGTACTGCCAGCCCACTACAGATTCAGAAGTCCTGCTGCGAGTGGAGTATGCCTGGAGTTTGAGGCACAAGGAGCAAAGCCAAATATTTAGACCTAGTAACTGAGGATTGTAATATTTTATTGATGTAGAGACATTCATGTGGGCTTATAATAATCTTGACGGAAATTGTGGTCTGACCTTGGTTAAAGTTTGAGGTAACCACAACAGAGAGTTATTTCATACAACTATTTATGCCTGTCCTGTGCCAATATGCTGAAACTGTAATTCCATTTTAACGGCATACAGTCATATACACGGAGCACAGCCTGGGATAAGCTTTTCTGACGGTTTCAGTTAATCAGTAACTGCTGATACGCAGAATTAAGGCGTTCCAGAGAGGTTGTTTTTTTTTCCTGTACGTGCTAGTGTTGAATTTTATCTGCTGCAAGTAAGCTTTGAGGCTTGTTTTCCAGAAGATGCGCCCTGGGACCAGCAATGTGGCTACAGGCTGGTCGCGGCATTGCAGGTTTGTGTTATGGGTTAGCAGGTACGGTGTGCTCTGCCGCTTTCTCCTTTTTTTCTAGAGAAGTGTGATTTAGGCTTTTGCTATCAGGAAAAAAATAATAATCTGCGTACTGTTTCAGCTCTTGCTTGTTGGTGTTCTTCCAACACAAGTTCAAACTAATTTGTATTTATTTTTTCCTATCAAACATTTCTTCTAAGAAATAATGAGATACTACAATTAGCATGCCAAATGTGTTTTAGTACTTTAAGATTGCAACAAATGCTGTTCAGCCAAGACTCCTCTTTTGCTGCTTTTAGTTGATGCAAAATTGATATGCTCCTTATGGATCCTATGCCTAGATTTTGGAATAATCATGGAGACACAGGTGGAATCTTGATTTTAACGTGGGTTTTTCCCCCTGTGTAACCAGTTGCAGAAAGAGTTGAAACTTGTCACCCTTGTACCATTGGCATTCTGTGTGTTTGGTGGTGTGCGTAAGTTATTCGACTTTGTACTTCCTATACGAGGCCTGCCTAAGGTCTGTAGATAAAGTAGAAGCTTTAAAGAGTGCACCTCGTTGGCATATTCAGCTTGAAATAATCACCCAGGTGTTGCAACATCTGCTTGTATGATATTTCTTGAAAATCTGTTCCGAACTACCTTAGTTAATAGTACTTTTGAACAAGCTGAAGTTACAAAACTTTCAAAGCAGAAGAGTAAAGGATTTTTACATGTGCGTATTATTTATGTTACTGGGTTTGACTTGCGCTCTGAAGTGGGTAAAGGTTGATTTTGGGGGGAATTACTCTTCATATTGTCAGCCCTAGCAACGGGGAGGCAAGGGATTCAAACACCTAATGCCAGCGAGGATCAACTACAGATCCAGGTCACTTAAGGGCTGATCAGATTTCTTTCCTACAAGTTAACTTATTTTAGAAGAAGAAAAGCTGAAGGTGCGGGTGGGGAAGATGAAGTGGCCTGTCTGCCAGCTGGAACGGTGCTTGTCTTTCAGATGTTCGTTGTCTCCACTTTTGTGAGGATTGCAACATGTTACTGTAATGTCTGGTAGACTATGGGGGTGATGTTAGCAAGCCTGTTTGTTCATGGCTAGCTTTGTGTTATGAACATATAAGTGCTTTTGTCCACTTCAAAATAATTGTCGTATAGTAGGCTAGTCCTGTGCTGATGCTGCTGTCCTAATATTGGAGTACTACTGTCCATCGAAATATGAAATTACTAGTTTTGAAGTTCACTTATCCTTGGTTTTAATAGACTTATGTCATGGTATTCAACCTGTAAATTCATTTATTTGAAGCAAGAAAATTCTATAGCTACCACCACTGCCCCCAAAGGGAAAAGAAGAAAAAGAGGAACTTCATAAACTTCAAGTCAGAGAAACAAGAGAAGCTATTTTTGCCTTGGAACTCTTTAGGAGAACTTGTCAAGGGAAATGTTCCTTATCTAAACTTTTTTTTCCCCTTGAAGTCTTCATGATTCTTTCATAAAGAGAGGAACTCTTTCTGCCCTGGAGGAAGAGGAGGATGGCTCTGGGGCAGCGGGGTTTTAATAGCAGCTTCTTTTTCAGTGGTTCTTGCTTGTTGCTTTTGTTGTGAGATAACTTTGTTTGAATAACCCCTCCTTAGGATATATCAAGCTGATTTGTGAATCAAAATTGTAGACTTTCAAAAGGAGTATCATTATAATATTATAAACTGCTCTTTTGAAGGTTTTTTTTTCCCCCTGAGGTTTTAAAGGAGTTAGTTTTAAGCTCTTATCTCAAATTCTCTGTGGTTTACAGTCATGGGAAGTAGGGGGAAGCTGATGAGTGATCTCTGTTGGAGGCCTCCCATCTCTTCTCGCAAAGCTTGAGATAATTCTTATTAGTTGTGCCACCTCATTTGCTGTCGTGGTATGGTCACTACTCTTCTATGCTGCTGGTATTTTCAGCAGCAGCCCAGTAAACTTTCTGTGTACTCATATGGGTGAGCAGGCAAAGCTCTGGAGCACACAAAATTTGGGCAATATAATGCAAATGTAGTGGAATTGAACCCATGCAGTTCTTCATTCTGTAGCTGCAGGTTTTTGGTGCTGTGCTGGTATAAGCGTGGAGGTTTTTTTTCCTCACTGGAGAGTCCCTTTCCTTAATGGACTAATTCTGGGACTCTTCTAGCTGTTGCAGTTCTTGTGAGTGTTATGTACACATGAAAATAAAATCTAGCAGATAAATAGGTTAAGCATTGTTTAAGAGGGGTTTTTATTATTATTTATTGGTTAGGTCTTGTGTCAAGCAGAATGAATGCCAGCTGTGCTGATAGAGCCAGATGATTAAGAACTGAACTGGTATTAAGGTCACTGGCTGAATTAGAGAATGAGATGGATTAATGTTTGCACAATATTGAAGTGTATGCCAGATGCTAGCAGGCATGGTCTTTGTTTTTCTGTTGAAAATGAAAAGAAGTGTGGAATTTTAATGTTGCTCTATATTAAATCAACAGTTAAATGCCTAATGGCAGGAATGGGTAACTTTCTTGGGATGGATGGGTGAATACTTCTGTAGAAGTGTTGTGCAGGCATTCATCCCGGTTCCCTCACAAACTAAGCTCTGCAAATGAAATTCGCTTATTTCTTGTTTTGCCAGATGTCCACCGGTTGCTTTGTTTACTATTGTAGGTAACAATGTTGCATAGCTAACCAAAACAATTTGCAAAGGAAAAGAAACATTTAAAACATGATGATTTGTTCCCTTTCTCCCAGTTACTTGCCTTGAATTTGAGGATGATCAGTGTGACAAGAAGGATAAGGTTACTCTGGAACTGCTTCCTAATCCTACTGAGTCTAGAGTTAATGACGGAGCATTTGCTTTTTCAGAAGCGGAGTAGCATGTGAGCTCTTTTCTGAGACCAGAGGAAGGGTTTAAGTTGCTCATAGTTGCATGGTGTGAGGAGGACTTCAAACGTTGCTGCTTCGGCCATTAGCAGCTCTTTACTGAATGTAACGGTCCTTTTGCCCTAGAAAATGGCATCACTTGTACCAGATGCTGAACCCTTACTCTCTTTAGTACTGAAGCGGCCAGAACTTTCAATTGCTCCATTTGACAAATTATAATTTCCAAGCAGTATGTCACATGCTACGCAGTGTAAGCTCGTTAGTAGCGTCGCGTTCAGATCTTGCATTCTTAGATCACCGGCTGAAGAATCACTTGGGTGTATTTTGTATGAGCAGTTTGGCTCTTTTCTGCAGAGCAGAGCTGATTTTGATACTACTGTGCTGATGACCACCGGTGGTTTAATAGTCATTGCCGAAGTACAACTATGCAGTTACCAAATGATTTGTGTAAGATGATAGCTGAAATAGCATGTAACTATGGTTTTCTTTGGCATGGTTATAACCTTAGAAATAGATATTTGGAGAGTGAGTGCAAATGCCTGCATATTCATTTTCACTTTGAGCTGTGTAGGATTAAAAAAAAGTCATTAATGCAGACTATTAATGTAATAGTGTTGCTTTTGATAATTGGTGTTAGGATTTCCCCTAGGCAACTGCAGTAAACACACAGTGAAAGGCGGTTTCTGCCAAAAAATACAGAATGGGTTTTTTCATGTGTGAGGGGAAAAAAAAAAGTCAGTATATTGAACTTGAGAAACTATCATCTATCTTGTTCATGAAAAGCATCCAACATAAAGCTATTATCTTGATGGCAGTTTAAAATAGGGCGTTTGATGATTTTGATGTTTCAGACTGGTATATAATGACTGTTTGATAAATACTTCAGCTTTATTGACAAAATAGTACCAAATGTTTTCATAGAACAGGCGACAAATACCATCAAGATAATAAGCATACAGTGTCATGTAGCTTCCTACAGTTTTTTTTGTTTTTTTTTTTTTACTGATCACGGAAGACATTAGGGAAATTTAAGTGGTGGGCTTTGTTATTTATTGAGGCTTTCTTTGGGGATAAGAAGGCAAGCAAGGCAGAGACTTGGCTTTCCATGCTGCAGCTGTAACAGCAGTAATTGGTTTGGAACGGGCAGGGACTTGGGGCAACATGTTTGTCATGAGGCTTAGTTTCTGCAAATAGTCTTGAAAATCTCGATCGGTCTCAATTTGAGGGAAAATTTGTGGAGTGGGTTCCCTTAAGTTGACATTTAACTTTAGGGGTAGTACTTGTTTTCAAATGTTTTGGGCTCTTTACTTTG
Source organism: Falco punctatus (assembly GCF_963210335.1). Taxonomy (NCBI): domain Eukaryota; kingdom Metazoa; phylum Chordata; class Aves; order Falconiformes; family Falconidae; genus Falco; species Falco punctatus. Next base: position 7,810,764 of record NC_137588.1, read on the forward strand.
AGGTTGCACAAACGAAGATGTAAAGGTCACTTGTCTAAAGTTATAACACAGAGTAAATTTCTAAGTGTATTAAGACATTACCGAAAGGTCTTTATGAGGACCCCCCCATAGGACCTGGCCAGAATGTCAGATACAGTAATTGGGATTTACGAGGTAGGCACATCTGTATTTCCCGGTTGTAAATATTCTACTTGGGTGGTATACAAAGTCATATCTAATCGCTATGGGAGACGTTATTTGTAAGTTACCCAAGACGCATTATTCGTAACTTTATTTTCACTAGCTTGTAGATAGAGAGAACTATTAAATTAAATACAAAAAATACAGCAGTGTCAGTTCTAGTTAAATCAAACAGCTTTTATTTTTAGATGAGTTGATGTTGTACTCTGCTCCTGAGCTCGGTGAAGTTAATTTCAGCCTTGGAGGTATTTATAAGAAATAATCTGGAACGTTCTTTTGGAAGGATCCTCATGTTAGCAAAGGGTTCTTGTTTTTCACAGCACCCAGAATGCAGTGCAGTTGGAATGCCTGTGAGCTATGTTTCCATTTAGTGAGTGAAGCCCCATAGCAGATCTTTCCTTCTTGGAGGTGTTAGATGCTGGTGTTTTGCATCTTCGATATGAAGGGGAGCTCAAATACTGTGCTGACTGCTGCCAGCTCCTGGCACTTCCAAGTTATTTATAATACCTCCTTATTTGTTTGCATATATTTGTCAGTCAGCTTGTCTGGCTGGTTTGATAGAGAATCTGGATTCCTAAAAATACCATTGTGTTTTCTCGCATTGGATGTAGTATGTGTGTACATACACATTATGTCTGTACATGTATGTACTTGGGGTGGTTTCTGAGAAGAGGATTCCATAACACCGGTGCAATGTTTTTTGCCTTATTTCCATGCAAACAGTTGCTTAATGGCAGTGCTTATGTATTAAATGTAAGAGAGAAAGCTTTTCATAAGTGAATGCTAAACCACTTAGTGCAGCTCTCTTTGTAGGGATATGTAATGCGTCTATCAAGATGCACCCACTCCTTAATTTCTCTGCTGCTTTCTGTGGGTGCATGTGTTATTTGGGTCTTAAGAGCATGATGTTTCATCTTTGTCTTGATGTGAAATTATGGAGTTACTGCTCATTCTCACTCACTACTAAGTGGCATGTCTGATTTTAGATGGAACCCTGAAAATGGGTGGCCCTTGGCACCGCTGCTGTTGCTATTATGGAGCATTCTTGCAGAGATGATGGTCTCCCTGTAGCTCCCCAAAACCAAAGCCTTCTTTGGGATGAGCGTCAGAATTGCATACCTCCTGAAACATCTCTTGCTCTTCTAGGGCTGTTACTGCGTTTGTATCGGGGGTAGACTGCCTGGGAAACTGGGATGTTGACCTAACTGTTCCTTATGCAACATCCTAATTCAGAAGCTCTTCTGTTCAGCGATACAGAAATATTTATGTTGGCAAGGCAACAGCCTGTCTGTCTTGATCTCTGTGTCCTGCAGGGGAAAATCCTATCTTGTGCTCATGGAGGACACAAGGTTTAACTTCTCTGTAGTTTCAATTATTAAAGCTGTTAAAATTGAACATGCATTGTTCTTCACAGCTTTCAGGGCGTTGTGCTCAGGACTTGGAGAGAAATTTGTTTTTTTTTTTTCCCTAACCTGACTTGAGTTTAAAATCAATTCTGCCACATCCTCAGCTGCAGATTGTTGATTTCCTTGCTCAGGCTGCTCTTCCTCACCCTCCAGTATGGCAGATATTTACTGGCTGTGACTGGTATCCCTTTCACTGTGTATATCCTCTTGTCCCCTGCTCTTTGTCTGTTGTAGCTCTGTTAAAGTACTTTGTTACAATTCTTGCCTTAATGTTTATTTCTTGGTTTACTTCTAGTTCTCTTTCTAGTCCTTTATAGAGAACCTTGTTGCCCCAAGTATTGTATAGTAGAAAACACATACAAGTAACTTTTTTCCAGCCCATCCATGATTTTACACACTGACTCCCATCTTTAGTCCATGAAGATGAAGGTGTTGTTTTTCACTAAATAGCCAAAAGAACCAAAGTCTTGTTCCCTAATGACAGTGCTCAGGTGGGAGACATGCACCTGCCAGTCTTAAATTTTCCTGTGAAGGGACAGTAGGTTGTTCTGCCTGTTTCTGGAGTTGGCTGCAGACTTCTGTGACTCCAGATGCTGGGCAACAGAATCTCAATATGAATGTGTTCCGTGTTGGTAAAGTTATTCTGCGTTAACTTTTTTATTAGAGTCAATTTGAAGCTAAACTAAGCAACTCCCATTTGTTTTCAAACAGGTATGATTTTACATATTGTCAGGGGACCCATTAGATGTGTGTAATACGCTTCGTAACATGTGTGGTAAGCGTGTGTTGGTGGTGCCATGGAGAGCGAGTAGAATTACGAGCATGTCATCTTCCGTAGGTAAACCTTCCTTGAACTATTCGCATGGCTTTGCTAGCCTCTTAAACTTTGCCTTTCCCATCTTCAAAAAGTCATACCAGTGAGCTGCCAGTTTTGTAACAACAAGTTACATGTTCTTAAAACTGAACCTCCGCCTGTTCAATGTCTGGTGCTGCTTTGTAAATGGGGACTGCTCTTTGCTGTGGCAAGCTTGAGTTGAAGGCAAAGGTGTGGACCTTATTTTATTTAGGAGGCCTTCAGGAGATACTTGAAATACTGGGTCAAAAGCCTGATGCTGTGGTGGTATGTACTCACACCAATGCTTTAAGAACCTGTGAATTCGATTCATAGTTTGACATCCAGTGGTCCTGTTTTTCTGCTGAGGTACCTCAGTCAAGTGTGTTTTCAAGTGAAATTTTTTTCCAACTATTACTTTGTGTGGTTGGTTACTTCACAGCAGTAACATCCATGAATTTTGTTTTATTGTTATAAAGGGTGCTTGGTTCCATGGCCTCAGTATGCATTGCATGTTGACTGCCAGTTTCGTAGTATGAAAGATGTCCTTGCTTGTTAAATTTATTAATGAAAAGTTAGTTTTAATAAGGAGAAGCTAATACCTATCATCGCAAGAACGTGTTATTTTTGATGTTGTCATGCTGGTGATGAAGTTCTTCACAGTTACAGCATCGTGTTGGCCAGGCTTTTGTGGTATTTAAGAGTTAACATGAGGGGCACAGCGCTAGAGGAGTTTTCATTTCCATGTGGAGTTGTGCGTGGCAGGATTGCTTCCCAAGTGTCAAAGGAGGAAGGCAACACTAAAAAGACCCTTTCTGAAGAAAGCAATGGTTAAAAGTACATGGGAGTGAAGGGCTTCTTTCAGCTCACGTTTGCAGCATTGCTGCGGAGTGCTGTCTGTGTTCAGGTGTGACTGTGCCTGGTGGCTATCAAAGGTGGTCGTGGCTATTCGTACCCACTTTCCAAAAACCAAATCAGTGACATACCTCGTCGGTTTGGGTACTGGTGAGAACGCAGCTGGGAAACGTGCAACGTGGTTCGCTTTCGATGCTGTTCACATGGTCTGTATTAATGCAGGGAAACCGTGCAACACGGAAACTGTCGTGCAACACGAGTGATGCTGGCTCTTCACCGTGCTTGAGACTTGAGGCTTTCTTGTTGGTGGCAGCCACTGCCTGTAGGTCTCAAGGCATGGGGTGACCTGGGCGTTAGCTAAATGCCATTGTATGTGAGCAATTCGGGGTAAAATAGCATTTATTCTTGTATGCAATTCTAATCTCTCAAAGCTTTGTGAGCTTGTTTTATGTCTAAGAAATTCTTAGGTTTTTGTAAGTTAGCTGAAAAGTCAACGCTTAGTGCAGATGATGGTGTTTGAGGTTATAGCGTTGCTGTGAATGAAGAGATGCACTTCACGTTCTGGGTCAGGTGGGGATGGAGACCTCTGCGAGGGGATGTGAAGTTCTCTAAAGAAATTCTTGATTTTTTTTTTTTTTTAGTTTAGATATCTGCAAAGCTTCCTGGGTGACTCAAGGTGAAGTCGTTATGAAGTTGTTTGAAAATGATAGGCTATGAAAAGAGTAGGTTGGGATCAGATAAGAGAGGTCTATGTTTGGCGCCTTGACTGTGTGTGGAGATGTGTAAGCAGGCTTGGTTAATGCTGCATGTATGTACCATAGGCATGGAAGGACTGTGAGTATGTGTTAACTGCATTGAAAAACGTGGTTGTGGGAATCCTGCCTCTTTTTTCCCCTTCTTATCTCCTGGTCTTGTGAACATAATGGGTGGAGAGTGAAAAGCAAAATCATGTAGTTGGTTTGCTTTATATTCAGATTTAAGCGTTCCTGAGATTATTAGTGCCTTTTAATATTACCACCCGCTTTACCTCTTCAGTCAGGCACCTTGGGTTTGTGGGAGCTCTGCAGCAGCTGAGACATACCTGTGCCTTCTGATTCCTCTGTACAAGTGAACTACCTGCTAATGCAGTTCATCTTCAGCCCTTTGAACTGGCTCTATTTTTATGCTGAAGCAGGGAGGAGGCTTCCTAAGTAGAAACTGATCACAGGGCACGGCAGTCATCTTAAAGCTTGTTACTCTAACGGTCACCTTCCTCCAGTAAACAGAACTGATACAACGGAAGAACTTTTTCTGAAGAGCATTTGGAGACACTCCCAAATTTAAATAAAATTAAAAAAGAATAAATCGTTGTTGTGGAATCTAAATGTTTTACAGTTCAGTTGTGCCTGTAAGATGAAAGCACAATGGCTGCTGTTTTATAATGGTGGTGTAAAATGATATAGTTTCTAGTCTGACAGGTGGTGTCACTCAATTTAACTATGGTTTAGATATCAGAGGTCCTGGACAGACATGCTATTTTCTCTTGTAAGGTGATCGTGCCGTGTTGCCTTGTCCTCAGTTCTGCGTATTTCTGCTGTGATTGCCAAGTTACACTTCAGTGGTTAAGCTAAAATAAAGAGGAGATGTTGTTATTAGTTCTCTCAGTCTGTGTAAGAGCAGTTTTTAACCCAAAAATGCCCTACTCAGTCTTGTAGCTTACTAGAAGAAACAAATAATCATACCTTCAAGGACAGATTAAAGTACAGGTCTGTTTTTCTCATTCAGCAGTAGGTACGTTTCATAAGGAGTCGTCTTTCAAATAGATGCTTCTTGCTGTGCATAGATGTTTTGATAGATGCTTCTTCACTGGAAGCATTCTCGATCCAGGTCCTCCTGGGGTAGATGAGCAGGATGCCAGTACCACTCATAATTTTTTCCAAGACTCTTCTGCCTAAGTCTCTGATATTTTTAGTATCTGCACTAGATCCTTTGTTTCAGGAAGAGAAACTTTCTGTTGGAGGGATTTTAGCAGAGCTGTCTATGGATGGTTTTCATCTGATGCATTTGAAACCCACCCTGATTTGGGTGCAGTGAAATACCAATGCTTGATTTGGAGGGACCTTTTTGTCCCTTCTGAATCAAGTCTGAAGGTCTGCAAGGAGTGAGGAACTATTGATGATGTTTACCTGGAGACTGGAAAGCCTATTAGTTCTGTTCATTAGCCCTTTTCCCTTTTCTTCCACTTGCCTGCTGCAGAAACTCATTCCCAGCCCAGTTCCTTAACAGGTTCATCCCTGTTGGTGGCAGGAAGAAGGTGATGATGCTGCTGAGCCAGGTGATGCAACTGTCTGTGTTGCAGTGTCTTGTCTCTGATTCACACAACCACTGGAACATCTGCAGAATGAATATGATTGCTCCTGGCAGTCCTGAGGGCTCCAGGCGGTACGTGAGAACATCTGGGAAGTAGGACTTAGCTGGCAATAGTTTGGTAGGGGAAACAGAAACCGGCTTTTAAAAGCAGAGAACTCCAGAGTGAAGAGGGATTTAGTTGCCGCATTAATTACAGTTTTGCTTTGGGTAACTGTGTTAAGTGATACTATGTTAACTCCTCCCCTGATTATGTGCCTTTTCCCACAAAAACTGAGATTCGGTTGTGCTTGTGGGTTATGGACTTCTAGTCATATATATTGGTATTCAATGTAAGCACACTGTATCATTCAAACTTAGCAGTGAAATCTCTGTAGATCCTTAATGTGTGTGGGGGCACATTGTAGGCTTTCCCCTAGGAATCCCTCTATTCAGGTGACTTAGAAAAGAAATGGGCACGCTGAAGGAAATTGTTCTTAGAGTCACTGCTGGAAGTTATGTTGGCGGAGGAGTAGGCAGTGTGCATCCAGGTCTCTGCAGTTACCCCCATCCCTTCTTTCCTTCTAGGAGAGCTGGGATGAAGCTCCTCGTTCTTTGTACTCACAGAGCATGTTCCTGTCACAGCTTGCCTTAACCTCTACCCTTGCAAAGTATGTAAGGAATTGGCTGATAACAAATCCTTTTCCATCCCCAAATAAAGAAGAAATGGAGTGTGATGGGAGCATGCATGCTAGTTCGTATTTTTAGGGCCCCCAGGCTGAGACATCAACTGTAGTCATGTTGGCCGTATATAGTGTGGATAAAGTGTGAAGGGGATGCGCCACCTATTCTGTGTGAAAGTACTGCTGATGAAACCAGCTTACCTTGGGAGCTTGACAGCATTTAGTAGTGGGTGATGGAGCTGGTTGCTGTATACTGTTGACTTACCAAATGTGTGTAACCCTGTTCCCACAAGCGTAGGATTTTAATATATCTCCCTTTAGTTCTAGTTTTCTTCAAAGCCAGTGTCCTGTCTCAAAATACTGCGTTGCTTGCGTGGTTGTGCTGCAGGTGTTTTGCTGGTATGGTATCCTCTGAGCAGTGTGTGTTTACTCAGTGTTGGCTTTTCCAGCCCTATCTGCTGTCATGTCTGCATACAGTCTCCTTTGCCAGCCCGCTCACGCGGCTGCTACTGATGCAGTAGGAGGAAGAAAAAGAGGAATTTAACTGTTCCCTCACTCGGTCTGCAGGAGAGCGAGCTGTGTTACCCAGAAAAACTTGAGAGAATTTTGCAAAATTATTCAGCACAGGAAATTCCCAGTACCACTGTTTTTGCATGGTGCGTGCACTCCATTACAGCAGGGTTACATGGTTCAAACTCCAAGTAGAAAGTTCATTTCTTTTTGGACCTGATCTGAGTTCCTTTCTTGCAGAATAATCCCAGGAATGTGTCACTGCAGGCATCACAAACACTGCTGGCCTTTTCTGTTTACATGTGCTGTCCCTTGGCCTCCACCGTGGTACCAGCGTGACAGAACTGCTCTGGCAACGCCACCGGTCCTCGGGGGAGGATGCTGGAAGTGCTTGCTGCAGAAATGTGTAGTAAAAACGGAACAGAAATCACAGCAAAACCATAAAGAAAGTTTGGGTTGTTTTTTTTTTTCCTGTAAACGTTAATAAAAATGGCATTTATATTTTTTTGCAGTCATTCGTGGGACTACCTTTAATAAATACTTGACTATCAAGCCGTGAGTACTGGATGAGAGCTCAAGGAGCTTTGTGTAACTTTAACAGAGTGCTTCCCTGATGTACCAAGGCTACACCTGTGCTCAGACCACTACAGTTTAACTGGTCTTGTCAGCTCTTGCACCTTTGGCAGCCAGCCTCAGTGGAGTGGTTTTTTTTTTTAAATTCCTTTTTTTCATGGCTTGGCATTATTCAGGGATGTTGCATATGATCTATTTACATATATATTTTATCAAATAATTTTATATAATATGTGAATATTTATAAAAAACCTAAGTCAGGCTGAATTGTCTTAATTTCAGGTACGCTTCTGGCGTATTTAATAATTTTATGGCTGTGTCTAGGCTAGTGAGCTGTCTGGTATGAGTTTGGAGTCAGGCCGTGCACTGTTTTCCTCCACTCCTGTGTGCTTTCCTTCTGGGCTTGGGAGGCAGGGAGGGAGGTTGCGAGTTATAAAAGCACTTTTGTTGAACTCCAAGTCGTGAAATCACTTAAAATCCGTTTTACCACCTTTATTTCTTCTTGTTTGCTTAGTAGAATGTACACCCAAGAGGCCAAACCTAGGAAAATATGATTGTGGAACCAATAAAATTAGCTGAAGATTCATTGGTGTTGAAATAAGCAGTCTTCTAGCACTCTCATTTTTTTTTTTCATGTTGATGTCCTGTTTTTTCCAGCATGTGACTTGAGCTTAAAACCTTGAGCCACAAAGTGGTTGTGAGACTTTTTTTTGTTTGTTTTGTTGGGGGGTTTAGATTGGTTTATGTTGTTTGGTTTTGTTTGGTTTGGTTTTTTTTTGCTTTGGGTTTGGTTTCTTGTTTGTTGGGGTTTTAGTGCTTCTATCAGAGATGCTGGCAACATTTTTGAGGAGTGTCTCTGGGGCCGCTACATTAAGTGGAGACAATTGGTGTAAATGCAGTTTGAATTACAGCATGGCTTTTGCAGTCTTTGTTTCTGGTCACCTGAATCTTCAGAATGAGTGTATTATTTAATTTCTATAGGAGATTTTAGAGCTAGAAACGAAGGCTGTTTAATTTTGTATAAAGTGAGAGATTATTTAAGTATGGGATATGCTTGGAGAATTGCAGAAACTGGTTTCTGAACCTGCAGGAGGTTGGCAGCCCAGTTGGGGTCTTCTCATTGACACCTCGGGCATCGGACTGGAGTTGTACAGATGTGTTCAGCATATTCTAGCCCTGCTATTAGGGCAGCATACGTGAAGAATGAAACACAAAGTTCAAGTTTTCGGTACACTCTCGTGCTGTTGGTAGCTTTTGTCCCTGGGCATGTTATAAGTCAATTCTGAAAATAATTTGGAAATTACTGAAAAGAACTTCAACAGCCTTTGAATTGCTGCAAGGAGAAAACATCCTGTGCTGAAGGAGCCTTGAAAGAACGGCATCGTGTTTCTCCTTTATTGTTGATTTTACGTTTAGGGGGGGAGGTAGGGGATTTTTTGTGGTTTGGAGTAGCTCGATTCAGGTTTCGGGATTGCTCTTTTGATAAAGGCTGTGTTTTAACATAGCTTGAGGGGCTCAGTCTCCCTATGGTTTTTGGCATGGGTGTTCAGGCTTTTTTACTGTAGTGTTGTGGCATGTTTAATGTGAACGCTTGTCTGTAATGCCAGTAGAGCATAAAATCACAGAACGGTTTGGGCTGGAAGGGGCCTTGAAGATGACCTAGTCCCACCCCCCCGCCACGGGCAGGGCCACCTTCCACCAGCCCAGGCTGCTCACAGCCCCATCCAGCCTGGCCTCGAACACTGCCAGGGATGGGGCAGCCACAGCTGCTCTGGGCAGCCTGGGCCAGCGTCTTGCCACCCTTATATAGTAAAGAATTCCTTCCTAATAGCTAATCTAGATCTGCCCTCTCTCAGTTTAAAGCCATTCTCTCTTGTCCTATCATACATGCCCTTGTAAAAAGTGCCTCTTCAGCTTTCTGGTACCAGTTTTCCAGCTTTCCAGTATCCTTCAGGCCCTGGCAGGCTGCCGTAAGGTCTCCCCGGAGCCGTCTCATCCCCAGGCTGAACAACCCCAGCTCCCAGCCTGCCCTCACAGGAGAGCGGCTCCAGCCCTCTGATGGTCGTCGTGGCCTCCTCTGGACCCGCTCCAACAGGTCCATGGACCTTCTTATGCTGGGGGCCCCAGGGCTGAACGCAGCGCTGCTGGGGGGGTCTCACCAGAGCGGAGCAGAGGGGCAGAATCCCCTCCCTCCACCTGCCGGCCACGCTGCTTTTGGTGCAGCCCAGGGTTCGGCTGGCTTTCTGGGCTGTGAGCGCGTGTTGCTGGCCCAGGCTGAGCTTCTCATCCACCAACACCCCAAGTCCTCCTCAGGGCTGCTCTCGATACGCTCTCTGCCCAGCCTGTATTGATATGGGGGGTTGCCCCAGCCCAGGTGCAGGACCCGGCACTTGGTCTTGCTGAACTTGGTGGGGTTCGCGCAGGCCCACCTCTGATGCCTGCCGAGGTCCCTCTGGGGGGCATCCCGTCCCTCCAGCCTGCAGGCTGCACCGCACAGCCTGGTGGTGTCTGCAGGCTTGCTGAGCGGGCACTCTTGTCCTGTTCGTTTTTTGGAATAGAAGACTGATTTTCTGAGGGTCTAATTGACAACTTCTTTCATGGTAACTTCAAAATATTTAATGCTTACTGTATTTTTGCATTGTGTAACAGGCTAGGATACTAGCTTTCAAATACATCTGCATCGAAGTATTGGAAACTTACATTGCTCATTCTTTTGCTTATGCAGAAAATCTCGTAATCCCAAATCTGATTAATCTCTGACATATTACATTCAAATCTGCAAATTTGAATAGGGTGATGTTGTCAGCTTTCCATTTTTTAAGATGTGATTTCCAGCAGTTCCTTTTGAAGTTCAGCATATTTTTTTTTTTTTTTTTTTGGTAAAAATAAAGATTGTAGTGACTTTTCTATTTAATATGAACGATGAAGTGCATGACTGCAGGTGGACTGTTTAGCTATCTGAATTCACCTTTCAACGTTCATCAGCTTGCTTTTTTTCTTCAGATGAAAATCCCCCCGCCTTTACCTGTGTTAACTGGTCTTGGGCTGTAGCTGTCCGGGTCCCCTGTCATTCTGGAGGTAAAATTTTCTTGTCGCATCCTTCAGGATGCATGGGAAGGTAGTCGTCTGGCTGGATAAACAGCAGAGCTGGTGTTTTTACATTGTTTTGTTGTTTTTCCTCATTGTATTTTGTGATCACTTCCACTCATATTTCTCTTAGCTTCACGAATAGTGAGACTTCTACAATGTTTTAGACTTTAAGGAGACAGCTAAATGACTTCTGAAGATGGTGGCTGTCTGTTACAAGGGCACTAGGACTGGTGGTCCTTTTCTTTCTCCTCTTGGCAATTTAGCTTTTAGATTAAGTTCAGGCTGGTGGATGATGGGGTGTCTTGTGTACGTGTGTGTCTCTAACAAGCGAAAAAAAAATAAAACTTCAGCTTGCTTACCTCAGTGCAGCAGGTGTTGGGCTAATGGGTAGCGGGTGATGATGAAGGCTGGAAGACAACAGGAAAGTAGAGTGACTTTGTATTTACAGATCTATTGATGACTAACAGATAAGTCTCCTAGTAAGCTGTTGCAGGGGAGTAAGCTTGCTGGTGTGAATTAGCAGAGCAGATGATGAGTACTTGAGAAGGATGGAGGGGCAGGCTGTGTGGAACAGGGTAGTTGCATAGGTGATAAAGCTTGATTACTTGAACAGCAGATCAAAACCTTGTCAAGGGTAATAGATACTTCAAGGTGTGATGGTGTGGTGCTTATAGTGATCAGCAGTTTTCAATTCTCGAGGTGTTAGATGTGATCTTCAGTAGGTGTTTAATTCCGAGGCACAATTTGCAGCCTCAAATCCATAGTGGGTTTCTTAGTGCATTTATCTCAGACTCTTCCTTCATAGAGACTTGCCTGGACAGAGATTTCTTCATTCAGTAATTGTTTGAGAACCCTCTGTGACTGCATGCTGCTTGGTTTTTTTAATGGGAAAAAAATTGTAACTATTTGAATTATTTAAAAGTGGATTGGATGAATCAGTTCACTAGTCACAGGTGCTACTGATTGGCATGAATACCTGTGTGTTGGGGTGATTATAAAATCATGTTGAGACATGCCCCCAGGACCATTCCCTCATTTATCAGCTGGACAGGATTCAGTTTGATGGTTTAGTTTCTGCAGGCAAAGTACGAGCTTTCAGAAAAAAAACTCGCAAGTGAAAGGCGGCCTGGGTGGTGTGGTTTGTTGGTTTTGCGGGTTTTTTGGTCAGATGATGCTATGCTGACTTCTACTGCAATGCTGGCTGTGTGTTTTTAAGCTAACTGTTTGCTAGATAACTTCTGTTCTTGTTGTGTATTATGATGCCTAAGGCTGTTAAATAGATAACGCAGTTTACAAGTCGGTTTGTTTTCTGGTGTAGCCTCAGCATAATTTCCAGTGATGAAAATTGCTCCAGACTGTTGTAGATCACAAACACGTCTGTATATATACACCTTGTTTAGCTAAACTGGGAAGGAAACAATTTCTGGTACATATACATGGTGTGTGTGGGATAGAACAGGGCATGTTGAATGTGTATGTCAGCTGTAATGATGAGCAGGCTTAATCATAATTACCTTACGAGAAGCATCTGGTCAGCATGGAGACACCATTTATGGGGCCTGGAGGCATCTGCTTCAGTCTGGCTCCGAGGCAGTAGTGATGTGAGGGCTTGCTGCAGGACAGCACTTTGACCAGAGTAGATGGTCACGTTTCAAGTTGGTAAGTGCCTGTTGTCCAGGTTTTTTTTTTTTTTTATAAAAACAGTAGGCTTGTGTTCAGCATTTAATTTTGCAATGCGACCTAGCAAGATGATCCTGCATAGAATTGCTGTCTGCCTTTTCACCTTTTTCTTAGCCTTATATCGATTCTACAGCTGCTCCCAGAGGAAAGGGCAGCATGATGTGATATTTTTATTCCATTAGGTTTCTTGATAACCTGCAGCCCCAGTGAACTGGCCAGTCCCAGACGATATGTTAGACACTTGCACTGGAGGCTGGCACTGAGGCAGATAAGGTTGAGCAAATTGTTACGAGATATTCATCTTATTGTCTGAGTAAGAGGAAGATCAGCTGGGCAGTATGGATTACCTGGAAACCGTATTCTTCTGCTATTTTTACTGTGCATTGTACTAACTGCAAGAACCGCCTTTTAACATAAATAAGCAGAGGGTCTAGAACTGTTTATTCTGATTTTATTTTATAGTGAATATTCTTTTATGTACCCAGATACATCTTGTTAAATCATTGTTAACTCTGGTTTCCTTTTCTCCATGAGTTGGCAGTAATTTGCATAAGATGGTGGAACAGCACCTTTCAAGGGCTGATTAATATTTCCGTGAGTCAGCAGAGGCATGAGTAATGGGTGGTTCTCAGCCCATAAGGAAATACTTTTGCAGGTGATAAAGGTGAAGTGTTAATTGGAACCAGCTGATATGTACTGTGTTACCTCTGCCTTAAATTAAATGATCTGGAGACTTGGATTTCAGATGTTGTGAATTGCCTAAATCACCTCTTACAAACGACCTGGATTTTCTTGGCTGGCTTTTGTCAGTATTTAGGATATTTAATGTCTTATTTATCCATAAACATGGAAGAAGATTAACAGTTGTGTCGAATGTAGAGATTTCACTGCTGGGAATACCTCATTTTTAGAGTTACAACCAGAGGCAAAGGTCTGTCTCCTTACTCTCCTGCATGTATGGATAATAAGTACATTTACTTTATCTGAAGGCTTCTGTACTAAACTAGCTTTGGATTTCCCTACACAAAATGTACCGAGCAGGAGGCATGTTTCTTCTTCCAGCTCTCTTTTCCGTGAGGTGCAACTTGATGCTGGTTTACTAATCTTGGGGCGGGGTGACATGAGCTCTTGAGGAGAAAGAAATCTGGAATGTGGTTGAAAAAACGTTACAGCATCATTTGGGACCAAGTTTCAAATGGAAACTTGTTGCCTTCTTAGAAAGGCTGATCTCAAAGATGGCAGCGGCAGCATGTGACACTGATGGCCATTTAAGTGCGCTCGCTAAGATAGTCATTAAACACACGCTCAAGTGCAATTTGTGGATTAGATTTCAAATGCGGCTGTTTTTTTTTCACTTGATTATTGAAATATTGGAAGCTTTAAAGAATGGAGACTGACCCCCCCCCCGTATTCAGTTGTGTGTCTAGTGCTGTGGCAGAGAAGCGCTTTCTAAAGCGGCCTGGCCTGGCTTCCTTGAAGCCCAGTGCTTGTTGCAGCAGTGCCTTGGAGCCTTTCCCAGCGTGTTGGGCTGCAGTTAACCCTCACTGGGGGGAGTTTTCGTACGTCATACCTTCTGGGAACACAGTTTCTTAGAGCAAGGTGAAGACAGTTAACTTGGAAATACTTGTTTTTCCTTTGGTGTCAGAACCCTTCCCTTTTCCCCCATGCCTTTGCTGTTGAGTTCAGGCTTTTGTTCTCTTAAAGCTAGAATGGTGAGTTGACAATGTAACCTGCAGGATGGCAAACACCCTCCCCCCCACTTCCATGAATTAAATGGAAAGGTCAGCAACGACAATTTAAAAATGTGGTTTTAATACCATGTCAGATTTCTTAAAATAAAAATAGGTATCTCTATTAAAATTTTACTTTTATTTTGCTAGGCTGTTTCCCTTATGAACGCTAAAGGAAACTATTGCTCTTGTGATACACGGTGTGGTAAGTGCTGTGTTCTGCACAGGCCATTGCAGGGAGAAGGCTGGAGTTGGTGTAACGTATTGCACATGCATCCCGCTACTGCCCCCGTGGTGGACCTTGCAGGGCGTACTTGTAGTCAGAGCACAAACCCTCGGCTGAAAAATTACTAGGCAGAAAACTATTTTAGCTTATCAGTTAATACTCAGTTGTGCTTGTTAAGTTTCTTGTCACATAGGGCGTCCGTGCCCAGACCAGCATGGTGAGGCAACGCAGTGGAAGACAACTGTGAAAATTTACTGGCTGCTGCTGTACAGGGAAGGAAAAGCTTGGTGCAGGAGAAGAAAACCCTGTGGTGTTGAGATTTAGTTAATACAGATGTCCTGTGGCATCTCAGATAAACTTATGTGTAAAACCTACTTCCTAGATAGAGCTTTTACTGATGCAACATGGGTAGCCGGGCTCTGGCTTGCTCACGCAGTCTCGGTAAAAATGTTGGAAGGACCGAGAGCTAAAAATATGTTCTTAACCCCACAGCAGTGGTTTATGTCGGCCTTCCTGAAGCAACAAATCCCTTCAATTAGTAAGACAGTGATGTTTATTTTGGGGTTTGCTTTGTTTTCGGTTTGAGATGTGAACTCTTATGCACTGTAGCTGAAAAAAATTAAAAAATTCTGTAGCTGTGATGGGGCCTGCTACAGTTGTTGGCAGCAGCTGCAGAGTGCACTGTGCTTGTCCTGGTGTCTGCCTTTGCCTGGGAAAAAATAAATCCATTTAAACGGGGAGGAGCAGCCAAAAATTGTTTAGATCTGCACCAGTAGCTGACTTGATGTGCTAACCACATGTTGTCCCTGTGTGTGCTATCCTGAAGACCGTTTGAGTTCTCCTTTCTTCGTGCAAGTGCCGCTTTTGGTTAGCAAGTTGAACAGAAATGGTGGGTCTTGTTGTAACGTCAGAAAATCAGCCCGTGTCAGACAGGTAAATATGCCAAGTCCAGCCTTGTCACTTCCATTCCTGAGAACAGGATTGTTAAATATTTAGAGATCTGGCTGGCTGGTGCCTGTTGTCCTTTGGTTTTTCCGCTTCTGGTACCATGCTCTGGTCTAGCAGAGGGTGGTGGGGAGATGCCAGAGGATTTTCACAGCACACTGGATTTAGCAGAATTAAAGGCAAAGTCTCCAAATGGAAAAAAATGGAAAAACTGCCAGTTTTGCACCCTGAAGGTGAAGCTTGTGCTGTGGTTGGGGCAGCAGCATGTGAGATAGCACTGGGGCCATCACAAGGCTCTGACAGAACAGCTTTACACAGGGGGTAGAGCTGGTCCCTCTGATGACTTCCAAGATGCTGGAAGCGTGCATTTAGTGTAGCGTGTTCTGCTGCTGCTTTTTTGGGTGGTTTTGTTAAGATACATAGGCTGTAGTTGTTTGCTTTCTGTCTTTCCATTGTACTGCTTCCAAACGGCTGCATTTTATTATACTTTAAAGGCTGCACTTGATTGTGTTAATTATTTTTTTAAGAGCGTGTGCTAGTGTTGTTGCTAGAGTAGAGGCTGACACCCTTCTTGTTAGCTTTGAAGTACGTTTTAGATCTTTAAGTGTTTTTGACTTTCAGTGTTTTTCCAAACATAAAAAAAAAAACAATTCTTGTAATGAATTTCAGTCACTAGTGTGGTTGAGTTTACCTTAGGAAGTGGTCCAAAGGTGAAAAAGAATAAAAGCAGTGATGGGATAACTGGCCTCCAGCTTTCTTTTCCCAGCTTGTGAAAAGGCAGTAGGAGGTTATGGCATTAATAGGGAACAGAATACAAAGAGAGAGTAATTTCTTCAGTGTTTGAATGCAGACGTTTAGCAGGGAGTCTGTTTACAATGTGGCTTGCTAGAGTGTGTCGCAGACCAAGCGAGAAAAATGTGAAGATGCAACAAGAGGTGTTTTGCAAAAGTGGATTCTTTTTGGAAATTCCCCTTTTGGCTGGGCTCGCTTGTGTGCTGTAAAATAGTGGGTACAAAAAGCATTAGAGTAGGTTTGTAAGGAAGGAAGTGCAGGTCTCTTAGGTGTAGCTAAATTGTTTTCTGATTCCTGAATTCTGCACGGGCTTCTTCGAAAAATACTGTTCTAGTTTCTAGTACAGTCATTTGAGTTTAAAGTACGTGCTGGAGGTGATGGGAACCTGATGAAGCTCTGAAAATGTACTTGAGGTTCTTGGCTTCACCCAGGAAACACAAATGAGAATATAGCCAGAGGGCAAGATTTTTGCAAAGACTGAGAACATTTTTATTCCTGGGTGAATGTTTTTTAAAAAATGTAGTATTACCAGTTTTAGCAAAGCTAAAAATTTCAGCTTTCCATACCTCAAATAGAGAAGTATTAGTAAATTGATATTTGCATATAGCTTGGATTTTTTTGCTTTCAATAAAATGTCATAGTATCCTGCCTCGGAGGCACGTCGGTTCTGCCTTGATTTAGGTCCCATTGATTTGAGGTCTTGCACTAATTCTTCGTGTGATGTGGGAAGGTGGGTTGTGAGCATGGCTTGTGTAATGGTGATAAATCAGCGTAGTGATGATGAGGATTGCTCTCTCCTTCTCCCCTTGCTGACTTGATGTAACACATCAGACCTCTCGAACTTCGCGGTAACTGTTGAGGTTTGGAAAAAGTTGAGCTTGCATGTGTTTTGCAGCACCCTTTTTGCCAGACTCTCTTGCTCCTGCTCCAGAGTGCTGAATGAGTCAGGGGTGAGGTGGGACAGGCTGCCTGGGAGGAGAAGGCAAAGGAGTGATAGCTAACTTCTGCAAATCTTGGGGTTAGAATGGCTGATGTGCTTGCTTTCAGCTCCCTACAAACTTGCAGTTTTATCTGTGAGTGGAAGTTGAAAGAGGCTTTGTGTTATAGTTAGTCACAGAGTCTAAAGTTCATTTGAAAAATGTTGTTCGTTTCCAAAATAAATATTTTCTGCTGTATAGGTCTGCTGTTTTCTGAAATGCCTTGTAATAGCAGGTGCTTTTTAAATAGGAAGCTGGGGAAGGAAGCCACTTTTCTAATGGGAGCGTTCAGTCACATACTACCCTTTTTAACTGTTACGTTGCAAGCAGTTTTAAGGCAAAATATCACAGCAGCCCCGAGCTCATCCCTCTTTGCCTTCTGTCTGCTTCTGGACCCTGTCTCTCACTCAGCTGCGCTGTGTGTTAAGACACAGGTTTTCAGTGATGCTTTGATGGATCTGTGATGGTTTAGTGTTTCGGTAGTTTAGTAGTCTCAGGCAAAACGGTAATGAAATGGAGTAAGCAGGCATTATCCTTATTACAGGAAAAAGAAAACTAATTGGGCATCTGAAGGAGCACCTGAGATGAGCATCTGCGCTGCTGAAGCTGAGCCCTGCAGTCTAGGGGAAGGAGAGGGAGGGCAGGGAGAGCACCCAGGGTCCCTGCCTGTCCCTGGGCTGCCTTCAGGGGTGGCCAGCCCCCTCCTTGCCCCACCAGGTTAGGGAGGCAGAATCTTCCAGACAGGCACAGGGTGTTTCCAGTACTTGCCCACACCCCGATTTCCTGCTCTTGGTTCTCTATATCAGCTGTTAGGAAATAAACCTTTCTATCTTAGTGGGTCTATTTGCAATTGAAATAAAAAGGGGCCCCTTTTCACTGTTTCCTTGTTGCTGTAACTAAGGCTTTTGCATTGGTTCCAGCTCAGCATTAATTCCCTTTGAGAGCATGCCTTGGATTGCATTAACATTTTTTTTGACGTTTGACAAAAGCCTTGTTTAAACAAGTTAGATGTGCATCAGGCTAATAAATATAAAACCCATCAGATTATTCCTGCTGTGCTGTTCTCTGGAGAACAGTGTCTCATTTGTATATTTTCCACTAATCGTCTCCAAATCTTGCATGGGTGATATCAAGTTAGGGAAAGTGGACTTAGTATTACATATGGTATAGTCAGGGAAAAAAAAAGGCTCTGTTTTGACAACCAGCATAGCAATCTTGGAGACATGACTTGAGTTCTAAAAAATGTTTTCAGAAATGTGTTGCATAAACAAGTCATAATTTCCCTTGTGGAGAGGGGAAATGTTTTTCTAGATGTACTTATGTGCAGACATGCTGGACCCATTTTCTGTAGCCACAATTTAAAGAACTGAAACGGTAAATCTGAATGATCGTATCTTGCCAGAGCACAGATTTTGGTTGACAAGCAAGGAAGTTGGGCCATAAGTCAATTTGTAAGTAATTGAGCTTTGATACTGCATCTCTTGGCATCTGGGTGCTGTGACTGCACCAGATGGTACAGGGCAGTGGAAGAATAAAGCATCCTCGCTTGCACCGTTGTTCATTTTACAGTCTTGTCTAGCACCGCTTGATTGCAGGTTGTTTGAGAGGGGAAGAGCGTTTAGGCATGTAGGAGAGGGTTGGTTTGCGAGCTGAGTTACTGGATCACACCCATTTAACCACATTGACTTCATCGTGCCTGCATGGGTGTGACGGGGGGTAGGCTTTGCCTCTGTCTCCGTTAATCACACTGACAGCAGGCAGCCACCAAGCTGAGAAATTGCCAATAAACTCCATAGATGGAGGGATAAACGAGGTATTGGGGAGGGACAGACTTGACTTTTATGGGGGAGATCCTGCCTCACGTTTACTGGAGTTCTTTAGGGGAGGACAAGGGGCAATCGTTTGGGTGACTGAAGGAATTGCTCTGGCAAAGGCTTGTGAGCAGAGCTATCATCAGATAAGAAGGAGGGTCCTCTTGCTTGTAGAGTTGTAAAAAAGTGGGAGGTCACATATAGGAATAAATAGTTGATTTTTACTTTTGACAGAACCCATCAGCAAGTCTTGGAGGAATCTGTGCTGCAGCCTCCTCTGGTTAAGCTATTGATGAGTGCCCTGGGAAAGGGGATGAAAGCGGGGGGCAGTTTACGATTCGTTTGGGGTAGTAAAAATCAGGAGCTGGTTGTGCGGTTCCAGAAAAATCCTGCGTGGTTGATGACGGACATACTGGCAGATTCAACTTAATGGGAATGAGCGCGGAGAGTCGCATGGGGAGAGGGCAGTGCTAACTCATGTATTGCAGCTCTGAATGAGCTGTAGGTCTCGGCGGAGATCTTGGCATCTGTAAGAGCTTTGTGAGAATGGCGAATGAAGTGCTCAGCAGGGCTCAAAGCAAAGGGCGTTAAGGACAGAAAACAGCAAGTTGCCATGCCTCCATTAAAAGGGCGTAGCATGCCCCTCTCTGGAGGCTTTGGGGGGCGATGACTGTGGTCCTCACATCTGGAAATAAGTATAGCAGAACAAAAAAGTGCATTAGAAATATAGTAGGTTTGGTCCAGGCAAGAGCCAGTCCAGCTAGGCAGGGTGGTGTAGCCTGGGAAGGGGAAGTCGAGGGATCGTTACAAGAGAGGGGTAAAGATGGAGCTGCTCTTGATTATCCCTTCTTACATCAGGATTAAGAAATGTCTTGTAAAGCTAGGAAGAGGCAGGTTACAAAACACCCCAAAAACTTTTTCTTTTGTTGAAATACAAAGAGAATTGAGCTGTGGGTCCCCTGTAGGACCTTGGGAGTGCTGGTCCTGAGTGGAGATGCACAGCTATTAGCTGATGGATAAAATACATGAAGGGCCGTGTTTATACGGAGAGGCTACTTACACCTAAGCTGCAAGTAGAGCCAAGCTGGAGGAGAGCAGGGGCAAGGTGTGTGATGCCACCTTGTCCCTTCTTGTCTGCTGCTGACCTGTGCCAGAACAGGAAGGCAGATGAATTATTAGTCTGGGTTTTGGTGTTTGCCGCTCTTAAGAGTTGGTGCTTTTTGTTGCTGTTTTGTTAAGTGTTACTTGGTACTCCCTTTATCTCCATCCTTCCCTCCCAGCCCCCAGACTGCTGTGGTTTTGCTCATTTACCACTACCTGTTTCACATTCTGCTGCTTAGCTTTTGGTGATGCTCAGACTTCACCCCAATGTAATCTCTTCTGTGGAATCCCAGTGGTGGAAATCCTGAGCAGGCTGACTTCGTACTTGGTTTTCACTGAGTATTGTGGCTGTTTTACCTATAAAAAACCCCTACTTTCTCCTCTACCAAGTAGTCACCAAGCCCCCCTTGTTTATTTTTTGCTTGGTTTTTGAGTTGCAGCCATTCTTTTCTATCTGAAGAGCTCAAAGTCTGTTCAGCCTGCCAAGCAACGTCTTTCAATCATTTTTTTGCATCTCTGTTGTGACTTTCTTCTTTCTGAGTTGCCAAATAAAATCTCTTTCTATATTAATTGAGAATGTTCTTCTCATTTCCCCCACTTCATCTTTTTTAATTTATACTTTGACATTGGTTCTTCTTTTGCCAGCTGTATAAGCTGTCCCTCTTCAGCTTTGATGCCTGGTAGGAAGGTTTTTCATTAACAGACAGATTTGACTAAGAAAGGCTAATTCCTTGGGTTTGTCTGTAGTCAGGGAAGACAGCACAGGCTATGATTTTTGAAGTGTCTCATTTTTGGGTACTTTGGGTCATCTTTGCTTGGACATGAGTTTAGTCCTGTATGTATTTGAACTGCTGGTATTCATCAGTTTGTAAGAAGCACGTCACTCCTCTGAGGTCTTGAGCACGGGTTGCTACAGCTTAAAATCTTATCGCCAGATTTTCACTTAGTTACATTTGGGGTAATCTTTCCTGTGCTGGCGCTACCCTTCCCTTGAGACAGGAGACGGTATAAAACAGACCTCACCTTTGACACTGACCTGCTTTCTGGTGTAACCCAGCAAAATAAGACATTTACCGAACATTTCATCTCCAGTGGCTGTTTTTTGTTTTTTGTTTTTTTTTTTTTTTTTTTCTCCTTCCTGGAGTCCAGTACTGCTATGATTACTTGTTTAGCTGTGTTCTCTGAGGCTTTGGTGCTTACAGAAATATTGTATATTGTCTAAAAAAAAAAAAAAAAAAATACTACTTCATCATGGGGTGTAGAAGTGACCTGAGGCATCAGGACAGCCCAGCGCCCTAGTATGTGAGCAGTGCTGCTTTCTGCTACTTCTCCTGTTGCAAGAGTATGAAGCAATATAATAGATTTTGGCTGTATGTATTCGACAGGATTGCTCTGGCTGACAGAACTGTAGAAACAATTTAAGCCAGGGTTAAGTTTTATTCCCTTCTTTGCTGAATGCGAGAGCAGTGGTATCTGTGGGTTTGCCCCATGCATGTGCTTGGGAAAAGAAAGGGCTATCATCAGCGTGGCTGGGGGAGGCAAGGGGGCCAGGGGCATGGATGGGGTGGTACAGCCAGCCAGGTGGAGGCTGGCTAGTTTGTCTGAATCCACTTTCGTCAGGGATGCTTTTTCTGTTGTGCTTAGGTAGTACATTTCATGCAGGGGAAAAAAAAAATTAAAAAAGGCTAATATGATACTTAAAAGAACCCCACCAATTTAAGATAGCCTCAGTTTCAAAGTGATCATTTATTTTCCCACTTGTACTGTGGCAGGGTAAAATGATGTTTCATTTTCTTTGTATGCTTTTTTTTATATCCCTTTCTACTTGTTGTGGTCATCGCTGCCCTGTTGTAAACAGGGCGAGCTGGGACCAGTGTTTTTCAGTCACATTTCTCTGAGGGATGCTGCTGAGTATTAAGGAATGTACATTTTATGGGAATTAAGTTGTAATCTTGATTATCCTTTGCTCAGAATGTCTCTTGGACCTGTGCTGTTCTTCTCCAGCAGCAGAGTTGTCTCAAGAGAAAACAGTGGTTTTATCCGCGGGATTTTAATTTTTCTTAAACTAACCATGCGTCGGCACCAGAACCCAACCCACTGTGAAAATACAGGGAATGCGAAGTTTTTCTTCTTAAGTATGTTATTTATTTTTTCTTATAAACATCTTTACAGCTAAAATATCTTCTCTGTTTGTTTTTTGGTTTGAGGATTTGGGGGTTTTTGGGGAGGAGTGGGCGGGGGGATTAAGATGACTAGTTTTGGTTGGAGCTACATTATCTTTAAGGACAAAACAAATATTTTGGTAGTGTTAGATGTAAAACTTCAAGCATGAAACTGGTTTGGGAAACATTATACATCATTCCATCCTGTTGTGGGAAGCATGGGACTTGCTCCAGCTGTGAGAGCTAAGGAGGGAACATCTTTGAAATCACCCGAATCAGCAAGGTTAAGTATGGCTAGAGATGTAAGGCAGACAAGGGGGAGAGTGGGAATATTAGCAACAAAATACTCATCAGTTTCAATGATTTAAAAATTCAAAGACAAAACCGAAGTGCTGCGGTGATGGAGAGGTGCTCTTGAATTCCCAAACCCAAAAGTGCCCACTGTGGAAAGGCTGGCTCGTTGGCTGTGAAGGTTGCATAGCGCTTTCCATCACTGGTCCTCCTTTTGTTTCCATGGCAGCACGAGGGATAACGCTGTTGCGGCTGCCAGTTGCTATTGGAAGATAGATTATGGGCTTGACCTAAATATCTATTTAATATAGCTTTTGGTTACAGGGCATAGTTTTTCAGATGTCACGTATAGGTGGGGCTCTAATGGGTTTCAGCTGAGGTGCCTGATGCTGTAAAGAAGCTGAGCTTAGAGCAGTTTTCTGTCTTATAATTAGCAAGTGGGTATTGCCAGCGATAAATCTGGCCAATATCAAACATTTATGTTGGAACTGTAAGAGCTCTTGGGATTTTATCCTTTCTGACAACACTGGGAGGGATGGGGGGGGAGTCTTTTAAACTGACAGCTCACGAAAAATCCCTCTTGTTTTAGGATTGGAATTGAATTGCTTTGTGGCAATTTTCCTGACGACTTCTGCAACATGTGTATTAATCCTATTAATGAAGTGTAAATACGGTGTTGTGCGTGATGGATGGGACTTCCCAGCACTCTCCCCAGAGCCAGGTTGCGCAGGGGAGGGCTGGCAGGGTATGAAACCATGCTGTGACTCGGCTTTTTGGTTAAACTGCATCAGAATAAATGATGCTTCTGCAACTTGGGAAAGAAAAGAAGGGGGCTGTTTGGAATTGCGTGGTTGCAGCAGTTATTTCTCATTAGTATATTGGGGAAAGCCTTATAATCTATAATCCTATCAAACTGAGCGAGTAGGGAGGAAAAAGCTTAACTTTTCCTGATACTGGTATGGATGGATTTCTAAAAAATGTGTTTGTTATTGTTTGTAATTGTATACAGAGTAGAATGTATAAGCAGAAAGGATCCATATCAAAAGCTTTTTTTTTGTGTGTGTGGTTTGTTTTCTTTATTAAAAAAAAGGTACAAGATGAATGAAAAAATTGATATATAAGAAGGGCCTTTTGGAATGTGACACATTCTCCCAAACAGTATTTTATGCAAAGCTTAAAAATAAGCATGTCAGAATGTTTTACTGCTGCACTGTGTTGGAACAGGGTTGGTGCTTTGACTTGAAATGCTGGGGGCTGAGTTGGAGAGGATGTACGCGGAGAGATTACTCCTCCTCTGAAAAATGCATGTTTTATTAGTATCGCAAGTCTCAACCCAAAAGTTGCACTTTTCCTTCTTTCCTGAGAAAATTAGCATAAGAGCTTTGGGAAATACATTCTGAAAGTGCTGCTTTGATATGACTCCAAAAGAGAGAAGTGTGCTTTTATCTGCATCTTTGTAGGCAAGTGAGAACTTGCAGGAATATTTTTCTGTACCTGTTTGCTCTCAGGTTTTTATTTCAAAGTAGGAAGTGACTCTAAATATTGCTTATAATGCAGAAATTATTGAGGGGGGATCAGGGTGCGATGCAGTTGTTAGTACTTTTAACTTCATTCCCCTGTTTTTTGAGGGCTGCTGTTCTTATCAAAAAGAAAAGGATCTTTTTGCTGAGGGTTTCCAGAGAAATCCCTTGGCTTTTCTTCTACTGTTGTTTCGCATGTTCTGTTCCTCCCACCCCACACCCTGGCTTTTCCTTATTTAAAAGGACAGCAAAGGGACCTTGGGATAGCCCGAGGGAGGCTCTTACTAAGAAGCTTTCCAAGAATCATGGAAGATTTAAAGTCTTTTCATGTCATACTGCAGAGACATCTGCCTGCTCTTCGCTCATCCTTCCTTGTGGACAGGTTTGCCATTAGGTTTTCATCTCAATCAGACGAAAGGAAATCTGTGGGCTTCTCAGGTTTTGGATTGAAGTGCTATCAAGGGTGAGGTATTTCAGTGGTAATGAAGGACAAAACAAGGTGAGTGGATCGAGGGCTGGCACAGTACAAGGAACGAAGCAGAGGCTCCTGTGCTGGCACTGCTGCTGGTGGGTCGGGGACTGCCGTGTTGCTATTGCAACAATTGAGGTTCTCCCAAAATAATAATCAACAGACAGATTTCATTGGCTTGTGGGGATTTATTAAGCAGGAGGGACCCAAAGGATGGCAAGGGGAGTGTAAATCGCATCAGCCCGGGTTAAAAGTATTTACTCTCAGGTCCGATTAGCTGCCTTGCTGCTGTTGCCCGTGGCAGTAAATGGAGTTCATTTAGATTAGCAGAGGGCCTCCAGCGTTAAAAACCAAGTGTGGAATGGAGGACTGCTGAACACCTAGGAGAGGCTTTTGCTGTGATTATTTCTGTAATTGCTATTTAACTTCTCCCGTTTTCCTATGTGACTTCCCTCTTCTCTTTGGAGTCACGGATGATTGAATTGACCTTGATCCTGTCATCTTTCAGTAACATTGTTTTGCTGAGATTTATTTAGTATTTAGTGATTGTTTCTGGGTTTGAAGAAGGAAATTTGTTTTTCTGTTAAAAAGGTTATTCTGAGCAGGGCTATTAAATACACAGTAGAAACAGTCAGACCTTCTAGGAAGTCTGCTGCTGTGCTATGCTGTGGAATACATAGATATTGCTAAGAATGGCCATGAAATCCCAATGTTTCACCACAACTTTGTGTTCATGGGGAACCAAAATAACACGCACACCTGATTCTTAATATTGGAATTAATACAGAAAGTTCCTCTAGCTGGAGCTGCATCACTAAACGGAGGTTTTAAAATAGCCAAAGATCTTGCTGCAGTTTGTGCTTCGGTTTAGTGATGTGTAAGTAGAACTGAGAAACTCTTAAAAAAGGAAAAAGAAACCACCCCCAAAATGAAGCCTATTTTGTGGAAAAGTAAACTTGGCAAAGAAAATGTAATTTAAACTATCTTCTTGGTGCACGTTTTAAAAATAAATGATTGACGTGCATGTTTTGGAGTTTTTGATCATTGATGCAGAAGGTAAATGAACAGGACATACAACTGTGATTAATTATTGACAAAAGTCATTCCTTTCATATGTATAGTATGTAGTTAGATGTGAAGGTTGAGTTCACTTAAATTCCAAAGTCGGAAAGTAATGCAAACAAGACTCCAGTTGATCAACTTCATACATGTGGTTCTGTTTATTATGCAAATCTCTTCCAATATGTTTAAATCAACATGCGGTAGTGAGGTTTTTCTTTCTTCAGCAGAGTATGTTTGTGGACTACACAGTTTGTGCTTTGCATGCTGCAGTTTGATGCATCCAATATTTCATAGTCATACTGTAGCTGTAAGTGCATTTCGTGTTTTGTGGTGCTTTGTTTTTTTGCTTTTCTTTATTCAAAAAACCAAAAACTCCCAGGCTTGTTTGTCATGTTCTATCTGCAAGTATTTGACCTTTTGACCTTAACTTCCATGGGTCTTGGGATTAACTTGAAATAAATCACTCCTTTCTGAGGCATTTGTACTAGAACTAAATTGGTTAGCTGGGTACTTTGGTGTCCATACAAATGATTGTACATGAGCCTTGTTCTGCTAAAGAGACCAGATGCTGTTTCATGCCGTGTTCTGTTTTTAACTGTCATTATTCCTTGTAAACATGCCAGTGAAAATTATACTGGGGAGGGAAGATTACCGCATAGATGTCCTAATTCGGTTTGTTTTGTGTTTTTTTTTTTTTTTTTTTTAAAAAAGCAGCAGTGAAGACTTTCTGTAATTTAAGCGCAAATTGAAGATAATAGTATTGTGAAATAATAGATTAAATTAGTTGGGTTGAGGTCAAGCTTTTTTTAAATGGGTGTATTTTTGCAACAAAATGGTATTTTAAGTATTTTGGACGCTCAGAACCTCTGTGCATAGCAGTAACCAGGTGCTGAGCAAAAAGGAGAAGGTAGCTTTGTCAACAAGTCCAGCACAGTGTCCAGTAAGTTTTATTGTATTTCTTCTACGCTATAGCTGATCAGACTTAAAATGCATGTGTTTCCCATATTGAGGGTGCTTGACATCTGAGCCAGTTTGTTTTGGTCATTGTGTGGGTTCTTGGAGCCCTTCAATGAAGGCAGGACCAAGCAGGTTGAACAAATCCATGCCCTCTGGCCAGATCACTCTCTCTGCAGCTGCCGTCTCTTTGCTCTGTCTTTTGGCCTCTTAACTTTTGGGAAATGTACCTTTTATTGCCTTTCCTACCTGTTTGCTTTTGGATTGTACAGATCTTACAAAATAATATTTGAAGTTGATGTGAGGTTTTTTTGTGGGTATGTTTTTTTAGTGTGCTGCTTTTTTTAAAAAAAAAAAAAGTAGTGACAGGACTTCTGATGTTCTTGTTCCCCTTGAGTGTCTATCCCTTGGCTTAAACGGTAGATTTTTTTTGCAGTTCTCCAGGCTGGTAAGTGGTAGCAACGATCTGCTCACTCATCTTTTTTTTTTAATCCTCTGTGGTGATAAAATCCAATGCTTCTTTTTTTATTGAAGCTTGTTGACATTAATAGAGATTTCTTGCATTTTGTTTCACACACATACATCCCTGCCAGTCAGGCATAGTGCTGGGCTGAGACTGATGGTTTTCCTTGGCATCTCAGAATCTGGAGATCAGCTGAAACCACCTTGTTTTGTACGGCCTTAGCTAGTTCTTACTGCTGCTGAGTCTTGCAGATCAAATGGCAAGTGTAATTTTCATCAGTTCATCCATCTTTTGCAGAGGGATAAGAAAGGAATGATGCATGTACAGGTATGGGGAAGGGAGAAGCAGGCATGTTCAAATCATGCTATACAAACATACCAACCTACACAAAAGTATAGTTCTGGAATTAACTGTCCAGAAAAAGTGTTCTGGAACAGAACTATGGAATATAAACAGTACTCGGGGTTATGAAGAGGAACTTTGGTCTGTCATGCGGTTACATGTAATTAATACCTAGTAAAAACTCCTTTTCATGGAATCAGGCTTAACGGGAATAGTCTTTCTTGATCTGATATCCAAGATTTTTGAATGGCAAAATGTGGATTTTACTTGTTAGCTATGATGTAACGTTGCTGTGATATGGAGCCTGTGTAATTACAGGCTGACTAATGAGTTCTGTTCAGAGAAGAAAAATAAAAGTGGTAATGCAAAGCATCGGGTGTGTGAGTGCAAGTTAGTTGGTATCTTTACTGGACAGGGAGTAATGGTTTAACATACGATGATACAATTTAAATCAGCACTTGCAAGTTTTCATGCATTTGAAGTAATTGTGAATCTTTTATTACTGTTCCATGAGTGATAACAAAATCACAAAAATATGTTAAGCTACAGAAACATCACTTAGGAAATTTATCCTTTATGGTCTGAAGAAATAGGTTTGTGTGGAAAGGAGCTCCTTGGTTTGTTGGCTTCTTATTACAGTCAGTTCTTTCCTGTCATGGTTGGGTTGTACAGCAACGTCTTCTTTCCCACCACTTCTCAAATCAGCTGTAGCTCAAAGTAAAACCATGAGAATCAGTAGTTTACTGGCAGGTTGAATTAGAGAAGGATTCCTCTTAGGCCGAAAGCTGTTGCAGGTTTCTGGAGGCATTTTGATTCCTGCAGTTTTGTTGCTCTCCAGACTTTCCAGGGGCTGTTGGAGAGGCTCTGGGACCTGGAATGAGGCAGTCACAACCCTGGTTGTGTGTTGGAGCCTGTACTCTGCAGCAGGCAAGGAGGGGAAGCCCAAGGCGCTTCCTGTCAGCTCCGTTTGGGCATTCTGATCCACACTGTTGTGATCTGGTACCTTCCATTGCTCGCTGGAAGGGAAGATCATCCTTCCCGCAGGAAGGTGGGAAAACATCTAGGCCAAGTTATGGTCCCTTTTGAGTGCCTTAATCGTAAGGCTCCTAGAGCAGGTCTCATGTGCAGTGTTCATGAATTGAAATTGCTGCTTTGTCTGTATCTGCAGCTGGGCGTGCTATGGAACTTCCGACTCCTCTGGTCTGAGATTTACGTTTTCATGTGCTCCTGCTTTCCAGATTGTCTTTTGGCTGGAGGCAAGAATCCAGGGCAGTGACTGCTCAGGTCAGGTATCTCTACCCTGGGCAAATCCTATGTCCCTCCTTGTGTAAATGAAAGGACACCTCTGGCTCATTTGAAGTCACTGGACTCAATTGTTGTGGGTCTACAGGAATACATCCTTCTGCAAGTGTCTCCTGTTCTTTACTAGGTATCGCCTGCTGGTCTGTGCTGTAGTAAAAGGATACTGCCATAGCTGAATCTTTGGCCTGAGCTGGTGCATAGTGCAGGCTTTTACATGATGATGTACTAGTTTCTAAGCAATGTAGTAAATATGTGTATTCCAGCAGCACTGAATTACTTAAATAGGCGGAATGTTTTTGGAGGACATGCGTTTTTTTCTCTTCACCCGCACTGTCAAAGCACGGTTCATCCTTTGCCATCCTCTTTGTCCTCATCTTTCCCTTTTTTGGCTTGGAGCTTTGTTTGGTCTGAGACTGGGATGATATTTGACAAGTGCTTTTCTGCTGCTTCAACATAACAGCTCTTTCTGAGCTCAGGGTAAGGTGGTAACTAGAGGGGGCTGTTCATTTGCACTGTTTCATAGTGCTTCAGGTCATTGTTACCTGTTAATTGAAATCATGTTTAGTTTCCTTTTCCTGAGCGTATTTAGTAATCCTTAATCCTTGGGTTTTCTTCTGTGGTTAGAAATGCTGATAGGATCATGCAGGAAAAAAAGAAAAATACTTACAAGCAGTACTTGCTTTCTTAAACCTTTACTGGGTAAAATTGACAGACATTGGTTTGTGGAAAAATGGTTTGTGTGCTGCTTTGTAGTCAGGCGTGACAAATACAAGACACCTATTTTAACAGGTGTACAGTCCCACCCACTATAGGCATACAACTAGGACTTCAGGTTTTGATCAAATTGGACTACTTCAGGTCATGCAGCAGGAATCTAATGGACGTAATGTCTTCTCGTGCAGCTGGCATGCCAAAAGGTAACCCAGGTCTTCAAGAGCATCTTAATCTGAGCCTTTGGTTTTCCTTCTCCTTCCAGTGATTGGGAAGCAGCTCACGATTGTCACATACCAAAATAGTTAATCTTTTCACAGTGTTTTCATATAAATGCACATGTCCTGCTAGTACACACAAGCTTCTGTTTGTAGTTGAAATATAAAGCCTTGTGTTGAATAAAAATGGAGAAGGCTTTCAAACTGATAGCTAGTATGTATGTCTCTTAAAAATATTGAGCAAAGGTAACATATTTAGTAGGGAATAGAGAGACAGTACAAAATACAAGTTTGCTTTGAGATTGTTTTTTGTCAGACTCTGGGAAAGCTTGCTTTACAGCTGGTGGTGTCTTTAAGTTAGTGACGATACCATCTGGGGTAGGATATTGCTTCAAAATTCTTTATCCTCTGCATCAAAAGATAAAATGAAATAGCCTTCTGCTTTTCCTGGCTGGTGTATCAGAGGGGAGGCGATGGCTTGCAAAACTTCTGCTTGCTTACGGACAACATGGTCAAGGGCAACTTCACCTGTTAGTTCCTATAATGTTAGGAATTGATGGTAACATCAGGACTTCTTCAGTGCTTTTCAATTGCTGTGGAGTTGCATCTGATCTGCTTGGTAGGAGCATTCTGTGCATGCCGCAGGGAGGCGTTCATCTGGTTTGCATGCTTTTGGAGAGGGCTAATTCAGGTTTCGAAGTAATGCTGCTTGGATTTGTAATGGGAATGTCAGTATCTGCTTTCAGTTGACTAGACCTTTACAGAGGGAACAAAATGATAAATGTTTCTAGAGTTAGAAAAATGGAGCCTTACTTCTCTTTTCTTTGATGTGGAATTATCAGTGAGGTGGGACCTGGGTGCAGCCCTAAGGACTTAATTTCTTTTGGGAGCCATGATGAATTTAACTCGCCAGATCTCCAGAAATCAACCCCCTCCTGCCTGCTGTAGTTTTTATTTAATTTTATCGTAAATGGCTCTGGTGGTTTATATCTGTCTAGATCATGCTACTGAAAAAAAAGCATGTTTCTAGAATAAACAGATATTCTCCCTTACCTGGCAGGGATGTTACCACTGATGCTGGTAGCTGAAGTTGTTGACATGAAGTACGATGTCCAGTAAAAAAATAGTGTGGTTTTAGAATAGGCAAATTTTCTCATTTACCTGGGCGGAGAAGTTACTGCCGATGGCGACTGCAGTTGTTGACATTTAGCGTGATGAGCAGGCCAGGGCTTTCCTCGTAGAGAAGAAACGTGTCGTGGTGGATGGGAAGCAGTTTGTGTACAGACTAAAAGAGTCTTTTTACAACCCCAAAAGACTGGAGTTAGTTTGAGCTTGCTAACGGCAGTGCAGATGATACAGCTAGGCTTGCTACAGAGAGTGCATCTGTTATGCAGAATGGTAATTTCTGGTATTCTTGAATTTTTGTGGAATTTATCCAAATCACTAGTGTTTGTCACCTTGGACTGTCAGTCTCGTAAGATTGAGTGTGACTTTTGGTCTCATGTACCCAAAGCCTTAGCATGAAATTCTGTGCGACAGGCCATTAAATGTCATTCTACTGATGTTGTGAATGTTGTCTGCTTTTACAGATGCCTTTGTAAATAGCCAGGAATGGACGCTAAGCCGATCTGTACCAGAACTGAAAGTGGTGAGTTTATATTTCCTTCTATCTCTGAAAAACATCCTGAAAATGTTATGCACAAGTGAAAAATTTTCTAAGCTTCATTAAATCCACTGTTGTGGAAAAAAAATACAGAAAGCAGTTTTTAAAAGTAAAGCATTTTTCTTCAACAGAACTATCTAGTGAGGTTTATTTATCTTCTGTTTTTATAATCATACTTGAAAGATCTATTTGTATTTTGCTGTTGTTTTGACATGAACCAGATTCCTAGTGTGGCCTTCTCAGTAGCAAAGACTTATGTTTCTGTAAGCGGGGGAGGTGGAAGTAGCAGGTGATATGTAAAGCTTCTTCTATCTCACTCTTAATAGTTTTTCACAATTTCTTCAAGGACCAAATGTCTTTTCTCTCTCTTAAATGAGTGTAACCAAATTTATACCGAACAACAACAATGAGAAAGAGTATTTTGAAGGTTCCCTTAGTGAATCAAACCCTAAATTTTTATTATAGGAATGATTTAATAGCTGCTTACAATAACTTTTCCCTTGGCTGAGCCATACTCTGTATAGGTGGAAGAAAAGGCAAAAAAACCCCAGACTGGGGGAATTTCCTAGGTTTGCCCATTTAAGCATTACAAACATGGAGGCTGGAGATAAAGGCTGAAACCTCCTCATAGTGGATGTCAAACTGGCGCCTTGTAAAGCCAGCAGCACAGAATTGCGGAGGCCAGGTCACTGGGATGGATGGTTTCCACGTGGAAGTCCAGATGTAATGAAGCACAATCGATTTCTCAAACCCTGCAAAGTTACTGTGGTACCCAAGATAGAGAATTCACTAATACCTTTGGTAGGCATCTGTGCTCAGCTTCTGTTTTCCAGCTGTAACTGGACAAGCTGCTCCTATCCAAGCACTCGTTTGCCAAACAGCAAAGTGAATTGGGCAAAACCCCCTGAGTTTAGGAGTGGGCAGGTGGGGCCATGCTTCATTCACTAGCCTGGTTCTCATGCAGTAAATGTCTTTTTCTAAATCCGAGTTGATAACAGTGTTTACGGAGGTGAGAGAAAACATAGGTCAAACTTTAACATTGTAAATACACCTACACAGAATTAGAATTGCATTTTAATTGAAGCAACTTCCTCACGACCACAGTTATGTTTCTGTTCTGATTTCAGTAGTGCACAAGGGAAGTAGAAGAAAAATATGTAGTCATGGATGAAGCTATGTAATACAAGAAGGGTCTGCAGAGGGTCACTAGATTGTTTTAACTGATGGTGTAATTTGGAAGACAAATATCTCCCAAAATACCTCGCACAATAAAATACTTAGATTTTAGGACTGGAAAGTGTTGGTTGGATATGAGTCCAGTCCGCTGTGGTGTTAGCTAGCTTATGCTGGGGAGGATCTAGAGAGGTTTGGTTTGTTCATCCCTTCCCCTTCTCCTAGCCCTGCTAATTGACAACACTCGCCAATAAACACGGGGCTTGCAGGTGAGACCAAAGCTGCAATTACTGTGTGTGGTAATACAGAACACAGGCAATTGCCAAGCGTTAGGTAATGGTCTTGGGGGACACTCGCTCGTTGTGATGCCATGGCTGCGTTACACGAATGCTTGCCTTGGGTGTCTTGCCCTCGTGTTGTCTGCACCGGTGGCAGGGAAATCAACTCGGGCTGTGCGGCTGCTGTAGAGAATTGATTTTAAGTGGCCAGCATGCATGAGCCTCAAGATTACTGTCCTGGGTTTCAGTCTGTATAATCCCGGATAAAAGCAGAACTCTTAACATTACAAAAATACTAATTTGATTATACCACTGCAAATTATTGAAGCTAGCAGCACCAGCTGTGGCTGTGAACCTGTGCTCTGGCAGGAATGGCAAATTAGGAGCTCCATCTGAAATCTGTTCTGCCGTTGCTGTACATCTGCCCTTGGGAAGGGACTGGTGCAGTGAGTCATCTCAGTGTCATTCCCCTGCTTCCACCCTCATCGTCATCACTTGCTTATGACTGAGGAAGGAAAGGGCTCTGTTAAAAGCCAGACCTGCCTCTGCCACAGCTCTATCATTGCGGCCACCACTAAGGGTAACTGGGTGTGTTACTTTGGCTTGTGGCTGTGTTGGGGATGTCAGAAGCATGAGAATTGTTCACTCCCATCACCATCAAGTGCAGCAGTGCAGGTGGGGAGATGAGGTTTGATGTTGCAAGATTATGAAGAAGCCCTAGCTTTAGCCGCTTGAGCGGGTTGTACTCTGCAGAAGATGGTTAGTAGCTCGTTGCAAGAGGTTGTCCTCGCTGTGGAGGCTGGGAGGTCCTCCAGTTGAGGTGGTGGTTTGATTTATTTGGCGTTTTTTTAATTATAGTGGCTGTTGTTATACCCTTAGGCTCTACAGAAGTTTAAGAATAGAAATAGACTCTGAGAAAGCACACAGGCTTGCACTGAAGAAAACCCAATGGATGTATTTTTTTCAACGTGCTTTTGAGGAAGGAATACCAGTCTTTCCCTCAGCCTCCTTTTAACAATACACATGGGGCTTGATTTCTTTCAAGTTTTCAGAAGGGTGTTTGTTTCTGCTGATCAAATATTGCTACAGGGTTTTGCTTACGGATGTTGATACTTCTGTTATGGACAAGAGTATGCTAGGCCAGCTGGGTGAGACCAGACCTGTCCCGAGTGATGGTGGTATTCCTGGATCCCGTTCATCCAAATGCGAAATAAGGATGTGTTAGGTAGCATAAATAAAAGATCTCTTTGGACAAACCTAGTTTGATTTCTTCCAAAAGAAACAGGCAAAGTGCAGTCACACTTCTGTGCTAGATAGCTTTAAAATGTGAAACGCCATCAGTACCTTTATGCACTTCAACAAACAGGCTTTAGTAGGATGCGGGCATAGCAGTTTGGTTTTATTCTACAGCATGTCTGGCACACGCAAATAAATGATTCAGTGTTGCAGAAGTCAGAACTGACAGAGCATTGAGTTGTAGCCTTGTTAGCTGGATGTTCTCCTTTCTGAAGTGGGTTAGGGGGTGGTATTTTTGTTCTGTAACATGCTTCCCATAACTTTGTGCATTTCATATGTATCTATAAATAAATAGAAATGACTCAGATTGTTTGTATATAAAATATGGGAGACCGGGAATATGACTGCTGTAAAAACATGCTGGCATATTTGTCATACTGTGGGGGATCATCCTTAAACAAGTATTAATCACGATTAAGAGAGAAACTGTATTAGAAGTCAGATTTTTCCAGTGTAAAGTTTATTGCTTTTAGTTTTCAGAGGTTAATAATGTGTGGATACCCAGAGCAGTGATGCCAAGCACTGCACTGAAAACAGAAGGCCTGTTCTGCAAGGCTTTAATTTCTTGTACTGATGTCTTCTCTGGTAGAAGAGAGATGGCTGCCTTCTCTTCAAATGCAGGCACTGAGGGGAGATCTTAAGGAATCCTCTCTCTTACTAGATGAGGAGGAGGTGGCTGAGGTCTCTTGGGTGCTTTTTGAAGTAGTTGTCTAGGGAAGAAAGAAAGCTGTGCCACAAATATGGGGTTTATAGTCAGGTTTGAGGAAACTTGCTTTGGGTTTGTGTGATTATTTTTTTGTGTGTGTGAAGGTAACATCAGTACTCTGACACAAAACTGCGTTAATGCTTTTTTTTCATATTCATTTTTTTTGCCACTTAAGCTTCTAAAGAGCTTTTGTCACTTCAGTGGGTAGTTTGAAACTGATTTAAAATATAAATCCAGGAACTTCTCTATTAAGAAACAACTATTTGGCAAGAAGGCTCTGGTTTTGCTATATGAGGCAGTGAAGTGGTTTCTTAATTGAACTGCACATCTTGCTGCTCCTGATCAGTCCTTTCTGCATCAGTTGAGCATACATTTAATAATGCTCTTCTGGCCCATCACCTTTGTCTGTGAGTGCCTGTAAGGAGGAACGTGCCAGAGGACCTGAAGGGCTGTAAAATTATGTGTGCTGATATGGTCTTTGGGATGCTTGGGGGGAATAAAAGTTGTATTCTCGAATCACTAGGTGTTTTTCAAATATTTAGGATCTCTAAATACAGTAACAGGTCCCAGCCACGGGAAGAGGGCTGTGGTTCCTTTCACTGGAGCCCAGGCTGATGCTTTTCTGTTGTTCCTGGCAGTTTTACCCTCAGACTGGTTACGTTTTTGGCACGGGTATAATACAAAATAGCATTAATTTGCATACATGCAGGACTAGTCGCTTGTAAGTGAAGGTTTCGGTATCTGCTGGGAAGGTGTTTGCATGACTGATTGTCTCCTGACCTAATGGAGGTGGTTTTTTTGTGGGTGTGTTGGTGCTATGCTGGTTTGCTACAATCTAGGTCAGAAACAACTTTGGTATGTTGTTTCCAAAGGTCTGGAGCTGCTGCTTCTAAAATGAAAACATGAAACACTCTTCTATGTCAGTATTTTCCTAGCAAGCATATGTGAAGCTTGCTTGCTTTCCAATTCTTCAGAAATTGTACTGTTCAGAAGGGGCCTTACCCTGGCTATTTACCTGCAGAGGTATCTTTAATCTGTTGATTTACAGATGGGATTTATTTTTTCTTGCCATTTTTTGCCCAGATTGTTGTAATATAGAGCTGGTGGGGAAGGAGGAGAGGGAGATGCTTGCCTTGGGAATGTGGTGTTCAGCTTCTGCTCGGGCGTGAAGTTGCTGGTGTAGTGGATACAGCCTGCTGAATAAAATAAATAGACAACTAGCAAGGAGTTAATCTCTTTAAAAATGGTAAACTGTTCATATCTGGAAAACTGTGCCTTGATCATCTGTATTGGCCATTAAAAAAAAAAAAGTTTTCACGCACTTAAGTCTTAACTGTTTGAGTCATTTTGAATCCTCAACCGTGAGAAATACTTTGTTCAAGGTGAAGGGAAAAAGGTGGGAAGTAAGCTCTTGCCAGAAAGCTGTGTATGGAAAGGGAGAGGGTGTCAATTTAGTGATGAGGTGTACAAAAGCCAGGCTGTTATTCACAGGATTTCCTCAGGTATTACGGTTTTGTTGTCCAAGAAATATGGAGGGTTGTTTGAACATTTTTGTTATTTAGGGAAATTTATGAGTAGATGAGCTTACTGTAGTTTATTGGCATATAATGGAGGGAAAAGTCATTTTCTTGAGGTAGTTTGATGTTTTGGGATTAAAGAACATACACTAGAGATGGTGTTTTCTTCCCATAATTCACCTCTCATTTGGTGTCTGGTTGAACATTGGAGGTAACTGAAATGAAGTTGTGGTTAAGTCAAGCAATCAGAATAGAAATACAGGATTTGGATGACTTTGCAGTACTGTTGTAGTTTTTATTTGTATGTACAGGTAGAAGTCCTAACCTGTTTCTCACCCCTCTTGGGATTACCTTACCTGCATGTTGAATGGGAGAATTTGGGATCAGTGTTAATAATAATAAAAATATTAGCTAATATCAGTATTGTCTGTTTTCTTGTGCTATACAGGATTTTGCGCCTTTACTTATTGTCCACTGTTCACATTCTCTTTTGAATACAGCAGCTCATTTCTGTACTCATTTTTCTTTAGCTCTTGTCACTTAATTTTCACTAACACACCATATACTTTCTCAGTGCTCTTGAGAGATGAAAGAGAAATCTTGAAAATAGGGGTGCTAGAGAGAGCTGTTTCATTTCTCCTGATAGCTTGTGCTCAAAGTAAAAGATGTCGAGCCAGAACGTGCAGGACACGGAACCCAGTGCAGTCCCACCACACGTGTGCCCACACTACTTGCTCGCAGCTGTTGTCTCTTCCATATTGACAAAACATGGAAGTCGTAGTTTGCGACCTTATTTTGTTATTTCTTTTTTTTTTAGTAAATTGCCCAGAGGAATTACAAAATCTGTGTGCCCAAAATGTTTAGTTGCTGGAACCAAGGGTCCTTCTCTCTAGGCTCTTTGAAAACATTTGCTTTCAGACAATGAGTGTGGGCATCTTGGAGGCGACAGCCTTGGTTGGGTTGCAGGTCTGACCTTGCAAAGCAGGGTGTGCAGAGCGTACTGATGATTTAGGAGGTCCGAGGCATCAGATGTATTCTTTGCTTGTTGGTGTTTAGCATCCTATGTGATAAGGTTTATCAGGTAGATGTCAGGCACCTGTAGAAGTTGCCCTTCTCCTTAGAGAGGTTTTCAGTTGTGTTGTTTTCTTTTCCATGAAGCTGAAAAAGTACATCTTGTTAGGAAACATACTTTTTTTTTCCTGGGCTCCAAGCAAAGCTCACTAGTCTTAAAGGGGAAAACAGATCTGATAAATGGTTTTGCCTTGGGTAGATCTGAGTGAAGCTCCGCAGTGTGTTCCCAGAGAGCGTTGTCCTGTGAAGCAGGGTCTGAGAACACAAGGTTAGTTGGCCGCACAGGTGGCTGTTTGCCTCAGTGTCATATCTTGCACTTAACGTTTAGATGTAAACATCATGGTGTATATAAGTATAGCCTAGAATTTCTCTTAGTTATAAGATAGATTAGAAGCTGCCAGTATGGCATGCTGGTTTAAAGACTCATCAAAGTCAGCTCAGAACCCAATAAATAGGTATGTGTTGTCCAACCGCTTGGGCTGTGGCTCATTTTTTATTTTCTTGGGACTGGTCTTCAATAGCAGCTCTGCCTACAGTGGGTTTCTTGGTTTATATTTCTTTTCGTAATTTTTTTCTTTTTTTTTTTTTTTTTTTAATTACAAGCTGTTTTCTGCCTGATCAAGTTCTTTCCTGCTAAGCCGAATGTCAAGGATGAAGCTTCCTGTAGCATTAGGCTAGCACAGCATCTGGTGTCTCTTCTTTACCCTGCCTTTTTTTGCCCCTCACACCCCCAAGTTAGGTCGTAGGTTATTCTTGTTTGCTGTTACTTTTGAAATCTATTTTGGGGTTCTTGGGGTGCTTTTTTTCCCCTCCGGTGTAGCCCACACTGTTCATCACGTTTAAAACTTACGCTGTTAGAGGGGCTGAAGGGTGATGTGAGGCTACCTTCCATTTACTCTCTGCCTACGTTTCTGCTTTATCTTAGCTGTTCTTGCACATCAGCTGTAGAGATAAAGTGGGCGTCCTTTGCAGCAATGTTACCCTTGTCTTAAAGTTGTTCTGTGTTGTAAAAAATAAATAATTGTTTCCCCCCTGCCTGACTCCAAAACTGTCATTGTGTTAGTTCAAGGTGGCACCACTCTGTTGGTTGAGGCAATTTTTAGTAAGGAGGGTAGTTCTTACCAATTAGGATTAAGAAAATGGAGTGTGCATTAATGTGCAGCTTGTTCATTCTGTCTCTCTCAATTTGGCAGGCTCTGGCAGAGCAGCAGAGTTCATCCTCTCTCCAGGGCTCTTCTGTTCTGACGTGTTTATCTTGACCCTAGCTAAAAAGGTTCAGAGAGGAGCAGGCTTAGGTTTGTTTTAAAGGATGAGATAAGTTCCCAACTCTTCCCCCAAAAACGGAGTAAGAAGAATGTCAAGAGTCATGTTTGACAGGGAGACCTGAATGAGTGGATGCCAGCTGAGCAAGGAGGGGGAGGAGTGAGGAAGGCATTTATTTGAAACATAAGAGAGGGTATGTTCTCCAAACCCTCCCGTCCCTTGGACTGTGCAGGGCAGGGCAGGCAGTCGGGCTTGGAGCTTGCTTGCTGCAGCTCTTGGTCTGCTTTGGTTGATGGTTCAGGCAAACCGGCAGGAGTTGTACTGGCCAGCAACACAGGGCTGAAGCTTGAAAGGGTTGGCTGGTTTGGTGGTGCGGGAGTAATGCAGGCAGGGTTCACAACCCCCTCAGCCCTTCTAAAGCACCAACAGAGAGCAAATCCGCGAGGCTTTGGCAGTGGAGCTCCTCTGGGAAGAAGAGCGTTCTGGTGCTCGGCTACGTTCTGTTACTTCTGCCCGGTTTTTAAAAAGAAATGCTAACTAACCAGCTTAACAAAACTCATGCATGCTTAAGATTGAGTACTTTTCTTTGGTTGTCACGTCTTCCCGACGCAGATGTTTGAGCATGGACAGTTTGGTTATAAACTTCTTGGTCAAGTAAGGGACTTCAACAAGTCAGAGAGGACTTGCCAAGGTTTGTCTATAGCCATATAAATCATGTATGCGCTTCAGTAGCGAGGCAACGTGAATCACGTAGCGGATAGTCTGCAGAGGTATTTTCCAGAATGAGATGTGTTTATATTATATTGTGTATATATGTTCAGTGACGTGTTTATATTTTTCAGTAAAGAGGTGACAAGCCTGCTCTGAGCTTCAGGCTTCTTCCCTGCAGTCTGTATATTGCCCGATGTTCCCGCGCAGCATTAGCGGCGAGCTGACTGAAGGAGTGCTGCTAACACAAGCTCATTTTTGGTTTATATGTTGTCGTGTGCATGCGCTGCTGTGGCCTTAGCTTTCTGGCAGTTACCTGTCGGCATATTTGGAAGTGTTTCCACTCTGTGGGCTTTCTCCTCAAGTGCAGAGAAATTACTTCTGTGTGAAAATTCTGCTTGTATGTACTGCTCTTTGCAGGGATGAATTGCAGCTGAACTTTGTTCCTTTTTTCCCCAGGGGATAGTGGGTAACCTAGCCAGTGGCAAGTCAGCCCTTGTGCACCGGTACCTGACTGGCACGTATGTCCAAGAGGAATCACCTGAAGGTATGTGGATATGCAAATTTCACTTCCTCCCCCCCCAACTACATCTTTATTAATTTTTTTGATCATGCAGAAATGAATCGGTAAAGAATCTGATTTGCTATTTGGGTGTTCACGGACATTTCTCCTTTAACATTCTCCAGCCTGAGATAAGTACACTGAAGTATAATTGTAGCTTTTTCATAACTACTTAGCATCCTTAAAGACTTTGGCATCCAGTATGTGTCCGCATAGGAAACTTCTAGTCTTGTATTGAGAAGAACTGACTGTTTTCAGTACTGCTGCTGCTTTCAGTCTGGCTGTTGAAAGCCACAATTACTGTATCTAGTAGTGGATTGCTGCAGAATCGGGCCTTTTGGTTTGTGATGTTGGGAGAGTAAAATGACTTCAGAAGCCTAAATTAAAGATGTAACTTGTTTCTTGTTTAATATATTAAATTTTTGGTCTTGAAGGTTTTGGTATTGTTTTCTTTTTTAAAAGATGTTCTTATGCCATAGAAAATTAATTTATATGTGAAAACTTTGTAGTGTTTAATGTTAAATCCAAGTTTATAGCTTGAAATCAAAAATATCTTAGTGCCTTATAGAGGTGTATCTTACACTAAATACTTTTTTGATTATTTTTTTTTATCTATTCTCCGTATGAACTTTTAAATACAACTCTGAGACACTGAATTTCTGGTTCCTTCTTTTCCTTACTGGCTGTTCCATTCTTTGCAGATATGGATGCAGGTAACTATACATTGTCTTCATGGCAGCTCTTGTTTTGAAGAGACAGACAGCAGTTTCTGTACTATAGCGTTTTCCCCTTGTTCTGTGTATCATTTCGATTTGTTTTCTTTTGATTTCAAGTCTTTAGTACATCTCACTGTTTTTTGTCTCTTGCTGTAGTTGTCTTTTCAGCAATAGTTTGTAGCTTCATGCATCTGATAACATTTGTTTCAAATTAACTCTTACCAAAGGAAGCTATTAAGCATAGCGCTTGACATTTTAACAGTCTGGAATTGTAGTTGAAATGGGAGGAGAGGGAGAGATGGACAAGGCTTTTTC
The DNA here is from genome assembly GCF_963210335.1 of Falco punctatus. NCBI lineage: Eukaryota > Metazoa > Chordata > Aves > Falconiformes > Falconidae > Falco > Falco punctatus. The sequence continues at coordinate 7,851,242 of NC_137588.1, forward strand.
TTGTGTGACTGCAGTAACAGTGAAGCTTTCCAGGTTATAAGCTTGCCTTAAATGTTTTTGCTGCTTTGTAGTTAGTACTGACGGGGTGATAATTGAGCCTTGCAACAAAACTGTGTGCAGATCACATTTATGCCTGCTGCTTCTGGATGCTGATAGCGAGAAATGGTTATGTGGCACATAGATCCACTGAATACAGCGAGTCTTCGGCAAAAATGAGTATCTCTACAGATCTCTCCTCATTTCATGAACAGAAAATATTTTGGGGTTTTTTTTTTCTCTTGCAAGATTCAAATTTATTGATAGTTCACAGGGTTAACCGTCCTCTTCTCCTAAACTGTGAATATTTTAGTGGCATTTCTTGAGAGTGTTTGCCATCTGTCCTCTTTGTCTTCAGGGATTTTTGTTTACAGTGCTTGAGTGACGTTCGGATTAGTTTACAAAAGCAGCGTCAAATCATTTCTTTGCACATAAATGTAGCTGACAAGCCTCGCTAATGACACCATTCCATTCCATTAACAGCAGAAAAACTGGATTAATTAAGAGCTCTAATTCACCTTGTAAGGGATAGGGTCAAGATTTCTAATCAAGTTTGTATTAAAGGAAATTCAACCCATATAAACTATACTTAGTAAGCATCTGTAGTAGCGATTTGTTAGGGTTTTATTTCTTTCTCATTCAAGCAAAGTCTATATGCTGCTGTTCTACAGAAAACCGAGCGGCAGTGCAGGTGGTTCAGTTGCACTGCGGTGCAGGACTTCAGATTTTTACATTCTGCAGGGGAACACAGCTTTTGATAAATGGAGGCTACGTGTGAGCCTTTATGTTGGAGAGCAATGTGGACCTTCCTCTTTTCCTTTCCTGAGGTATTGTAAATGTGCTGGGTTGTTTAGTTGGATAAAGAATAGTATGTATATTAGACATTAAGGTGTCAGATGCTTGACTGTTTAAGAGAAAGCAAAGTTTACTGACTTCAAATGGCTTGCAGCAAAATTTATCAGGCATCATATAATTATTATCTAATTGGTAAAATGATGGATGCATACTCATGTGAAAATGGTGATTATGACCAGGGACTGCTACTCCTGCTATCCTTTGCCTTCTAAATTGCTACAATTACCATGAAACCTGCCGTGAATTAGAGAAGTGCCAGGTCTCCTGTAGGCCATTAAGGTAGCTTCAGCATTCCAGTAAATGAATCTTAAGTATATTAAGATGGTTTCATGTTTCTTTCAGCTCATTTCTTTAAGATGAGCTGTTTCTCTTGTTGCCTGACATCACCTTCCCACCAAGAGGAGGAATTGTATCACATCGAAGTGTAAAGCAGTTTTCTCTCATTGTCTGGCCCAACTTCTGTTTCTGTTCAGAATTAATTCTAGTCTCTCATGTGATCGTAACATGAAAACCTTTGTTTTCTCAAAGAATAAGTTTGTCTTGGGAAGAAAATTGACTTTTAGACTCTTCATTTGCATATTTGACATGCACACAGCTATACTCTTCTGTGCCGTGTTTTTAAATCAGATGTATTTTGATGTAAGATGAGAAATTATGTATTACCCTGTGACAAGTGGGAATTTCAGTAGTTGGGGGCTTGGAATTTTTTTCTGTAATGTTGCAAGAATATAGTGATGGGAAATAGGGTATTTCAGTCATCTGCGATCTTCTAAAACCTTCCAAATGCTTGGAAGAAAAAGTACCACTAAAAAGTGTGCTGGTTTTTTACATGTAGATGAAGCAAGTAAGATGCGTTCAACCTGATTATCTTTTTTTCACCTGTCTAAAATTTAATTCTGCCTGTAGGAACAAACATGGAACATGACGTGCTTGGAACTTGAGACCAAGTACTTCGCAGACCAAGGTGAATTGAAGTTTACAGGAATAGTGAGCGTCAGGAGTATTCTGTTACCTCTTCGGTTATTGTTTCCAAAAAGCCACGGAGGTGTGAAACATGACTTAAAGGCTTTCGCATGTTTCTGGTATCTCTGTGGATACCGTAATTCATGTCATGATTATTTCAGTGGTTTTGTTTTTCTAGTGAGCCTAATTTAAAAAAAAAACCCAAAACAAAACAACCAGATATAAATTGTTGTCCAAGGTGTCTCAGCTGGAATGGGGAAAAGGGAGGGGTGTTTTTTTCTCCCACCCCACTGCCACAGTAAAGTGAGATGCCAGAACATACAACCAAACAGCAACTTGAACTGCTAAATCTGTCCAGTAGGTCTTTTGTTTAAGAAAATCAAGAAGGGGAGCTGAGGTCATGTTAATGAAACCCCCTTAAATTCAAAGATGCAGAACAGCAGACATGAGACTTGGGAAGAAAGCAGATCTCCTGCTGAGGAAACAGAATTAAGGTGGTGGCACTTGCAGGGACACACAGTACAACCGAGCAGGAGGTGTCACAGCTGGTTATGGTTGTATCTTTGGTAATTTTTGAAAAGGATTTAAGGGCGCTGGTCTCCGGTGTAACATACGCTTATGAGTATGGCTTCGAGGTAACTTGAAGCACAGGAACCTGATGGAGTTCAACCAAGGCAACTGTAAGGTCCTGCACCTGGGGAGGAACAACCCCGGGCGCCAGCACAGACGAGGGCTTGACCTGCTGGAGGGCAGCTCTGTGGAGAAGGACCTGGGGGTGCTGGTGCCCAGCACATGGTGCAGTGCCCGGGGGGCCAGCAGTGTGCCCTGTGGCCAAGAAGGCCGATGGCATCCCGGGGGGCATGAGGAGGAGCGCGGCCAGCAGGGGAGGGAGGTGATCTCCCCCTCTGCTCTGCCCTGGTGAGGCTCATCTGGAGCGCTGTGCCCGGTGCTGGGCTCCCCGGTTCGGGAGAGACAGGGAACTGCTGCAGAGGGGCCGGCGGAGGCTACAGAGATGGTGGGGGGAGTGGGGCATCTCCCTGGTGAGGAAAGGCTGAGGGAGCCGGGCCTGTTCAGCCTGGAGGAGAGAAGGCTGAGAGGGATCTTATCAGTGCACACAAATCCCTTAAGGGCAGTGGCAGGAGGATGGGGACAGGCTCTTTTCAGCGGTGCCCAGCGGCAGGACAGGGGGCAACGAGCACAAACTGCAACACAAGAAGTTCCATCTGAATGTGAGGAAGCACTTCTTTACCCTGAGGGTGACAGAGCGCTGGGACAGGCTGCCCAGAGAGGCTGTGGGGTCTGCTTCTCTGGAGACGTTCAAAATCCACCTTGACCTGACTCTACAACCTGCTGTAGCAGAGGGTTGGACTGGGTGGTCTCCAGAGGTCCCTTCTAATCCTGACTGTTCTGTGGTTCTTTCCTGAAATTGGTAATTTACCTTGTTTACTGCTAGTTTTCTGAGAACTGATGATTACTTAGTGGCTATCTGCTCTACTTTGGCCTTAAAATGAGGGGCAGATGTTTTAAGTAGGATAATAACTAAATGTTGGGGTATATTTAAGAAGTTTGGGTTTGTTTTCTTTTTTTCACATGAAGTAAATTTCTTTTTGTGTTCTCAAAAGTATAAAGGCCATCCAGCATCCTGACTTGAGGGAGCAAGTAGCTGTTGCAGCCAGTGGAGATTTCATCTGTCTGTGTGTGGAGGAACTTGCAATATAAATGAAAACATGGGATGTGACTCTTGGCAGTACCATCTGTTCCCCGCTTTCTAGGCTGACAGTGCTTGGGCTTCCCATTCCGTGCACAGTACAAAAGAAAGGCATTGGAAGCTCTTAGAGAGTCATTTTAGCCACTAATAAGTATCTTTTTCTACCTGTCTGTAGGTTTTTTTTTAGTCTATGGAGTGGGTTTTATTCCTTATATGATGTAAAGCTATTCTGTTTCTTCTTTTTTATTTCCTTTTGGTAATTGTAGCCCATTTTAGTTCTTCCCATTGGTAGGATGCGTTGAAAGCCATTGCATTGGGTGTTTTATTCCGGTTGGCGTATTGTGGCTGTGGCCACGCTGCAGCACACGTCAGGTGCGCCGGTTTGGCTAGCATGCTGCTTCTGTATTTTTTGTATTATTTTTTTGTGGCACTGCTTCTGTGTTTTTTTTATAGTTGTTGTGTGTTTTTTTTTTTTTTTTTTTTTTTGTGGCACTGCTTCTGCTTCATCCCAAGTGAGCTACACGCTCAGCAGAGTGCCGCTGCACCAGCACCCTGTCTGTCCCTGAGGGGCAAGATACATCAAATTTCAGGTACCACTTAATTTCAGTTAGTCTTATGTGTTAAGGGCTACAGTAAATGTGTTCCCCCGGTAAGAGATATAGAATAAAGCCTTTTAACATGTTTTCCAGAAAGCTGCAATCACTTACTTTCTTTCCAAACTTGGCCTAAAAATAATTTTATAATACAGCAGCCCTCACCAAGTAACTTTCTTCAGTACCTACAATGAACAATGTATCACTTGAATAACAGGAATGTTTGTTATTAAAACTTAATGTTTATTATGAAAATACTAAACAAAGTGTCACTTTCAGCCTTACCTTTAAAGAAGAATGACCGTAATGAAAATACCATCCAAGTAAGCTGCTAGCCTGTTACCAAATGTGTGGAAATTGCATACTGGGGGATGGATGTCCACATTTTTTCAGTTTATTGTATCTTGTAACGATTTCCATATCATGCTACTTCATCAGAGGGTAATAATGCAAGGAGGATTGAGGAAGAGTACTTAAAAGTTTCAGCTGCTTTTGTTTGGCATCCTCTTAAGAGATTTTTGTCTGGCCATAGACTCTTACATACGTATACAAAAAGTTTAAGCATAAGCTGTTAACCTAGATAGCCTTCCAGTCGGCTTCATTCGTGGAAAAGGTCTAATGCTTCACTTGCTGGGCTGAGACGAATGCAAGAACGGAGCTTGTTCTTGGGGGGGCGGGAAATAATCCTGTTTTTTCTTTTTCTGTTTGCATTATGTTAACTTAAATGTTCAGAGAAGCAAGGCGGGAAAAGAGTACCACGTTCTGACATTCTTTATAACTGGTTGTGCTAGGAGATTTAGCAGTGAGGTGGGGATCCCAGTTTGGTGTTTCAGGTTGAATAGAATGTGGGAGATGCAGCAGAACTGGACAGCTTTTTCCTTCTGTAGCACAGTGATTCTTGTCCCCTTCCTCCCATGATTCGTGTGCAGTGTAATTCATCCTTCTGTGAACAATGAGGTTCCTAAGGTTGCACATCTCTTCACAGAAGCCATTAGCTATTTTTATCTAGTTTTAGGCTTTTTTTAAAAAAAAAAAAATGTAGGCATCTGGAGGCTGTATTGACCATGCAACCAAATTCTATCGTTCATGAACAAAAAGAGGATGCGCCCCAGACTAATTTTGTGTGTTTTGTTTTTATTGAGCAGGCTGGCGGACATGTGAATGAAGAGCAGAGCAATTTGTCCTCTGAATATGTACTTCAATGCTTTTATTAGGAACTTTCATGCTTTTTCACTCAGGAATTCTTGGAATTCTATAAAGTCATCATCATATGCGTACAAAATGACATGTAGTTTATATGGGGACATTTTGCAACAATCCCAAGTGCATATGAGTTCAGAAAAGCAACATTAACCTTAGAGTCCCATTTTGTGCTGCTCATGCCACAAAACATAGGGAAGCTGAAATTTTTTGTGTTAAGTTCAAATTCTTGGTGCAACATTCAGAAGCTTACATAGCACTTTGTGGGGCAGCTGAAGCTATCAGACTACTTTTTTTGTTTGTAAAAACACAGACAAGCGCTGTGTTGTGTGCAGGAGACAATGCCGACTTCAGCCACGTGCTTCAAAATTCTCTCTCCGTTTTTTTGTCTTCTGTTTCGTTATAATAGGATCTGCTGATTATTTTTATTTGGCATTTCATGCTGACATCCAGATATGAAATAACACTTGTCTTTTTTGATCATTTTGAAGTATTGCTGCAGTTGGCTCTCGGGGGCTTTTGGAGCCTGTCAGGCTTAGCATGAAAGAGTGTGTTTGTGTGTTCTGCAGTCTCCCCTCTCCAGCCCTTCCCTCTCCTCATCCTCCTGAGACTGCCTGCGTGGCTTAGCGAGCACTTTGAAGACCTCTCTGTTCTAGCCGGCTTTGGCTGCTGTTGAAAGTGTTGCACATATAAGGAACTATGTTAATTAAAGGAAGAACTTAAGTATTTACTCTTTTCCTGGAGAGAATGTGCTGAAGAAGCAATTTCCTAGAAGGGGCTTCCCTTTTTAGGTTGCGTGCCTTGAGGGTCAGCTGATCTTTAAGGTGATGTCTTTAACATGTTGCACCTTGAATACTCAAAGGTTTTGATGAGTAATGTCTGTAGGATTTGTGCCCTTCTGTGAACAGGCTCCTCTGAAGGCTGCATCCCAGGTGAAAACTGTAATTCGGATTTATAGCTCCTGTTAGAACTGTAGTCTCTTAATAGTTACATAAGTGACTTGGGACTGCGGTGTGCTCTTTGCTTTCTGCTGCTGTTGAGCCAGAAGCCAGTTTGGAGTGGCTGCTGCTGCAAGAGGGGCCTGCCTTCCATTTATTTTTCAAATGTTACTTCTGGGTGTATTTCTAAATCATAGCCCAGTGTTTAGCTCTTGGTGTGAAAGCAGAATTCTAATGTGTTCTTTGAATTTGTTTCTTTTTCAGCTCGTATTTCACTTCTTGGTGGGCTCTTTTTTTTTTTTCCTTCTGTTGAATCTTTCATTGCTTTGGGAAGTTGTGTTGGAAAGTTAGGGCATAGTAGTTAGCTGACTTTATTCACAATGTGTTTAATTCTCCATAGATTTGATTTATTTTGCTGCTGGAGCAGGCTGTCACTAGGTTTTCTGCCTGTATTAGCAATGACAAGGGGACTAAGTGGCATCATTCCCCTTTTTTCCTCCCTCTTGCTCCCCCTTGGTTCTGAGTGATACCAATATAAAAGGCATTCAGTGAAATACAGAATACAGATCAAAAATAGATATATTTTTTTTTACCTGTAAGATACAGTATGTTTTTATGTAATGACCCTTCTGTTCTTGTAGTTGAATTGGAATATTTTAGGAAGTAATTTTAAAAAAACCCAACTAAACCACACCAGAAACTGAGATGATGATAGTTTCTTTGTCTGGGTTTTCTTAGTAGATCTCAGTATGAATTTGTGTGTGTGTGCAGGCAGATTATAGTATAATCACAGCTAGCTAAGTCCAGTTTTAACTTTAGGGTTACTGTTTGTAATGTAAAACTGTAATGAAAGGACAGATATTATAGAAGCTGCCTATAAACTTAAGTATAAAAAGTGAAGGGATATTTGAAAAAAAAAATATAGGGGGGAGAAACCTGAAATCTATGCTTGAATGCTTATAGGAGTTAAATTTTTGGCATATCTTGGTTATGCCATTTAGGATTTCTTAGTATGTGTATGTTAAGATCTTAGAGATTACATTGGAAGCTTGTAAAGTTGAACTCGTACAGAAATTTTGAGCAGATGTCGGCAGGAGGTGATTTATATATTAGATTGAAGGGTAGAATGGTGTCTGGAAGATAAAATGTGTGATAAGCCAACTTGTAAGGAACTGCAGCAAAAATGAGCTATGATCCTTTTAAGTCATGTGGCTAACTTTGTTTGGAAAGTGGTGTTTTGGGGTGTAAACTTTTAAAACTTGAGAAGACTGGAAACAGGTAGGAGTATACTAAAGTAGCATCATATCCTGCCAGAAGAAGTAGGCTGCTCCTGTTTGGGTTTTCTTTGTCTCCAGCTGGCTTGATAAAAATAAAGCTTTTAAAATTAGACTTGTAGTGTATACGCAGTTAGTGGGTGTGTGATATGTATGCAGCTGTCTGCACCTGCTGTCCATAAAATAAAGTAAAAAACAACACAAAAAAGCTATGGGCTATGCCTGATTTCCTATCCTTTTAGTAGTAATGGAACCATTAGTTATAAGCCCTTGTCACCCAATACTGTGGGGACAGACAGGTTCTAGGGATCCTTGGCAGGATGGTGACAGCACTGTATGAGACTGCCTTATAAAATGGTGTTAGTTATGGTGGCCAAAATACGGGAGTCAGGAGTAGCCAGGTACTGGACACACCCCTATAAATGTACAAATACTTTTTTCTCTTCCATTTCAATACTTAATAAGGCATAGCTTTTAAAATACTTGAGCACGTTCATCGGAAGAGTTTTACTGTCGGAATAAGCTCAAACATCAGACGTTTATAATTGTGCCCCGATGAAATTTAAATAAAGCTGTGTGCTAAGCGAAGAGATTATGGTGCTGGGGAGAATGCTAAATACAAGGAACAAAAGGAGCCGTGCAGGGATCTTAAAGTAATTTCAAATTGTAATTGCAGGGTTCAGTGGATGGAGCAAGTCCTGCAGGTGATGCAGTAGTATGGGTGGCTGCCGAGGCTCCTGACACTCGGGGGTTGGGGTGACATCTGGGTGACTGTTGGAGGAGGAGGTTCCTTGCAGGTTCCTATTGGTTATTTCTCATCCCCTTTAAACTGTCAGAAGTACTTTTTTTTCACATGAATGAACTACCAAAAGGGCATCCTCACAACATATAGCGTATTCAGCTTTTATTTGCTCAGTGCCAAAGTTGTTGTATATTTATGTGCAGTAGATGTCAGATGAAAATGTATGTTCACCATGTTGAGCAGATGGGTGTCCACTGCCTTGTTTGTGGAGTAATTTTGGAGATGTGAGCGCTAACAGGCGGGACACAGGTGCTTTATCACTTTGCAAAAAACATTTCAGAACTTTGCAAATTCACGGTAGAACCTCGGAAAAGTATTAAAATCTCAAACCTATTTATTGTATTTAAAAATCGTATATAAGTTGGTGGTGTGCCTTTCTTAAGAGGAAAGACAGCCATAGCTTCTTTCCAGGCCAAGTATGAAGTGACAGGTGTAATCCTAGTGTATGTGCTAAAAATCAGTGTGCTGATTTAAATATGAATTCAGTTGTCTGTATGGTACTATGGTACTGTTTCTGCTGGGTTGCACGCTTCAGTGTTACCTGACCACGTTTTTTTAAGCTCTCTTTGAGAGAGAGGGGCTACCTGTATGGCTTCTGCAGAAAAGGGAAATCAAGTGGTAGTCCCTGAACCAGACAAGTTTAATAGAGTAGACTCTCTAGTTTTTCAGACAACTGCTCAGATAAATGATAGGCAGGGTATCCTGAGGTACGGGGATGCTTCCAGCCAGGAGAGTGAAATCATATAGGATTTTAAATGCTCTGAGGGCAAACTGTTTTATTTTAAAATGCTCATTGGCAGTGTGGGCTTTCCCAAGTCCCGTTCTGTTAGTTAGCTTTGCTGTTGGACTGTAGATCGCAAGGTTTATACCTAGAATTGTGGTGACTCGAGCAGAGCTTTGTATGTCTACTGCCACCTGATACTTTTGCCTGTTTACCTGGGATCATAGTAAAATAGGAACTGAAAATATGGTAAAGGTCTTTCCCTGGCCCTAAAATGGGATTGGCATATTTCTCAGTAAGACCCCTCACCTCATCTCTCTTCCTAATCTGTTCTGTTAAATAACCACAACTCATACACTGATTTTTCTTAGGGTTTTTTTTGTCTAGGTAGTGTTTGGGGTTTTTTGTTGTTTGTTTGTTGGGGTTTTCAGGGGTTTTTTTTGTTTTTTGCAGGTGCTTATGAGCTCTTTTCATTCGATCTTGATCTCCCATGTAATGTAATGATACAGGGAGTTCTGGCTGGGGCTTTGTAAGCTGCTGGCGACATGAGGGCTAGGAGGAGCTATCTGCTTGTCTGCTCCACAGGAATGCTTGTCTGAAGTGCCATGGTTTGCCATCCTGCCCCGTCTTTCTGCAGCTGGTTGGGCTGCTCAGGTGGAGAGTCTCCATTTGTCCCGATGGTGCTGCTTTTGTTTGTTCCACTCATTAAGGTCATGTTGAACTGCAATTCAATTTTCTAATACAATTGCAGTCCCTCCTGCTTCATTATCTAGAAATTAAATAGCCTGTTCCTTCCATCTTTGAGGTTATTAATAGAATATGTGCATGAGACTTTAAATTCCTGCAGAAACTTGCATTGGTATCATACTTTGAGTAATTTGATGAGTACCGAGCATGGCTTACCTCTATAGCTGCACTCGCATCACAGGAATTTTATTAGTACTGGGCTTCTCTAGTTGGCTTACAGGCAGTATGCCACTGACTGTCAGAAGCTTTATAAACATAACATGCATATAGAAATGATATGTACAATATATACACACACATGTATATAAAATATATATAACATGCACTACTCTTCTTCAAGTCCTGCCTCCATATATTGAAGGAAACTTACTTGCTCAGAGGCTGGCTCTTTTTTTTTTTTTTACTCATTCTGGTAGTTAACTAATCGTTTCTCCTTCTGTCTGAAATATAATATTGGATGGGAATCTCAGCCTGTTTGCTGTATTTCTGGCTTCTTCTCTTTTTGCCAAGCTCCTCTAATGGAGAGAGAATCTGCTCTGGAAGTATTCCCTCCTTGCACCCAAATGCCTAATAACTGCATTTGTGTGTGATAACACAGTGTTGGCTCAAATAAATGCTCTTTCCAGACGGGTCTGTGAAGCACCACATTTTCTTTGTTTGGTTTACATGCTGGCAACTTGTTTAAAGATGATGGAAGCAACTGCAGCACGTTTCATTCTAGCTGGCTGGTGTTGAGCCAGGGGTGGGTTGCAGCAGGGTGTCACCCTGTTTCTTATTTGTCTAATTTGCAGTCCTAGTCAGGCAGTTCAGGACTGCAGTACTCTTATCTCCTAAATTTTCTACTGCTTGGAAATGAGACCATAGACCTCTGCAAAAATGTCATCCAACATAACTGCCTCTATTTGTCCTCAAGATGAAGCCTCCAACTGTCCATTTTCTATCTGATCTTATAAAATGGCATTAAATATGGTCTCTGGTTCTGTGCAACTTGAGTAGCTAAGACTTTAATTTGAAGTGTAAGCTTTATTTTCGTGAACACTTAAAAACTTAGTTTAGTTGATCTTAATTCAAATCACCACCAGGTTTTGTGGACCCGTCAGATCTGGCCTTCTGTGGAAGCACTGCAAATTTCTTAACGAATGTATCTTGGAATTAAGTTGTTAAATGTCATTGCAGCCACCACTAAAATTACAGAAGTAAAACTTCCTTTCATGGAATTACAAGTTCATATATTAACGCTTCCTTGCTAGTTTTTATGCAATGATAAGATTATCTGTACGATGTAATAATATTACTTTCATGCATGGTGCCTGTGGGTGTACCTGGCTTTAATTGGGTATGGCTTGGTACGTCAAGGAGAACTCTTACCACAACCCGTGATTTTATCCACGTATTTCCCAAAATACATCATAAACCAGTGGAGAGAAGCAGATGGTGGGTTTTGAAAAGCTTGGTCTAGGTCGCTTTGTTGGTTTGGTTTACCCGGGTGCTTTGTTGGGAAGGCAGTGCAGTTGTCTGCTGCAGGGACAGTCTCGTGCGAGAGCCATGGTTCCCCAGTCTTTGCACTTCTGTGGTTATACGCCGAACCGCATAGGTTTCTGAAGTATTGCCTAGCGCAATATTTGCATTACGGAAATACCCAAAAGCTAAATTTACATGTGGCTGAATGATAGTCTGCGATAGCTGCTCCGCTGCTAATACTAATAGGAAATGACATCGAGCACTGAGCACAGCTTCATTTGGTAAAAAATTTAGTTTTAGTGCTTCTTGTGTAATAAACGTGCTTTCCTGGGAAATGTTGATGAAAAACATTTTTTAAGTAGTGTATTTAAATAAAATAAAAATTGGGTAATGATGAACTGCAATGCTGGCATTGGTTTACCGGGCTATTGGCAGTTGTCATTATTTAGTGCTTCTGCTTAGTTGCAAAAGATCTTGTGAGCGTTTTTTTGTTTGTTTTCTTTTTCTGAGCGTAACCAACAATTTTCCTATATTTGGTCCTGATATATATGTGTGAAAGGGGGGAATAAACGACTTGTTTCCCTGAAGAGGAGCCAGGTTCTCAGCACTGTCATTTCTATCTTAAGGGCAAAAGAAGGAGAGAATCTGTGTAAGACAACTGACCGCTGTTGTCAAAATTCACGTGTCATTTGGAATATAAAATACAGGCTTTTGTGGCTGCTTCAGTCTTACCTTCTGTCTCTCCTCTGCTGCCCGCTCCTGCCTGCCCTGCCCCCGTGGTTATGGTACACGCTCAGCTGCTGCGTGGGTTTGTCATGTGGACAGCCCCCCAGATTTATCTTATGTGGCCAAATACCTTCATCCCTGTGGCAATTTGCTTGAATAAAGAGCCTGGTGAATGCAGTGGAGCCTGGGGGTACAGTATGAAAATCAGCGGTTGCTTCAGTGAGCAATTAGGCAGTGAAACAGCGATCATCAGCTAGAGGAAGAGGCGGCCAGGCTTTCATAGTCAAATGAAAACCTTCATCCATGGAATTCCCAATGTAATACAAAGCTTTCACAATACGGAGCACCTCTGATTACCAACGTATGTGGTATTTAAAACGGGTTTCAATTTTGACTGAAGGACAGTTCTGTGCTACTGCTGAGTCAAAGCACTAACCTTTGTAGGGTGACGTGCATAGAAATGAGGTTAAGCAGCTTTGGTTGATTCCCTCAACCTGGTATTCTGACTTGTGCTGGGTCTTTAGCTGGGGTTGTAAAGCACTGATGCACAAAATTTATGTAGCTTTATACTGGATCAAAGCTGTATTTTTACGTGGAACGTTTTATGGTAAGAATTTGGCCTCATGCGTGTAAGAGACTTGAATGGTTTTACGGGTTGCATCAGAAGCACTGCTCAGCATCTTCTGGTGGGTACTGTGTGTGGTTTATATGCAGGGGTAGTATTTGCCGCCTTGTGCAAAGTCTTGTACGTGTCTGAAAAAGAGTCTGTGTGAACTGATAATGATTTTGCCCTGGAAAACTGGGAATAATGCAGCGATTTATAAATACAGAGATTGAGAGAAAATAAATGGCATACTAAAATTCTCCTAAATTAAAGCTTCCACACAGTTTCAGTGATTTGTTTTTATAAAATTGCTGTGACATTTCATGAAAACAGTTTCCAGCTCCATCTGTCTGGCTGCAGAGAGTTAGGTATTTGCTGGCATGTCTTTTGTACAGCTTTAGATACGGGGTTGTGGCTGCAAGTAAATGTAGTTCAGCTGTTGACTGCACGCCTTGCACATCTCTGTGCTTTGACATGTCTGTTAGGACATAGCAGGAGCAAACGCTCCGTCCTTCAGAGCTGTGGTCCAGGCTGCCAGTCTTTCTCTTTCAATGACCTCCTTTGGCAGGTACATAGAGGAGGTGAGATATTCCCTCATTAAAAAGCTGCATGTGTCATAATACTGACAGGACTAGAACAAAGCTAGCTACCTCCCTTGGGAGTAGTGCTGTGGGTTTTTGAGCTCATCCTATAAATTAAGAAGGTCATTTCTTTGTTTTCAGCGTCATCACTTTAGACGGTATTTTGTGGCTCCATCATACACAGACACTTTGAAAAATACAGTGGTATTTTGTAGCCATGGGAGACTCCTTGACTTCTTTGACAGGTTGTGGTACTGCGGTATTTGAACTGGCTGATTTCACTAATTTCTCTTTCCCGATGGCCCTGTGATGCTTTCCAAAGATGTATTACTAAAAAAAATAAATATCTAGTCCAGGGTGAACCATCCCAAAATCGCTGCCCTTGCACTGCTTTTACTTGCCTGACCTGGAGATGGGTCACGTCAGGGCTCATCGAGTCAAAGGTAGAATCGGCCTATCTGTGGTCATAAGATTAAGGCGAACAGCATCTGCAGGAGAACTGCATAGCCTGGTTTCATGTGCTGGCAGAAGTTTGTATATTCTTCACTGTTTATTCTTTTGCTTGTGTCAATTCTTGCTATTAAGGCATATTTTCTCAATCTCTGTGCTATGTAGTACCTAATTTTATGATGTGCTCATGATAAGGGCTCTTTAATGGTGTAGAAACATAAATTAATAGGGATCCATCCCGCTTTGATCTGAGATTTGCATAAAATCTTATTTGGGGGATGAGCGTGAGTCTGCTGTTACATTTCTATATCTTCAGATTTGATTTGAAACGCATAGTACAGATTGGAAATGCAGGGCATTCTTTTAAACGTTTTGGTTGGGGAATTTACTAGATTTAAACAATTCACCATGAAATGTCTTAACCTGAACAAAAATAAATGAATGCATGAGGATGTGCCAGGAACTAGTGTGTATTCTAGATAACAAGGATGCCCCTTGAATAGATCTGAATTGACTGGATGCTTGTTGACTGCGGCACTGCTCTTCCAGTACGACAGACGTGGTACAACACATCAAGATTTGAATTTAATCCTAGAAATAAAAATCCATTAGCGGTGTACTGAGCTCTGCATGCAGTGTTTTGGGGGGAAGGCAAGGAGCAGATATACAAGCTGGTCGCTTAGTGTAGGTTCCTATAGGAAGAGGGCTGTTGGATAGATAACTTCATGCCATATTTATTAAATATAGTACACTTCCCAAAGCGGCTGCCACAAATAAAATCATTAGTGACCATGAAGTGACTCTGCAGAATAAATTTTTTAGTGCTCACGTTTGTGGTCTGTGTATATACGTTTTAATATGACATCTGTGGATATATTTTTTTTTTTCCTTTTTCAATTCTGCACTTCAGCTTTTTATTTCACCTTGTCTGTACCTTCTTCATGCCTCTGAGGACTGTTTGAAGATACAGTGAGACTTGAAAGGCGTCCTGTTGACAAGAGGGAATAATGAGTTGGCTCTCAAATGTATTCAGTTCATGGTATTTTATAATTAGCTGTGTGAACTTTCAGTGTTTAAAAAAAGGAAATAGGAAATGGCAATTACGCAGGGCTTTCACTCTTCAGTCACATATATACTGTGTTTCCATTGTTACTTACAACTTTAAAGGGTGTCTCTGGAGGGCTGTATATTAAGTAATTCATCTTATTTAACACTTCATTGTGAAGAGTATACAGTTAATTGACAATGTATAGAAATAATGACTGGTTAATAGAAATTCAGTTCCTGAGAGCTGAGACTATTTTCCTTTAAAAGTTTTATGCTTGGTTTTGATCGTTCTCTTCAAGTTCACTAATGATAAATATTTATCTGCCACTTGATCTTCGAAGGCAAAAATGAAATTCAGTTTGTGAGCAGCAAGATAATTAAAATCTATACATAGCTTTTTTACTCCTTTGCAATTAAACAACCAGAAATGTGACAGTCTTAATTATTGCATGTTTGGTACTGTTAAGCATTCATAATAGGATGGGTTTGGTTTATTTAAAAAAAATAAACCAAAGCAAAAAAACTCAAATGAAAAACAGCACAGAAACAACCACAACAAATCCACAAACCAACCCTCCTGTTCTTATGTCTTTTATTAAACATTAAATGTGTTTAAACATGCTTAAATATTGTGCATAGCTGAATTGTTGAGTGATCTTAATTTGAAAGCTGCTGTAGTGGTTGGGCTGGGGGGATGGTGGGTTTGAGCCAGTTGGTTTCCCTAGGGCTAGCAATTTTTGTGCAAATGTTTTGAGGATCAGCGTTAGCCTGTATGTGCTGACTTACTTGCTTAGAGAGCTTGTTTGGAGAACGGTCAGTCGTTCACTCGCCTGTCGCATGTTTAAATGCATTGGTTTTGATGGTGTGACAAATTTTGAAATAAGTGTAATTGGGAAGTGGGGTTCAAATCAGAAATAATTCCAGTTAAAAAAATAGATGTGAAGAAAGAAGTTTAGGGTGTGTTAATAGATGTGTTTTATCTTAGTCTGGTAAGTTCAGAGGCGAGGCAGTTGGACGATGGTTAGAGACGGAGGCCTTGGAGCCTTTGTGGCTTAGGTGGGGAGATGAGAGTGGTTTTGCTTCCAGGAGAGGAGTCTAAATGCAACCCAACTACTTAGGCAGGCCAAGTTTGCTAATCCTGGCTTAGGCTCGGTCACACCAGAAGCTCTAAATGTGATTTGTCATTATCTGAAGTCCGTCACGAGACACAGCAGGATGCCCAAAATACGCTTAATCCTAAAGGAAAGAAATCCCAGTTCTGCCCTGGGGTCATGCTTGGGGTCCCCGTGAGGCCAGTGGAGAGAAGGTAACGGTGCAGCTGCACGCCCCGATTTGGTTTCTTAAGTTCGGTGCCAGCTCTTTGGTCCTCACAAGCACTCAATACTCTACATCTCCCTGAAATAATAGGATCGGGAATAGAATTTGGCCGAAGGCTGTAAGTCCATTCTTTTTGTCTGGGTCTCCATAGCAGGTCTTTAATTCATCCCGCTAGTAAGCAGCACGGTGTTCTCTGTTAGCGTAGCACGTCTCTAAGAAGGTACCACCATTGTAGTTTTTTTTGTCTAACATGTGTCTAGTATTTTCCCCTAACTGTGGTTTGTGAATATAGAAGTTTCATTTTCATAACATTACATGTGTGCTGTAAGAACTGGGCTTCTCTTGAGGAAATGCGAAGTCACACCAGAAATTTATTTTAGTTGTAATACACGATACTGTTTGTATGCAACTGTCCCATGTTTGCCTTTCTTAGAGATACATTTCTCACCATTGTATAAAACAAAGGCGACTGTCTTGGAGCTGTTTGTATCAAAACTAAGGACACTAATGTGGGAGTTAGTGTTTATAATGCAATTGTTGATTTTTTTTCCCATATTAGCCTTATTCTTAAAGGATGTGACTTAAAGTAATTTCTATGTATATGCGTATGAAGTTACATTCGCAGTAGTTCATTAATTTGTGAAAGATCTTAAGGACGCCTCTTTTCCACAAGCGAAGCCTTTTTCTGTTTTGTATTTTTTAAGTTTCCTCCGCTCTAATGAGTTACTTTGTGTGACAGGTGGGAGATTCAAGAAGGAGATCGTGGTTGATGGACAAAGCTATCTGCTGCTGATCAGAGATGAAGGGGGGCCTCCGGAGGCACAGGTGAGCACTGGGGAGAGCTCTTAGCCTCCTACCACCATCTTTTTAAAAAAAAACCTGCCTTGAAGAGAACTGGCTTTGTTTTGATCTTTCCTGGGGCCTTCTCATTTTTCTGCTGGGAAAATAGATACATCTGTTTCAGGTGAAAAATATTATTTTGACAAAATACTTGGGACTTCAATTACAGTGTGAAACTGTGTAGTAAAGATGTACACTTAACTTAGGTTGGATGCTTAATGAGTATGCTTCCACCGGTGAGAAAGTTGCATGTTACAGTGGTGAGTTCTTTTCTGAGTTAGAATCTTTAAATTGTTAAAAAACAAAGTAGAGGTATGCACAGTGACACACGTACTTGTGTACAAATCTTTGCATTCCCTATTGCTTCCACCTTTTGCTCCCCGTGCTGTTTCAGACTCAGCTTTGGGGGTTCCAGTTCAGCACCATTGAGTTTTTGGATTTCTGGCTTGGTTTCCGTATACGGTGCGTTACCTCCTTGCCTTGTAGAAGGTGACTCATTGGGATTTGCCTTTGAGAAGACACTTGTGGGTTTGTGTGCTTAACTCTGTTACTCTGTTCTGAGTGAAGCATTTGCTTCTGTGATGCTTAAAATCACCATGGACCGTGCCAGCCTGTCTGCAGGCAGCATCCTTGTCTTCAGGCATCTTCCCTGTCTTCCCCCTCTACCCCTTCTTACCTGGGCACTAGCAAGGCTTTTCAAGTGTGTTGGCTGCCACTGGCCTTCCTTTGCTCAGCTGTTTGGTAGTGGATCAGTTTCCAAAAAAAAAAAAAAAAAAATAGCAGCAGGAACTGTGCTATTGCCAAACAGCTGAACGGGAGCAGTGCCAGCAGCAGCAGCTTGTGTTTCAATGCTCCAGTATTGCTCATTAGCTGCAGGAGGACTAGAGCATGGGGGAAGGTGCCCAGACAAAGGAGAAGAGAAAGGAGGTGGAGGAAACGGAGACCAAGAGAGACATCCTGGAAGGAAGTTAAAAGAAAAACAAAAAATTAGTGTCACTGACACATCTGCAGCCGTGTCAGGCAGGAACTTAAAAGTGGTTCTCTGTTTGAGGCTGTGAATAATTTGGCTGAAGTACACAACAGTTTCTAGACCCTGATGCTTAGAGAACATTCATTCATATAAAAACATGTATGCCGGAGTTGTAAGTGTACACACAGCAATCTAAATATTTTTCTACCTGAAGAATTGGTTTTGCAGAGTTGGAGCTAAATGCAAACTAACAAACAGACACAATGGTTTGCTTTTGATCTATGTTAGGTTTGATCTATGTTAGATTTGAGAGTTTTAATTGCTGTTGTGGCTGAGATTGTTCTTCAGTAAATCACAAGGAGAGAAAAGTTTAAGGTGTTAGTGCTATTTCACCTTTCAGAAGATGAGTTTCACATGTAAATTCTCCTTGTTTTTTTTGGGGTATAATGTCAAGTCATATGTCTATGAAAGATTTTAATCTGTATTAATTCCTGGATTAAAAAGTCTACTTCTGTGTTTGTGAATATTTATAACTGTATGATGAAGATGGAATACTATGGGAATAAAAATGTTTACCTCCCGCTATTTGCTTATAATACAGAAAGAGTTGGTTATTTTAGCCTTAAGGTTCTGCTTTTTGCAGCAGTGTAGCATGTTTCTGTGGCTAATTGGGATAGAAATACAACTTCATTAAGTAGCAAGCTGAGCTGGGATCTTCCTGGCAGGTGGTGCACTGGGTCAGGGAGAGTCCCCCAGGTGATGGGCGCTTCCCTTCCGTGTGGAAGCTGCAGCTCAGCCTTCAGGTTACTGTCACCTCTGTTTTGGTAGGAAGGGAGGGGAAAAAAAAAACTAACCTGAAAACTCTGTATTTATCTCTTTATTTTGTCTAACGTAAGATTGTTCATAGATGAAAATAATTAAGAAAGGAGAAAAAAAAAAAAAAAGCTCCTTTCCTAGACTGAGGAGGAGGTGAGGTGCACTAGCTGACGCTGCCTCCATTTGTGAATACTGCCCGTTTCTCTTGCTCAGCAGGTTTGATTTTTACTCTGGCCGTGATCTGTTGCAAATGTAGTGGCCTCCTATTGCAAAAGCCGATTCATATAGCAATGGAGCTGCAATGAGCTGTCACATGCTAATTTTTTTAATTTAGAACGTTTTATGTAATTTGTTTTTGTTTGGGCTTATATGTAAGTAACAGATCTGCTCAATTGCAGCAGGAAGTCTGAAGATGGCTTTGTGTATCAGCACCTGACCTATCATCCTTATTTGAAGCCATTCCATGCCCAGTGATGTGGATAAGACATCCTGGGTTTCAAGACCTTGTCTGCATTGTCCAAAATTCCTATTTTTTTTTTTTTTTAATGTCACAGGGCTGATATCCACAAAGTGTAAACTGATTTGTTAATTGTCTTCATTAGAAGGCTGCTGCTACACACCGATGAAACATTTAAGAAAATATAGAGATACTGTTAGATTCCAAACTGATGCTTGAAGGATGTCGTAGCTGTAAGGAAGAGTTCTTGGCGTGATGCTGCTGAGTCTAGTCAGTGCGGACCATTTTATAGTAAGACCCAAACCCAGGTCCATGGTAATGATTCTGTCTCCAGTTCCTTTGGTTAGATCTTCTGGTTTGAATAGTTTAAACTTAGTAGTGTGGTAATTGACCTTATTCTGGCAGTAACTATGCTATGTGTAAACAGTCCTATTGTTGCCACCTAGAAGATTGTCCTCCTGACTGTCCTGAAAACCTCAAATATTTTTGGCTATTTTTACACTGTAACTAGAAGAGACGAGGTACTGTTTAGTTTGAAGTACCATACAGTCATGAATATGCACATTAACTTTAATTATCAGCTGATTTGCTGTATGAAAAATAGGCAAGAAAGTACTACTAGCTCCTGATTCTGAAAAAGGAGAATGTAATGAGCTTAGCAACTTGACTTTCTAAAGAGCTTTCCAGATCCACACTGTTGACTTTTTTTTTTTTTTTCCCCACCCCCCCCCGGCATTTGCCAGCTTGGTATGCCTTGCTAAAAAGCTGAGATTGTGTGAATCTACAGACTAGTGAGTGAAGCTGTTTAAGTACTCGAGAGCAGAAACAAAACTGTAGGGCTGGATTAAGTGCTCACAAAGCTAGGCTGGTGGCGTAAAAAACATTTCCCAAATGAACCTCCTTCCAGCTCTCTGTATGTTCAGTGTCCCCAGTCTACCTGGCATATTGTAGTAGTATGTGATGAAGAGCATGAATTACCCATGGCTGAAGCTTGTTTCCATTGGTCTAAATTTGGGTAGGAATGGAGTCACTTAGGGAAAAATAAAGGCAGTGAGGTAAGCTTAACTTCAGTCTTTTTTCGATGTCCTGTATATGTTTGTTACATGTGTTTAAACACTCTTATTTCACTTGTGAGCTAAAATTTTTTCACTTGCATGGTCACTTAAGGAGCACCTTGCCTTGGCCTGTGTATATGCCTCTTGTTTAGCAGATTACTGATGGCAAGAGAGAGTAGTTTGCTTTCACACGGAATGCTGAACGAGACATTTGGTACTGTTTGCTCAATTAAGAGTGTCTGTATACTGAAGGACTGGAAATCTGAAATTAATGGTGTTGGACATTGATCAAAATGTGAGAATTACTAGCAGTGCTTGTAAAACCACAACCATAATACTTGTCCTGGCATTAACAAACACATCAGTGTGCATGTAAATCACAGGGTGGGGAAACAGCAACACTAAATGGGGCACTCAGTCAAGTGCCTAGAAATAAGTGTTACTCACTTAAAATTCACAAATTCCAAAATCTGAGGCTGCGATGTTTTCTTCTTCTGTGAATCAAAACCATTGTGCACTGATAGCAGTCGGGCTTGTAATATATACCAGTGAAGAAGAGATGCAGTTGTGAGTGTGGGGAAAAACCTTTGTGTATCCCAGATCCCCATCCCTTGCAGAGTGATGAGATTCATCATGTTAGAAACATACACCACTTTTAAGCCTTCGTTATTGTCACTGAGTTTCTCTGATGTGTGTTTCCTCCAGGTAAGGTAAGAATGTTTCTCTCTTTCTTTTTTTCCCTCCTCTTTGCTGCTTTTCTTATAGTCTGCCTTTTCCTTTTTTGTTCTGCAGTTTGCCATGTGGGTGGATGCCGTTATATTTGTCTTCAGCTTGGAAGATGAAATTAGCTTCCAGACTGTTTACCACTACTACAGCCGTATGGCTAACTATCGTAACACTAGTGAAATTCCAATGGTACTAGTGGGAACCCAGGGTAAGTGCAGTCTCGATTTACGAGTGCGTTTTCTTACGACCATGTAGACTGTTTCAAGGTGGAAAAGCCACCTCCTGTCCTTTTCTCTCTCTTGCATCAGCACTGCCGCTCACCTGATGAAAAGAGCTTGTGGATAAACTGGCAGGTGGTCAGCAGGGTGGTGTTGGGATATTTGCACTTCTTGGCTGGCTTGCTACAGCGCCCTGGCGATGCAAGGACTGGTTTGAGCTGGGAGACAAATGTCCTTGCGGCCCTCTTGGGAGAGGGAGTGGAGGACTTGAGAAATTATGACTTAGAAGAATATTTTAAGAAATATTTTCAGTGCTTGCTAGTCACACTGGTTTTCTTGATCAGCAGGGAATTGCCAGTGTTGAATTTGGGCATGTGAATGAGTTGTGTCATGAAGTTCTGAAGTCAAATTGGTTTCCGTTAGCTTGACGGTCTAGAAGTGATCAATACCCTGGCATTCCTAAGAGACAGACAGATCAGAGATCAGATACCTCCAACAGTGTGTTAAGCAGCAGAACCGAACCGTGCCCCTGTGCAGTGTCTCAGTGAGACCATTCTTTAAATCAAATAGAAATGCAGCTTTTTGCCACCTGAAACAACCTTCCCCAATTCTGTTTTTCCAAAACCCCTTCTGAAGCAGCAGCCAGCCGTAGCTGTCCTATGGGGCAATGTGGCAAGGGAAAGGCACTGGTAACATTTCAGTCTCCTCTGCATCCGAGTTGTCTTTTGGATATTCCCTGCCTTGTTTGGCCAGTGCATCACAGTAACGTTTCACCAGTTTTCCACGCTGTGGTTGGTTTGCTGCACGGAGTAGACACGCAAGAGCTGCGGCTGCTCTGCACCTAACCATGTAGATATTCCTCCTGTGAAAATTCTGACCAAAAATGAGGAGTTCTTGCATAGGGGATGAACATCAGATTTCTCATTTCATAGAGCTGCTGTTTCAGAAGCATAGTACAGACATTTTTGTGAGTTCTTTCCGCTGAAACATTTCTTTCTGTGTATATCGCCAGGTTACTGTGCTGTGTTAGAGGAAGAACACAGATACCCCAAGATGTTCTTACAGGTTCAATTTTGGGCAGCTTCTTAGTGCATGCCACTGGTTTTAGTGGTGATAAAGCTTTTCGCTTCATTCTCAGCTTATTCTTTTGTCAGTCTTACGGTCAGAGAGCAGTTTGCTATCTCCTGCCTGCAGAGCTGTGGCACCAGCGCTGCCACGTGAAAGCAGGGGAAGCGTGGGCAGCGTGAAAGGAGGAATTGCAACTGGGCCATAGGGTGGAAACGGATGATAAAAAATAAAAAGGGAAGTAGGTACACAAAAAGTCCTAGGATAGCAGAAAGCTACAGCCAAAAAGCAGAAGTGAACTGCTTTCAAGGGCTGTTCTGTCAGCTTAAAACTGGTGTTGAGAAATCAGAGGGGAAACTTTTCCCTGAGGTGTCTTTCTTTCTGCACTTGGGATGCTTTGGGGTATGGTTTTCCATCTCATTCCTGTTAATACCAGAAAGGAATTTGTTTTTTCAAAGTCAGTTTTCAGTTGCAGCACTGATGCGAAGAGGATATTTTGAACATGTGGCTAAAGATGGAAGAAATACTGCTAGTTCTGGGAGTAAGCATCAGAAGAAAAATACAGCTTTTTGGCTACATTGACTATGTATGCAGTGATACCAAACACGTGTATATATATGTATTTGAAGATATGTGTGTATATATATATATATCATGGCTGACAGGTGGAGGGAGGGGATTCTGCCCCTCTGCTCCGCTCTGGTGAGACCCCCCCAGCAGCGCTGCGTTCAGCCCTGGGGCCCCCAGCATAAGAAGGTCCACGGACCTGTTGGAGCGGGTCCAGAGGAGGCCACGACGACCATCAGAGGGCTGGAGCCGCTCTCCTGTGAGGGCGGGCTGGGAGCTGGGGTTGTTCAGCCTGGGGATGAGACGGCTCCGGGGAGACCTTACGGCAGCCTGCCAGGGCCTGAAGGGGCCGCAAGGAAGCTGGAGGGGGCTTTTTACAAGGACGTGTGGGGATAGGGCAAGGGGCAATGGCTTTAAACTGACAGAGGGTAGGTCTAGATATAGATATTAGGAAGGAATTCTTTTCTGTGAGGGTCTGGCCCAGGCTGCCAGGGAAGCTGTGGCTGCCCCATCCCTGGCAGTGTTCAAGGCCAGGCTGGATGGGGCTGTGAGCAGCCTGGGCTGGTGGAAGGTGGCCCTGCCCGTGGCCAGGGGATTTTGAGGTGAAACTAGGCGATCTTTAAGGTCCCTTCTAACCCAAACTGTTCTGTGATATGAAATACAGTAATTCACCTTTTAAAAATACATTTAAAATATACTACTTTGATATCCAGCTTGTGGGTTTTGGCTGGTATTCTTGATGTGAGCTGTGAAATTAAATCTCACCCAAAATATTGGCGCTTGTGTGATGCTTCCAGACCTTCTGCAGTGCAGGATTTGCTTCAGTTGTCAAACTCTCTGAAGCCGTGGTGTGATGCTCGGCAGTTCTTCTCCGGTGAAATGTTTTCAGCGCCCTCTGCTGATTAACAAAGAATTGCCGTTAACTGTTTTGGGTTTATTAATTAGGTATCGTAAGAAGGTAGTGATAACATCAATTGAGATATGATCATGTCACACCCAGAACCGAGCCTCAGACACAGCATTGCAATACTCACTGTTTTCATGCTCAGGTTAAAGTGATGCTTTTCTCTCCCCCCCCCCCCCTCCCCTCAAAGAACAGATGTAGTTTTGCTGCGGTGGAAAGTAGTAGATTTTTAGGAAAACTTTCAGAGCAGCTCTAAATGCTGAAATTGGTGCCTGTCACGGTGGTAAGGTGGTAGCTGCAGAGTTCATGGAATAGGTTGTACTGCTCTCTCGCTTTATGGCTTACTTTACCAGAGTTAAGAATTACCATAATACTCGGGGTGGGGGTGGTGGGGGAAGTTGTTTTTTAAGATTTGTTCACAGTATTATCACTTTACAAGTAGTCTAGCAGTATAACCTTTGTAGAGTGCTTTGCTGTGATGGAGTAGAAATTAAGAAACTTCTTCATCTGTTAGCAGGGTTGTTTTGAGGTTGTTTTTTCTCCTGTAAGGTTTTTTTTCTAGCTCTATGGATAAGCTCCAGCAGTTGGAGTTAAAAAAGTATGCATGAAAAGTAACGCTTGCAGAGAGGTATGATGTAGTGTTATTTTTTTAGAGAAATACTACTTTCATTGGCTTTGCAGTGTGTTCACTCAATGTCTCACGGGTGCCTTTACATGAAGGTTTGAGACTCGGTCATTTACGGTAAGTTTCCTGGATCCAGCCTTGGCTGTGGCTCCGCAGCCAGGTCAGCAACGCGGCCTATAACCGTGTGAAAAACCTCGGAGTCTTGTTAAACCGGCGAGGGCCTGCCTTGGCCCAGGCCCAGCGTGTGCTGCGGGGTCGGGGCTGGCATTCAGCAGGGTGCTGGTGCCTCCAGCCCGACCTTGCTAGCACGCTGTCGGCTCACTGTGAGCAGAACACCGAGAGCGCTAGCCTCGGGAATGGCAAGGGCCAGAAGTAAGCACCCAGGGCAGACTTACGTGAGGAGCGGCGGGGAGAACTGGGTTCTGGATTTTTAGCGACGTGATAATGGCAGCCCTGGATAATAGCTTTATCATTTCTTATCTGCTGTTGTGGTTTTTTCCCTAGTTTGTCTTAGTGTCGGCTAGGTTTCTTCAAAGAAAAGCATCGCATACGTGCAAACCTAATGCTTTCCCTGAGTGTTGCAGTAATACCTGCTACCATCCCCCCCATTGCTTCTCTACTGAAAATTTCCTTACAAACATGTTGTATTTTATGCTTCACACTCTCAGGTGAAGGTTACTTCTAAGCCAGTGCTGATATTTATAGGAGGTCTAAAAACCATGTGATGTGTTTATAATAATCAGTCACCCACTTGTTTCTTTAAGTATGTTTTACATCAGAGCTCATGTTTTTTCGTGTGATTGTGTATTTTTTTGCAACTAGCGACCTAAATACATATGTAAGGTAATCAGAAAGCATTTTACTTTTTTCCTCGTTTTTATAATCAAACACTGTGTTGATGGTTTTCATAACAAAGTAGAAAATTGGTGATGTGCACCCCTGTTGGTTCCTAAAAATTTTAAGACTCTCATGGTTTGTATTTAAATTCACTGCTTGGGTATTGGTAATCATAACACTGCGTGTTCAGGTTTTATTTACATATGTGGGTGTGTTTTTTCTTTTTGTCGTTGTAGATGCTATAAGTTCCAGTAATCCACGTGTCATAGATGATGCCAGAGCAAGGAAGTTATCGAATGATCTTAAGAGATGCACTTACTACGAAACCTGTGCTACTTACGGGCTCAATGTGGAGAGAGTCTTCCAAGACGGTAAAGATTAATTTTTTCATCCAGCATATCACACAACTCTAGTAGCTTTTTAAATAGCCGTTGATGTCTGATAGCTCAGATAGTTGGCTGGTTTGCAAGTATTCATTAGTGTTTAGTTAATGAAAATGCTTTTGTTTTTAGGACTTGGTTTTGTTACTTTACGTGAAGTAGAGGTTTCCTTGTGCTGAACACAGAATGCACACTGTTATATTCTCTTTAATGTTACAAATGTTAAAGTATTTTTAGTCTTTATTTTCCAGTTTTCTTTGGTGCTTTCTTTATTTTAGCAAGATTTTCTTTGTTCTGGTTTAGTGCTTATGGAGACGTTGAGAAGCTGTTTGTGCAAAGTAGTTGAAAATTGTCTTGCATGCTTGAGAAAGTGACAATAAATTGAGAAAATTTATAGGAATAAGGGTAATCTTGAGAAGTAACACAGGGCATTCATTGAGTGTTAGAAGTTGATAGTCTTGGGTAGGGGGTTAGAAAGTAGTTGGCTGCTTAATGGTGATCTAAAATAACAGCAATGTTCTAGTTTGCCTTGTAGGAAGTTCTTGGGTTAACTGTGTACCATTTAAAAAAAAAACAACAAACAAACAACAGCAACAAAACCCCAAAAAACCAAAAAAAAACCCCAAACCCGAAATAAAACAGTTCTTTGTGATCATCTGTTACTGTTTTGGATCAGTTTCCCCTTGGAAGAACTTCTGTTGCTGGAGAAGGGATGCTGAACTTGGGCTTTGCTGTATGAGGTGGGCTTTGTGCACCCTCTAGTGGAAATTCAGCCGGGTGTCTTGGGACTCCGCTGTCTTCTCTTTTAACCGTGGGTGCCTACTGACCCTTCATCACCGCAGTTCTGCATGTAAAAACCTTCTTAATTATGTTAAGATACTTCTCAGAGCTACTTAGTTCTGCAGGGTTTTCTGCTGCCAGCTTTTCATTGCAAAGCCCTGTGCCATCTGTGGTTATGTGAGATAGTGTCACACCAGTACCTATCGGAGATGTCTTCAAAGGCAGCTGAAAGTAAAAAAAGAAAGCAAAACCTTCCAGTTTTTAAATGAGGGGAAGAAAAAAACACTATCCAAATTTCTAAATGGAGGATTCTGCCGTGCACTGCACTGTTCTGCCATCCTGTTGGTAGGATTTCAGAGAAAAGCAGTTGAAGTTGTATCTTTGTGCTTTGCTCGCTCTTTTCTCTTGAGCTAGTTGCAGAAATTACTGTTTTCACTGCCTAGATTTTTTTATATTGAATATGAGTTTCAAAGAACCATTAGAGTTTTGTTGTTAGTCATTTGAGTGCTAGCTAAAGTTAGATTTGTAATTACATATTCCAAGTAATGTTGTTTATGGATCTTTGTGCAGTCTACGTTATTTTTTTTCCTGGAGACCTTTTGAGAGAGAAGCCTCTTAGCACAAAGCTAGTGTGATAAATCTGTAAGCTTCCAGGAAGCTTATTTGTGTGTCTGCTAAATTTAAGTAGTAAGTAGGAAGAATGGAGAAAGATTATGTATTTAGGAAATATCAAGGTTTTGTTTTACCTACATGGCAGTCAACCAACTGTTTAATATTTGCTAACTAATAGGATTAGGAATGCTTCTGTATAAATGTGCTAGAGTTGCCAGACATGTCTGGGACCAAATCCAATTCCTGATAATTTTTGCTGTTTATTTCAGCAGGAAACAAAGCAACTTCTTAACCCCATTAAATGAGGGGGTGTGAGTGAACAGGGCAGGATGTTAATAGGGAGCATGAGATTAAATGGCACTTCGTTTGTGCAACTCTGGTGTTTGGGTTCAGTGTAGGTTTAAAGTCGCTTTTTTAGTGGCTTCATATAGTCTATATGTAGAACTTTGAAAGGCAAAGGGTAGAAATGCAAAATCGTAGAATCACAGAATGGTTTGGGTCGGAAGAGACCTTGAAGACCATCCAGTCCCCGTCCCCCCCCCCGCCACGGGCAGGGCCACCTTCCACCAGCCCAGGCTGCTCACAGCCCCATCCAGCCTGGCCTTGAACACTGCCAGGGATGGGGCAGCCACAGCTGCTCTGGGCAACCAATGTTGGAAGAAAGTTTAGAGAAAACTTCTGAATTATTTTTCCTTTAGAAGAAGGATGTGGTACATCAGTGGAGCCCGTACTAGTGGGCTGGCTTACTGGGAGATAAGTGGTATGTTGGGGAAGGCTGTCGCTTGGCACCAGCCAGTGCTATATCACCATTGCTTTCATGGCCATTAATGCTGTGAAAGCCTTTGACTAATGACAGTAACTTTACTTTTTTACTTTTGTGGCAAAGAACAGGTTAGGTCTTCTGTGAAATTGTATTCAATAGGAAATAAAAGCTAGTATCAAGAAATGCACACTGGTTTTACACACCACCACCACCCTCCCCCCCACACACACACCAGTTTTGTTTCAACTTCTTTGTATGTTGGTAGGCATGAAATGTGGAAAGTGAACAATCGCACCTGATGTAGGTGAGTGAAATTCCCTGTGGTGGCTTGTGACTTGGCTGGCATGTCAGCTGTGGAACATTTCAGTGCTTTGTGAGGCTGACTGTGCAGCCAGTGTGTTACCTTGCCGGCTTCTGCTTAGATCACATCTTCTCTTGAAGCTGGTATTAAACTGGAGTGGTTCTTCCTCATCTTATCCTAAAGGAGTCAGGCCCCCTCTTCATCAAGGGAGCCAAACGTCTGCCTGGCTGTGTGATTTGGACCCCACACCCATGGTTTAATTTTATGTTTTGTTTTGTTTTAAAATGCTAGTGAATTCTGCTGTACAATTTTTGAGGGACCTTTTTGGCAAGCGACACACAGCATTGGTTCATAACTTCCCTTTGTGTTCAGATCCTTTCCAGAATAAATGAAGCCCATAACCCAACATAAGAAAGCCTAGTTGGACTTGAAAAAAACCCCGCATTTCTTAGGGTAAATGTTGCTAATGAAGAAGGCAAAGAAGGGTTGACTGGAGGAGGGACAGGCAAAGTAGAGGTCTTCACATAGGACGCTCTTAAGCATTTCTTACTATTTTGAGGAAACCCTGAGTCAGTGCCAGCAGCCTTCATAAATTAACTGCATTTTTCAGCAAACCTGAAAGGGATACAGTCCAATTATTGTGTTTCATCAATAGATAAACGGGTAAGACAAGTTGTTTTTTTTATTGTGTGTAGCTGAGAAAAAACAGTTGTTGCCAAGTTAGTAGCTGTACGCAAGACACGGAGTTGTTATACCTATTAAGACTGCTTTCTGTGTTTTGAAGTGATTCTTAGCTCCCATCTGGATGGGTATCCATTCTTGAGGTTTAGGTATAGGATTTAACCACTTATTTATTACATTCCAGGGTAGGTAGCAATTGGTGTTTACGTGCTTCAAGTGTTTGGTTTGGTAGGTCTGTTTGGAGTGTTTCAGTATGTTGACCAAGGTCCCACAGCTTTTGCTGGCATGTAATTTTGATGAACGCTTCACTTCTGCATTTTTTTAAATTATTTTTTAGAATAACGTTGATAGATATGGGTGGGTTTTGTCGGTTTTGTTTGTTTTTAAACGCAGACATTGCAGCAGATGCAATAGGCAAGATAGGTTTTGGTTCAGTCACATTAGCTTTAGTGCTGTCATTTTGCATGCAACGACTCTGATTTGATACTATTTAATCAGGTCAAACACTATGCAGTGGTTCGCATCAGCTGTGATTTACGTACATAAGCTATGGTGCAAATGCACCCTGTTGTTCAGCTCCCCCTTCTGTTCCTCAGGAACTTTGAGATTGCCAATGCGTTGGTAAATCTGAAAACTGTCCTGTAAACCTCTATTTTTGGTTTCCTGGTATCCTGTAAACTGGTCCAAACCTCTGTTACCAGTCCAAGTTACAGCTGACTTTTAACAGTTACAGGTTTTGTTACAAAAGGTACTCTGTACAAGGTTTTTCTAAAATCTAGGTTTTTGTTTCTGTTTTCTGCCTTGATGTGATGTAGACCTACCTTTCGGAGGAAGAAACTGGAAATAGCACTGAAGGAAGTTGTGGTTTTTTTTATTCTGACGTTGCACACATGTTTAGAAATCAAATTTCTATTTCTTTTCCCTGCAAGCATCCACTAAATTCTTGTTAGTGGTCATATATTATCATTTTTGTCTATTATAATTAATTTCCTATTTTCTCCACAGTTGATTTATATTTAACTTGATTATTCTTACTGAAATTCTACTTTATTCCTTAGCTAAATACATTGTTTACTGTGCTCCATTACAGTTGATGAGCTCACTATTGATTGTAACAGAGTATATCATCACTTAGGTTGAAAAGGACCCCTAAGATCATTGAGTCCATGGGTTTATATTTGTTACTGCAAACAGTGCTTTACAAAAATGCTTCGGTTTTGCCTGCAGAAAGTTTTCATGAAGGCTGATGTGTAGTTAATGTACATCTATGTATTTCTAGATAATTTTTTTAATGCTTTCAGAAGCTGAAAACTATAATTTGTAAACAGTAGTTGTCAGGGAGGTTATTCTTAGTCCTTTGGAATGTGCATATGATGAATCACTCATTTTCTGATACCCTAATAATAATTTACAAATTAAACTGTTAGTAATTTACATTTAAATTAAACTGTTAATAATTTGCAAATTAAACTGATAGTGTGATAGAGCTTGTAATTTCCTAAGTGCAATAAGTATTCAGGTGTCCTGTGATACAGCCATCAGCTGTTTTATATAAAAGTCTGTGTGCTAAAGCAAAGAAGGATTTTGAACATTTTAGAGTGCTGTTTTTAACCTTCAGCATTGTCCCACTTGAGCCTAATCACTGATGCTCTTTGAAGTTGGAGCTGACCCTGAATTTCAGTCTGAAATAAAAAAGAAAAATTCCAGGTTCCAGCGGATTAACTTAACATTGCCCAGTGATGGAGGGTAATATATTCTTTTTTAGGTTTTGATATTTGGAATTGAGAATTGTCAGGCAGGGAAATTATGTTTTAAAAATAAGATCAGATGCTAGTAAGATCTATTTTACTTCAGATTTACCAATTCATAATGTGGGGGAGGCTGTCCTTATCAGGCTTATCAGAATGGATTTTATCAATGACGTAGGAAATGATTATATTAATATTTTTTGTCAGCCCAATATTGTAATGACTCTGTACTGCCCCAGGATGCCTTTTTAATGATTTTAGCCTTCTTGAATTAGCTTGATGTACCATTAATGCATAAGAATTGCTTTTATTTTTGTTCATGATGTATTCATAATTGCGTGTCTTCCCCTGCTTTATGAATGCATATTCTTTGACCCATTTAACTGCGTGCTATGCAATTCTCTGACGTCGCAGAGGAGCAAAGCAAACGCTCAAATATTTAAGAGGATAAAATTTTACCATTGACGTGGCTGGCGGTGCTGGCTGTGAAACAGAAGGGTTTGAATCTAATGTCGGTGTGGGGTTGAGTCCGCAGCAGCTTAAACACGTGTGGCTGTGGTGCTGTAGGTTGTCAGGCAGAGGTTTGGGAGGCTTTGCCTGCTGCGGGTGGCGGGTTTTGAAATAAAAA
Organism: Falco punctatus; assembly: GCF_963210335.1. Lineage (NCBI taxonomy): Eukaryota > Metazoa > Chordata > Aves > Falconiformes > Falconidae > Falco > Falco punctatus. The sequence continues at coordinate 7,882,238 of NC_137588.1, forward strand.
TGCCCCCAAAATAGCAGCAAACCTCTGAATATTGAGGCAGAAGCGACAGGTCTCTGATGGTGGAGGCCCTCGCTGCCTTGTGGTTTGGACCTTTAGTGCCGGTGCTGGTTTTTGGGGTGCTTTATTTGCAAATTAATCTTTTATTGTGGAGCGCGTGTCTGTTGTGTGTAAACATTCACCAGAAATACTTTATTTCCAAATGATAACTCTGATGTCGGGGTGCACATCCGTGTCCCACGGGGTACCTCGGTGTGGGAGCTGGCCCATCAGGGGACAGAGGATGGCAGGGCAGGGCTGTGGGTATGACCAAGCCAGTTTTCACTGGGAAGCGTTAATTAGTCTAATGGGGAAAGCAGGGGAAGCCTCAGCCCTGTCCTGCGGGCAGCCACCTCGGGCGGAGGCGCTGTGCCCTGGGGCAGCGGCCTGGGGGCGGCTTCGCCCCCCTGGCTCCGCGGGGCCGGGGTGAGACCTTTATTTTGTATTTAAGGAGGAGTGAAGGGGGTGCCGCTTCTCTCCGCAGCACCGCGGGACAGCCCCTGCGCCCCGCTCGTCGCAACGACGAGCTGGCGAGCCCCCAGCGACAGCCCTGCGGCGGCGGGGCGGCGCCTTCCGCTGCGGCCGCCAGGGGGCGCCGGATCCGCGGGAGCGCCCGGCTGGGAAGGAACAGCGCCCACACGCGCCCCCCGCCCCGACCCCCGCCGCTGCACAGCGCCCACATGAGCCCCCTGCTCCGACCCCCACCCGCTGTACAGAGCCCACCTGAGCCCCCTGCCCCAACCCCCACCCGCTGCACAGCGCCCACCCAGCAGTTCGCGTTCTGCAGTTACAGGTTTGGGATGTTCTTCGTTCCGTCGGAGAGAAGTACGTTTGTTTTACGTGGCTCGTGCATCCCGGTTGTCAAAACAAATAACAAACCCCCTGAAGAGAACCACCCGTGCCCTCTGAGAGCGCTGGAGCAGCCCTTGCCAAGCCCGTCGCTCCCGCTTCCCCAGAACGCGCCCTAGCCGAGCACAGAAGCCGTAATTCTCCACTGGGATAAATCCTTTACTGGAATGCCACCATGTGCTATATTCTGCCTTTTCCTATTTTGGGTCGCTTGGGGAGGACCCAGCAAAATTTTGTTTTGGTGGGCGTTAACGGATCTTATAGACAGCATTTAGAGAGTTTTCTTTGGAGCTTGGTATAAACGAATTGGAAAACTCAGAGTTTGGTAATAAAAGTCAGTACGAGAAAAAGTACAAATACACAGATTGCTACAGCGCCTTGCAAAGTCTGTTTCTGTGTCTGTTCTGTTCTGGACTTGATGTTATTTCAGTATGAAACTGTGCCCTTGCTCCTGCCAGCCCTTAATTCTTACGTGCCATTAACAAATGAGAAGATTTAGTTTGTGCATTCTGGAAACAAGAATTTCACTCCATTGGTGGTTTTATAGGGGCTGCTTTTGTTTACACAGACCAATTTCCATTTAACCCCTCAGAGCCACCCTCTTTAGATGGCATCTTCTCTGCCCATCCTGGGACCATAAATCAGACTACACTGTTACGGGAGGGTCCCGCCTTAGTTGGTAGGACGGAGTTATTCGATATCCAAAATCAGTATCTGAAATCAATATCCTATAGAAAGGCTTCACATAAGCTCTGCAAATTGCGTATTCCCTGGAGTCACAGCAGGTGTGTGAACGATGCTACTTCATCCTGGGTAGCAGGTTAGCATCAGCAGGACTGGACCTGGAAATGGCAGGTACTTGTGCCAGCCACGTAACAAACTATACCGGAACCCTTTTTTCCTTGGATTTATATTGTATGATTGATTAACTGAAAGTCATGCTTTATACGTGACAGTTGAAAGGTTTTTTCTATTGTCCCTGGGGATGTATAATGTCTTTTTTGTATGACATTTCCCTCATGCTTGGCAGTTGATTGATGCTACAGCCCTGCTGTTTGTTAGGACTCAAGCATGTCCCAGGACTTTGCCTGGTAGCCACTTTTAATGAAGATAGCAGGGACTTTGCAAGCTTTGGGGATTTTGAGACTTGTACTGCTCCCTCAGAGTTCAGTTCTCTGAGAAGAGAAAGATCTTCCGATAACGTGTTTGCATCCATCTTTCTCATTCTTGGAATCAAGTGCTGGGATGAGGAGATATAGTCTAGGGTATGGCATTTAAGAAGTGCTGTAATTTGTACGGAGGAGTGAAATGATGTAGTGGTGATAAAAGATCCAGGGAGGCAGAGTTTTTAGCGGTGGTGTGTTATTCACTAGGTTACTTGTAGAAAACAGCCTGCAGAACTCTCATAACTTTTAGTTTTATAGGGTTAGTGTTATGACACTTTTAAGTCTTAATTTGAAGTGGATATAGTAAGGTACTTTACTTGAAACCTAGAAAAAGATGGTGATGCAGAGCTACTGATACTGTGGAGTAGGTGATGGCTCTTGTATTTTCTGGAGAGTACGATAAATCCAAGACCTAGTTCATAGTGTGTGAATTCCTCACTAAATGGAAACGAGAATGTTGCTACATTTTGTCAAAACTGGAAAGACTTTGAAGATTCAGAATTGGTCCAGCAGGTTTATATCGTTTCATGCAAATTCGAAGAGAAATCCTGGGGCAGGAAGCATGGTAGTTGTGTGGTGGGCAATTGCTTTTTATTGGCGATAGACCCGAGGGTGAGAGGCAGAAGCAGTCTGGTTTATGGGATCATGTAAGTTGTGTTTGAGAGATAAAATGTTATAAGCACATTTGCGGAGTGTCTTGCAAACAACCAGGAATTGTTTGCATGTTCCATTAACAGCAGAAACTGAAGTGAAAACAAATTCTGGAAGAGGGAGAAAGTGTGAAAAGTCTTTATTTTTAAAAAAACTCTGCTTTTTCTACAGCGGGTATTGATAACTTGAAGATTTTGTTCCTGGATATGTTCTGCCTCATCTGCTTATGCATTCAGTATCATGAATAAAATGGGGGGGGTGTTGGGGTGTTGGGTTTGTTATTGTCCCACTGTATTAATTTGTCCTCCATCAAATGCTAAAAATTACTGTTGAACGTGCATGTGTCAGTAACGTCTGACTGCACCCATAAATTAAAATTTGGTGCTGTGTGTTGGTGTGGACATAGGCACTAATCTGAAGGACTGTGATTGTTCTTTATCCAGAGAGGGAGGTTGTGTTCAATTTTGTAAGCTCATCTGAAAAAATGGAAGTATCTGGTCTAATTTTTTTTTTTAAGCATTTAGTATAATTTCTAATCTGTAACAGTTAACTACCACTTTTTTAAAATGTAGGACATTGTAGATATAAGCCTCTTGGAATACCTGGTGTGTATTAATATCATGCAGAAACAGGCTTTTAGTTTTTTGTGCTTATATTTTCATTTCTAACCTTTTCCTGCTTTGCTGTTTTACCGTTTGTGTTGTGTGTTTGTGTTGCTGTTGTGTTTAATACCTTGGGAGAATATCACTGCTGCTAAATTGTCTTGCATCTTGCAGAGCCTTATTCTCAATAGAGGAGAGGAGGAAAACAAGAACAGAAATAAGTCAGATGTCCTGTCAGCTTGTCAGAGGTTGAATTATGGAAAAAGATGCTTCTGCTAGGTTTTGTCGTGCTGTGGTTCCTGGTGGAGCGGGTGACAGAAGCTGAAAAGAGCAGTGACAATTTCAGCGATTTTTTTTTCAAGCCAAGTGACCTGAACAGCAAACTGATTGCATAGCGAGTTAGGTGGTAACAGCGTGGCCATTAACAGGGCTCAATTGCGGGGGATGTATCCAAATGCAAGGGTTTTTTAAAAGGAAAAAAAAAAAATAGTGCTTGGTAATATCTGTTAGCTAGATGGTTCTTCAGCCCTGCTTTTGCAGTTGCTAATGATGCTGTAATGGAGGGTGCCAGAGCTGACCACAAGGTTAGATAAGGGCCAAAAAGAGCATGAGCTCCTTAAAGTGCCAGTTTACATTTTCTTTATTATAGTGACAACCTTTTTCTTACTTGTATCTGTCTTATTTCTAAGAGGCCTATCTGAACTGCGGCTCACTTGCTGTGTTTTGAGGGATAGTCTGCCTTGCTAGATCTTTGTTGCTCTTCCTACTGCTGTGCTCTTTATTATGGTGTGATCACTTAATCTGATTTCCCCCCCCCCCCCCCCCCCCCCTAAATTTTTATTAACAAATCTTAAAACATGTTAACACCTCATCTGCTGCCTTACAGCCTGTGTTCTGTACGACTTGGCCAACAAGTTTTCAAATGGAGGGCGATGTGAAGTGTCTAAAGCTTGATTTCTTTAATTACCCTCAAGATGTTATTCCTTGCTCATTGTTTTTTTAACTGCCCTTTGTGGATTTAACTTTAAATTTTTTAGCATAAAACAGCTTTGCTGGGTGGATGAAAGAATAAGAACTGACATGCGAGGTGTCTTGTCTCAAGATAGACGCGAGGGAAAATGCCCCTTGCTATAAACCTGACACTGAGAATACTGCCAGCCTGCTCAGAGCATCCCCAGAGTGTTTTGGAACCCCTGGACACAAACCCAGTGCTCAGGGTGGAAAGCAGAGGCTGTCAGAACAGAGGCAGGAGGCAACACCAGCCCTGGGGAGTCTTGTAGGAACCTGACTTCACCTTGAGAAGCAGCCCTGGCGTGCGCTGTTCTGTTGGTGCATCGTGCTGTGGTATATCTAGCCATCCCTTGAGGTTCCAGAGGATTATTGCTGCTCTTATGTATTTGTTATTTCTGGCATACGGCATACTGAAGCTCTTTCAACCGAGCTGTCAAATAAAAAAACTGTCAAAATGCTGATACTACATTTGTATCTCTTAGTTTCTATAACTTTTGTCTGTTCCTGGGTGTGTTTGCAGTGTATCTGGTAACATTTATTAAACAGAATAGCTGCCTTTCCCCTCTTATAATAAAAGGGATGCTTTTGTCTGAGCTATCAAACGTTTAAAACGGGTGTAATAAACATAATCCTTTTGTAATGTTCTCTGTTGTGTAACAAACATTTTGAACATCAAAGTTTATTGTTAGCATAGATTATTCTTCAAAAGCGATTTCTGAAATGCATTGCAAATCGTTCCCTTTCAACTAATCTGTATGTATATGCAAATCCTATTGAAACTGTTTGCTTCTCTGGGATTAGCACTTGTGTATTCAGAGTTTAAAAGCCTGCATGAATGTATGGGGGTGGTGTCTGTAGTAAGCCAGAAGTGTTGGCATTAGTCTTCTGAATTCCTGCGCCAGAAAACATCCAGCACTGCTACTGAGTTTAAAATACATCTTTTTTTTTTTTTTTCCCCCCTCATTCTCTGTAGAGAATCCTTAAACTAACTGCATATAACTTAAGTTTGAAATTGAAGTTTGATCTGATGAGGCTGTTTGCAATGGTAGGTCCTTGGTGTTGCAGAAGGAGACTTTACGCCTGTTAAAAGGCTGAACTTTTGCTTCTTCCCACTTAAGGAAAAAGCATTTGCAGCAATGTTGTATCGTGACTTTCATCAACACTACGTGCACAGCTCCTTTTATTTCAGGTTTCGTAGAAGATTGACCAGTCTTAAACAGTGAGTTGCGTAACAGGCAACTTTCTTTACTGCCAGTCGTGAAGGCTGCCGGCGGATGGTCAGGCCCACCAGTTCAGGTATTTTGGGATGCTTGTTAATGAATATAAACCTTAGCTGGATGCAATATTGGGCTAGGATAGCTGTTGGCATCCGGTCCTCCCAGATCCTTTGGTAAGGGTGAAAATATCCCTTGAACATAGGGAAGCTTGTGGTCCCCTTCATGTGGTTACTTTAATGATGCCTAGATTCTTAGGGTAGTGCAATCTTTTATGTGTATCTTGTGAAACTGTTGTTCACTTCTATCAAGCTCTTTTTGTTTCTTTTCCCTAGTTACTTGCATTGTATGTGTGGGTGTGCTTAAAGCAGTGTGGCCAGACTCTCTGTGTTGTAGGATCTAGTTAGTATTTTGTGGAAAACAGAGTATACAGCAAACTATTGTTTTCTACAGCTTGGAGATAAGTCTGTAGAATAGAGAACTACTTTTTGAATAGCATCTCTTTAAATATTTTGGTAATTCGTCAATTTTGTCTTTCCAGAGGTAACAGTCTTCCTGTGATCCATGTAGACTTACTTTAGTAATACATGCTTCATTTAGTTTTAAGTAGTAAGCTGGAAAGTTAGTTAGCAGATGGGTGGACCATGTGGGCTGTGTTATGAAAATTATCCCGACTATTAAGTGTGAGTATTGGGCACAGGGTCTCGATTAGTTTTATTAAGGGATTACAGAAATTGGGGTCTCGGCAAGCTTGTTTGGTGTCAGCTAGTTGTTCCCTGTGCACAGCCCCATTTAGTAAAAGATTTTTGAGAGTTTTTGGGGTAAAGTACCTGTGCTGTGTTTTCTTGGCTGTTATTGCCTGCCTTAATGCTGACAATTGATTCTTGTAGTGTGCCTGCCCTTTTCTTGCCAACGCCTGTGCTTGTAGTACTGCAAATGTCACGTCAATAAGCTAGCTTCCACCAGTATTAGATTTAAACATGTGGAGGATATGTAGGGAAGTGATGACTAAAATTTGAAGCGTAGTACAAAAATTTTGCCATGAAGAGCTTTTTCTTGCTCATTTGAACTGCCTAGCGTCTGAGGCTTGGGGTGGGGCGAGAAGTGGCTTCCTGATGGGTACCCCGACAGACAGCCCATCTGGCTTCCCTTTGTTATCTGCTGATAATTGGTGACTAATGTGATGTAGCCAAGCTGTGTGCTTTGGCCCTCAGTTTGCTGTTGCTCAGTATTCTTTGATTTTTCTCTTTTTTTTTTTTTTTCCTTCCTTTTCTTTTGGCAGCTGATTTATAGCCCTTGAATGAAAGTTTCCTGGAACTTGCAAAACTTCCAATTAACTTTTTAAGGTACCTTACACAGATGGAAACAGAAGGCAGGTTTCTTAGCACGTTTCAGTCATCTGTGTCAAGTGCTCTGTTTTGCTTGGTCAGAAACACCGCATTCCCTCAGGACCCTCTGTGGAGGAATGGAAGATCTTCACCATCCATTCAGGGCCAGTACATGTTTTGCAGTTGTTACTTAGGTGGCAGCACTGCTTAACCAAAAGTTCTTGGATTTTCCGAATTACTTAAAATCTTCTCGCTGGGATTAATTTCTTTTGTGCCTTACATGTACGTGCGCAATTTAAACCTTATTTTCCAGTAGAACTTCTTCTGAGGAAGACTGCCATCTCTGTCCTTGCAGTGTTGGGGTGAGATCCAGCAATGCAGAGGTTGCCCCATTTTCTGGGGAAACCAGCGTGGTCCCTTTGCCAGTGGATTTCAAATGAGCAATTAATGTAACTAAGCATGAAGCAGATGCAGTAGGAAAATGGAAATCTGTTTTCCTGTGGTGGTGAAACATTTACGATCTGTGTGTGAATTATTTGTGCTTTGTGAAACAAACATCATTTATCTTGCATTTTAAAAGTAGTATCTAGGGCTTGTCGTCAGTCAAGGGATCCTCTGCTTTCCGTGGAAGAAGGTGAAGCAGTGCGCTGCTGTCAGCCAGGCTTTGCGGGGTTGGTGTCAAGTGCAGAGAAACCAGGGCACTCACTCGGAGCGTGAGTGCTGGTCCCTGAGGACCCTGAATTTGGAAGAATTATTTTTGCAGAGCTGGTATAAGACTAAAAAGCTAATAGTTTTGGTAATACATGTGGGAATGCGTGTTCTTTTTGGTTTGAGTATAATAAACCCCAAGGTTTCGAAGCACATAAGATACTGCTGTCAGGTACCTTCTGGAGTGTCTCACCACATGCATGCCCTTTGAAAAGGCTGAAGATGATATTCAGGGTCACAAAACCAATTTTAAATTTAGAGCTTGAAGAAAAAGCCCGTGCCTATCTGCCCTTAATGAAGGAACATTATTGACAGATCCTGAAGAAATATTTTTTCCATAGAAAATTGGATTTTGTGCATAAAACTTGTTAATGTTAATAAAGACAGGTCATTTACTGGTTTCAAGTCATATATGCAAACTCCAAGAGATGTAGTGTGCTAGTGGCGCTTCTGTTGGTGAGACTTTTGTGTAAAAAAAATCATGAGGAGTAAATCAACTTCAGTTTAGCATATATACAATTGACTTGCTGTCATCATTTATGCCTCTTCTGATGGCTGATACAGTTGCTTGTGTCTTAGGCGTCATAATTTACAGTCTCATGGAAAGGTATGTTTAGATTTAAGCTGTGCAATAGTGTAACTAATGAGAAATATAGGAAATTTATAGCACTTGATGATTGATTGGATAAGTACCTAGACATTAATTGAAATCTGAGGACTCCCAGCTGTCTTTCAGGGTTTTTTTAAAAAAAAAAAAAAGGTCTTTTTGGACAAGGAAAACTATTGCTTTGTAGTATTTTGGAAGTACCTTTCATGTTGGCAGTAGAAAACATGGTTGGAATGAAAAAGTGGGAAGCTGGTAGAGTTTGTTTGGTGGTTGTTTTTTTTAATTTGCCAGTGTTTGGGTATCTAGTGTGTATCCCCTAATCAGCTGCATGAACTAATCAATTTGTACCTATAGCAGCACCACTTAGCTCCTTATTTTATAGTCTCAGTGTGACTTCAGTCACCTTTCCCTGAATTGTGCATTTTGGCCCCAATTCGGCGCAGCAGCTTGGCTGTAGTCAGCAGTTTCTGCTTATCTTCCCTGTCACTGTTTAGCAGAGAGGGACTCAGGCCTAACTGTTGTGTGACAAATTAGCTGGATAAATACTTTACGTTAATCTCTCCATTAATAACACCATTCAACCGGTCATCTCTAAAGAGACCGCACAGCTTTCTTCTGTGCTGTCATTCTGTAAATGTACCATTCTTGCTGAAGCTTAGTCTTGTGAAAATGTCTAAATTTTCCCATTAAGTGCTTAAAAAGTAATAAAACTAAAGCCATTAGCCTTCACTCGTCAGATCTGTATCAAGAGAAATATTCTTCAGCGCAATAAATCTGATCAAGTGTTCGACATTTATATCATTCGAATTCATTCTCTGGAAATGGACCTTTGAAGGTAAATTGCATTAAGTAGGGCAGTTTAAATTTTTAATACAATCTTATTGTAACTGTTAGCAAATGATTAAAGTGCAAAGGGGGGGCTTATATGTTTTGTGAGATTTATGTTAAATGCTATATGATGCTTCTACTCTGGCAGGTAACAGCTTTTATGACAGCTGAGTGTGCACAAACCCCACAAAAACAAATAAAGAATTTATCCTTCCTTAATAGAGTAGGTGACTTTATATCTACTGTTGGATTTGTGGAGATCATTTTAGGAATGGGATTTATTTCACCTGTGAGTGAAGCAGCGGCCTTGGTAACAGTAAGCTTAGCTGTTTTTCTAATGGGAATTAATGTGTCCGAGCGGCAGGTTTGAATGGCTCAGTGGACAACGAGCCCATCAGCTGAGGTGTTTTATTTAATCTCGTTTAGATCCATGGTGATGTGGTTTGAGGGAGGTTTTTCTTTACAGTACAAGAATATTGTTATATTTCTTGATTTTGCTGGTGAGCAGCGTATATAGCTTGCGCTTCAGAACCAGCGGTGTATTTGTGCATTGTTTGGATGTTGCTGCAGTGTTATTTTGCTTTGCACAGAGTATATGTTCTTACATTTTGTAACTTGTTTTTATACAGGAGATTGTCACCTTTGGGTGCAGCTGCATCAGGTTTGTAATAGTGAAGTGTAATTGTCTTAAAAGTACCTTGAATTCTTTTATTTGGAAAAATTCTGCCAGAGAGTCGTAACAGCGATGTGGTGTGTATCTAGTGTTCGAAAGCCATCAAACTGATGTTGTCCACAGATGCAGCACTCCTTGAAGACAGAGCTGCTGATGTTTGGGGCAGACAGTCAGGAGCCTGGAAATATTCTCCATGAGACACGATACCTGAGTTCTTTTTGGGTTTTTTGGGTTTTTTTTCTGAGGACAATATTCACATCTTGAGGAATAATATCCGTATTCGAAGTGAGGGAAGTAGCATTTGTTCAAATTATATAGTGGACGTAACTTTTTCGGCACATCCCAGGAGTCAAGTTAAAATGGAGAGAGCTGTCAGGGGTTTCGCTGACCCTCCAGAAAAGCACGGATGGCTCCCCCACAGGTAAACAGCCTGCTTTGTAGCATTTGGCCTGCCCTATGACTGTCTATGAGATGTGCCAGGAAGGCAGGGGAAGACAGAAATACCTCACCGTTTGTTTTAATCCATCACTACGGAGCTGAAGCGTGCCTTCAATTATCTGGTTGTATTAATCAAGCTGCAGCGTGGAGCAATGGCATCACGCTTGCATCACACAATGGCAGGGAAAGTGCGATGGCTGGAAAACGGGATAAAGGAAGTTTAGGAGACAAAACGCTGGGTTTGATTAAACATATGCATTACAACAACTTCGCTGATGCAAAGTTTGATATTAAAAAAATGGAAACAGAAGAGAACCAACTTCTTGACAACAGAGCCACCTCTGTGGATTTTTTCAGATAGATTATGGCTGCAAATGAATTGTGAAGCATGTTAGGGAAGTGCCACAGAGTACCAATGCAAAGTCATGAGTATTCAGTGGTTAAGTAGTTAACACCTAGATGTAACAGCATAAGTGAGGCTGGATGTTTAGATGCTAGCTAAAATGAGGTAGTTTCCTACAAGAACAAGTAACCGTTAGCAGAGCATCAGAAAGATGGATAGTATAGCTTGTGCTTGGAGTGCCCATTCTGTGGGTTTTTTCCTATCTTCCAGCCTCCTCGTACTCGTCTTGCAACTTCAGAGATTAGCATCTGTCTGCTTTCTGCCAATTCAGGCTGGAAAGGGAATTTGACAAAAGATCGTACACCATCTTGAGATGGAGCAAAACTGTAGACTGGGTCACCCAGGCTCGCAGTGAGCATCGACTCTGCACTGTGCTGTTAATCCTCCATGCAGGGGGTGCTAAATCCTGCCCTTACAGCATCCAAACTTGTCTCGCTTACAAACAAGCTCATTTTAGGGTTGTCGCAATACTTTAATATTTCAAGATACGTAACTTCTATTCACAAGTTACATTTTCTGCTCTGGCATACCGGGCACATGGCCCTTGTTTTGGGACCAGGTGCACCGTGTATGCAGGTGGTTCTGAGATCTCCAGGTGCAGTTGCACCTCTGGGTGCAGGGACTTTGGGCTGTTAGGAAACAATTTTAAATCATTTTGGGAGTTTAAAAAAATAATAATCATTGACAATTATAATGAAAATCCTGGGGGTTTGGCAACAAGGTGAACTTTTTCTGCACAGGTGAATTAGTAGAACTGTCTGAATGAGGCACAAGTTGAATTTGATCTAGTAAATGTGAATAAGTTTCTTTCTATAAGGATGGGTACGTCTGAGTTGCGGGAACGTAACCAGAAGCTTCCTGTCGCTTTGTGTCCTTGTCCCTGCGCTATCAGTGAGCTTACTGGGTGTGCTTAAGTCTTCAGAAAGTAAAAATGTTGTCTATGAAAACAGTAATTTGACAGCATGACCCACAAAATAGGCTTTCCGTGAAACTACTTCAAAATGTAAATATGAAGTTGCTTGCCAGGTGGTAAAATTCTTTAGCACAGTAAGGTTCTACGTTATTTAATTCTGTGTTTTGACGTGGTTAATAATATACAACGATACTGTGCTGAAGAATTTCATTCTTTAAAGGATATTTTTTTAAAAAAACAGTTTATTTATAGGCATTTCATGAAACCCGTCAATTTGACATCATTATATTTGAATCTGCTGTTTTCTGTTTGTGGGGTTATGGTTTGGGGGTTTTGGGTTGTTTTGGTTTCGACTTTTTTTTTTAACCTTTGTATGGGAAATAACAGGATTTATGACTTCATTCCATTGCAATGGAAAGATCAGCGTTGTTGCATGATTTACTGGCTGGGTGAATCTATGTGCAAAAGTCTTTACCTGTGTGTTTGACATGGTGTTTGCCTTATAAATCCTTAAGCCATATGCTTCTACTTGCAACACAGTTCCAGCAGTGAGGAAAACGTAGGTTTAGTTTTTAAATTTCTTTACATGCCAGATGCTCTCCAGATTTAGTGCGTTGATTGATGTATTTGCTTATCTAATCTTGGGAGACAATGATTTGCATCAAAGTTGGAAATAAGTGATATGCAGTGTTAATCATAGTTACCTGGGGAGGAAAAAAGGCATATACTGGCATTCATGAGAGATATTTATCAGTGAATCTTGTTTATTTTTGTATCTGCTAAAACAAGAACAGTTGTTATTTCTGAGAGCCAGAGCTGAAATGCATAATTCGATGAAGGCATCGCACAAACCCAAAGGTGCCAGTAAGGTGTGGTTTTAAATTTATTTTAAGGAGAATTTTATTAAATTCTTTTAGAAACATTAACACTGAACTAACCCATTGTATCTGAACTTGATTATTCAGCACGGTGATTGTGGAAGAGTGTTTTTCAGTATAAAATTTGTGTGTTCATATGTGCATTTCCTATTTACTTGTATTGTGACATAGTGTAATGGTTCTTAAAAGTATAAACCAACTATAATGAATCTGCCAACTTTTTTCCTTGTAGCGTACCTGATGTTCAGTGTATACATTTCTTCTGTTAGTTAACTACAGCCAGGGTGAGCTTGAACTTGCTTTGAAGAGCCTGCTCCGCTACAAGTGGGCTTGCTGCTGGGCAGTGTGTTAGCCCATCGTTCCCAGAAGAATGTCAATGGGTGTATCAAACCATCGTCTATAGCTTGAAGTTGTAACCATCCCACCTTAGAGAAGGTGAAGTTAATACAGGTCAGCAAAGTATACGGTATTACTTACCCTGCTTTGTTCGTGTTTTGCAGAAGTTGTGTTTCTAGCTTCATAGCTGTGTACTTGGCTGTTCTGGCAATCTTTTTTTCGTTTCACAATTAACGAGAGTAGCCTTGACTTTGTTCCATCCTGAAGGTAACTGTTTATTACAGACGGCATTTAAATCCCTCAAGTCATAGGAGCAATCACCTAATAGCTTCGTTTCAGGCAAATTAACAGCCCTACAAGGTAATGGAGACATAAATGAAGATAAATTTGTTTTAATATAATGAGATAAAGGGAATTCAGGTAAGAATTGGATCCTATATTAAAATTTGTCTTCCTATTTTGGGAGCAACTTTGAAGCTCTTAGTGGATTAATCTTAAATAAGCTTCTGTCTACTTTATAGCTTTATATTAAAATAGATACCACAAGGAAGATATCGTGTTAATTGGAGAAGGCAGTCTTCTCTGTCAGTGTATGGTATTCACTCACACCTAGTGAAGGATTTTGCTTCTTATTAGAAACTTGTGACAACAGACATATAGCAGTACGTCTGAAAGATTAATTTATTTGCATAATTTTACCTGCATAGTGTAAGAGTGTAAGCTTCTCTCCAGCTTAGGAAACCGAGTGGCTTTATTTAGCATTACCAAGTTAACACGTCTTTTTAAAGGTTTTGGAAAACAGTATCCAGTGTTACTGTGATTTCAAAAGCGATGCACAAATTCAGTATTTAACAGTGAGGGAAGCGGAGAGTTACTGAGTCTCCAGAAATAAACCTCTGGAAGCTCAGGGTTTTTCATGTTTCTTCCATGTCCTGAGAGTGTAGGTACAGGCTGCAGGGAGAAATTACGCTGTCATTGGCAGCAGTACAGGTTCGGGTAGGGAGGGCAGGAATATTTGCTGCTTGTCTTTCCACGGTGTGAAATTGTGGTGGAGATGCCTCTGTTCTTGTCCAGCTGTTTTAATGGCATGTTACCTTTTGACTTGCCAGCTGAAATTGTTGCATTTGCTTTGGCGCTGGCATTGTTTAATACCATGTCTCCTGTAGTTTGTCTTTCTTGAAACCCGTTCTAATGTTTTGACCCTTTGGAACCTGCCAAAGCAGGTAGTTTCACATAGCAGAATAGATTAATAGGACTGAAAATGAGTACAGTGGTTTAAACAGGTACCTGCTTACCTTATTCGCACTGGGAAAGAGGCACATCTCATCTGAAATACCTTCCTTGGTAACCAGAAGGCTGCCTTGAGATGCTTCTTTTCCTAGGCTGTATAGGCGCTTGAGAAGTACAGGCAAATAATGCAAGTACAGGGAAATAATGCAAGAGTGAAAGCTGTCTGGTTTATATGGCTACCCAGCACTTCAAAGTAAAGTGTGCTTTAGTCAAGTAGTAAAAACGCAGGTATCGTGTATGTGTGTAATTAACTTGTTTTAAATAGTAAAGATTTGTTAACTAAGCACTTTGTCCTGTAAAAGTTCCTAATGCTTCTGGTAACTGGCGCTATTAGATACTATTATTTTTTTTATCAGATGGTTTGCCTCTTCTTGCTGTGCAGGGTCAGAGGTAAGTACCTGCACGCTTCATTTTCCCACCCTTGTTGGTCGTGCTGTAAAGCAAAATAGCAGTTACCCTGGCAAGGACCACTCTAGTCTGTTAGAGCATTCAGTGGATTTGTGTTCAGGGCAGGATAACTCATCTCTGCAGGTATGGCTCTACAGCACACTGTTTCTGCGGGGAAAAATAGCTGAAGAAATTTCTGGCCTTATGTTGTGCTCATACCAGCTGATTGCTAGATCACTGAAAGGACCTGGATTAAAAGGTTCTGAAGCTAATTTTCCTGCTAGAAGTGGCATCTCGTGCAACTACAAACTACGTTGTGAACTGCTTGCATTGGCTTTATAGATGATGTTCTTGCACACAGGAATACAGTGCAAAATTGACTACTAATGATGTTGCGTGGAACAGCTTAATCGTTGGGAAGAGCTGAAACGGAAAAGAGTTCTGAGTATGAGACTTAAAGGTGGTTTGTTTGTTTTTTTAAAATATATTGACATGTAATGGAGGGTTCCCTTGGCAGGAGTGTGCACGTTGTGATACAGAGCAGTACTGCAATTACGCTTCTGTGCTGCGTGCAGACGCCTGGATCCTCTTGTGCCCTGCAATGGTGAGCTGGCCTACAAACAGGCCAAGAAGTTCCCCTTAACGCATTTGTGATTTTTTTTTTGTTTGTTTTTTGGGGTGAGTTTTTTTTGTTGTTTTAGTCTAGTAATGGAAAATAGTGAATTTGTACTGGCAACACATTTAGGACATGTGCAAATACGTACTGGCTTCCCCCGGCCTCAGAAATTGCTACATCCAAGCCCAAAGCCTACAGGTGCCCAGTACTTGTTTCTGTATTACAGCTGCCACATGGTATGCCAAGATCTCCTTTTAAACAGAGAAGTATAAAGGTTGTTTAGCCTAAAAAATGAATTGAATTTAAAATAACAAGCACAATGGCCTTAATAGTGGATACTTAAGTTAATGTTTCCCATTCAAAAGCATTTGTGGTTAGTGCTTGCTCTTGAAGTTATTACTGCTTCGCCTGTAATATGTAATTGTGGAATAAATTTATTTTTATTGAACACTTATAGTAAACATGGAATATTATGCTAAAACGCAGCTGCCGTAAATATGTAAGCTGCTATATATCTTAACTTCCCACGAATTTTATCATTTAAACGGCGAATCAGATTTCTTAAGTAAGCCTCATGATGAAACGTTAATTGCCTCCTACCTAAAAATATCACTGTGGCCTTTGACTTTACAGTGAGAACGTGCCCTTTTCAGAGGTGAAGTACAGTGCATATATTGTGCAGCCTTCCTTATAAATCATCATTTTATCAAGCATCTTGTTTAGTACCAGTTGCAGCGAGGTTAATATTACATGCTTTTTGTATGCAGAGATCTTTTGATGGCCTGTGAAAGCATCGAATCAGTAGCTGCCATAAATGTTACTCCAACCTGCAAGGTTTTTTTTTTGACGGGGGGGAGGAAAATAAAATTTTGGCATAGCATTTCAGAAGGCCAACATTCCTTTTCAGGGATCTGGCTCGTGTTAGGCAGAGCACTTGGGTTTCATTGAAAATTATTTCTTCACCTTCTACAGATTGCTAATGGGTGATGTGAGTTGAACAGAGACTTTCCACAACAATACAACGTAGTTTGTCATTCAAAGTGATCTGTGAGTATGGGGGGAGTGTTGTTTTAAGATGAAAGGTTATCTTTGTGTAAACTTTCAGGTTTGGGGCTTTTTTCGCCCAGCGGTTAAAATAGATATTCATGAGCGTTTATCCCTTGTTATTTTTCATCCAGCCATGAGTATTCCAACTTTGGCTGAAAGCTATTTTCTGTCTGTCAATAAGTGGAAGAAAATTTACTGCATGGTTCTTGCATTCGCATCTTTTGCACAAAGTGGCAGGTTTTAACCGAACCTGGCGTTTACTCATACTTGGGCACAGAGTGGAGATAGAGATAAATGGTCTTACACATGTTTTTATGAGAAACCAATTTTGATTTAAATTAGTGGTAATTCGGTAAGACCATTTGCATCTCCTAAATATGCAATGCTTTTGGACTGGTGGTAACTGAGAAGAGAAATATCACCAGATGTTACAGGTGTTGTATGCCTGGAGTCTTCCCTTTTATTACTTCAAGCGTTCCTTGGTAAAAAACAACGTAAAGGGCGCAGCAGTGATGCTATTCCCTGCCTTTTGGGAAAGAGCAGTGATCAGGTTGTTGATACCTCTGGACGTTTTCCAGGACCCATCTTAAATCTTGGAAAAGATCAAGTCTCGGGCTAGGTGAGGTTTCCCTAAGAGCATCTATTGTGGGATGCAGAGGTACCTTTGTGTTTTCGGTTTTAAGAGGTGTGGAGCTAGATGAGACAGTCTTACCTTGTGTCTTGAACTTCTTGTAAGGAGTATTTCCCCCCCAGGTCTGTCTCTGCCTTTATTGTCCTTACACTTGAATGAAGCTGTGCTAATGAGATTTTAGAGACCCGGCTGCCCCTGCCAAAGCAGCCTCACACTGCACAAGAAGTTGACATGTGAACAACCCTTTGAACCAAGGAAAGACAACTCTGTCAGAGCAGTTACTCTGGCAACAGTATTTCTAATGGTGATTAGCTCCGAAATGGAGCACAAAGAGGAGTCGGTTCATTATGGAGGTGCAGCTCTGGGTTTCGGGGAGAGGAGGTGACCTGCTATTCCTCCCGCGAGTGAATTTAGTCCTCTTGATCGTCAGCCCCACGCCGTCTGGAGCAGAATAGGAGAGCTCTGTTTGGCAAAAATTAGCAGATGGGTAAATTTTTCCCTTGTGCAAATGGAAACGGCGGTGGTTTGCCTGCAGATCTGCTGAGCTGGAGTGCGGAAACGTTGCTTTTCAGCTCAGACTGCCGGACCACCGTGCTTTCTTGCTTAGTGGTACGGTCCTTCCCCGAAACGATCCGGTGAGAAGTTAGCAGGGGCTGCTTACGAATGAGTGGTTTGACTAACAAAAAGTAGCATTTGAGATGAAAGTGGCAGGGGGTGGGAAGGTTAATTTTGTTTTGGTGAGCTAGGTCAGGCATGGAAGAAGAGGCATTCAAGTCAAGAGCTTTTTCTCCAAACTTGGGACGTTTTATTCATCTTGCAGACCAGGAATTTCACATGCTTCTAATTAACAAGGCCTTAAAGCAAAATATAACTTCTAGTCATTCTGGCTTGTGAAATGAAGTTTAAATATATAAGGAATAAGCGTCAGTCTTCAAAGACCGAGTATTTGCTAAGTATCAGTTCTCCTGGTTTATAACTCCAAATATCCTTGGCGTCTCCCTGTTTATTTGCAGAAGAGTTTGTGACTTTGCAAATAAATTTCATTTTGCTTTTCATACTACAGATAGATGGCTTACAATAAAACAAACTCTCTGAAATTGATACCTGAATTGAGTATATAAGTAGAGAGAATGCAGTTGGTTTTTAAAAATAGTTGAAATGCTTGTCGCTATCCTGATTATTTCTTGTATCTGCCACAGATTAAGTCGGTGTTCATCTGTTTTAGAAACATATTTTAGCAAGTATATTTAGATTAAGTTCAGAATCACTGAATCATCTTTGGGATGAGATGGAACCTGAGAGCTCTGGGGCAAAAATACTCTGCTTTCTTGCATTCTCTATTCACTTTATAGAACAACGTTTGTTTTAATTGTGCAGCTTTCTCTGTACTGACATTTCAATTACAGGTGCTTCAGTATTAATCTGAAGGTTTTAACTCGGAGTAGCCTTAAATTGGTTAATGAAGTACACTAGCTGGCTTTCATTAACAGGAGAAAAATGTTTGCATATGGCTGCAGCTTATCTCAGGAGTTCCTGTATTTATTGCTGTGTATTTTTCAGTGAAGATCCTACCTAGCCACTAGGCTGCCTAAAGTGTTATGGTTGTGGTACTGCCTTCTGGACAAAAAAAACCCCAACAACAACAAAAACCAAAACCAAAAAAAACCCAAAAAAAAAAAAAAAACAACACCAAAACAAAAGCAAAACAAACCATATTTTTGAATATTTTGATGCACTGACAAAGTTGACTGTAAATCCAGTGTGAACTTGTAGATAGTTGTGGAAACAAAATGCGTTGGTTTAAGGATTTTTCCTACCACCACTAAGCTGTTAATGAGTGATCACTTTGAGTCCTAACAAAGATACAATAACAGAAATGGGTTGCAGGCTGAACAAGCAATATAGTGTGGCTGTTCTCTGGATCTGGTGTTAGTTCTTATAATTATGGTGTATTTCTCTTTTGCTACACAACCATTTAACTGTGGTTTTTTTTCCTCACTAACTACTGTGTCTGAAGATGTCAGCAGCAGGAGTTGGCAGATCTGTGGGGTTTTCAGTGCTAGGCATTTTAAGTTTTGTGTATTTCAGGGCTTTCTTCTCTGGAATAGAAGATGTAGAAAATGTGAATTTGCAGCAGCACTGCTGAGGAGATATGTGCTGAACCCCTTTTATTGACTTCTGATGGGCAAGATTTAGGTTTCATCTCTTCTCTCAAGGTAGCTGTAGAAAAAGCACAGTAGGTCTTTTGACAGTCCAGCGATTGCCCCACAGATGATCAGTCATGTCTTTCATATGTTGCAAACTTTGAAGGGTCAGGGTACTCCTTTAGGTACTTCTGAAGCTCGTATCACCATCATATCCAAGGGCAAGTAGCCCTGAGCACTTGAATATTGAATGCAATCTAATTATGGAGTGGCAGCTACACGACTGCAATGAAAGAAGCAAAAACTGTTTGGTGTCTCAAAGGAGAGCGGGTTGCCTAATGAAGAGAGGGGAGAGGCAGGAGGAACCGTGCTCTGGCGGGGGATATTAGTCTGGTTGCCGAAATGGAGGGGGAATTAGGAAGGTTTGGCAGCTCAGAAGGGGATTTTCATTAGGGGGCACATCATTTTTCTAACGGAGGGAAGAGCTAAGAAATTTGAGGCTAAGAATGGTCTTGTCTAGAATTTGTAGCACAATTTTAAGTAGGCAACATTAGGTCTTCTGCTGCAATTTTACCATTTATACGGCGCACAGGATAAATTACCCTTCATGCTGCTCTGTGTAAGGTTTAGTTTCCAGCTGCTTTGTGGATTATTCTTCACATTTCTAGAGTAACAAGTTGTGGGCTTTTTTGCTTTTTAAAATGTATTTATTTTTTTTAGTGTCTGCTTTCATAGAACTTGGCTAGCGTTCAGGTTGTGGGTTTGAATAGGTGAATTCAGACTATCCTGGGGTTTTTTCTGGTTTTTTCCTTCGCCTTCTGAGAATGATAATTTGGCAAGACTGTATTGTTTGTGTTAATGTGATGGCACAAACACACCTATATTCAGGTTGAAGGAAAGAGGTAAATATTTTCTTTGACTAATTACCTCTCTCATGTGAGAGTGGAGCTTTCGCTGAGAAAGTAGTTTTCATTCATGTGTGGTTTTAATTCAGTTTTGGTCTTAATTTAGGTCTTTACCACACATGATGAAGACAAATCCATGTGCATATGTTAAAATCTGACCTTCGGTTTGCTCTCTGTATTCACTAATGTGTTTTAAAATATTTTAATGTATGGCTTTCCAGGCTCCAGATCAATAAACCAATGGCTCTGAAATGACAGAGTGCTACGATATTCCTCTGTAATTTAAACATGATTAGCTGATGAAGGTTATGATCAATATGCCAGGGAAAGATAAATTAATTGATATCATCCTTTCAGGATGATAAGAGGCCTATTGGAGGTGGGATGTAACTAATGAAGCTGCTGCTTCATATATATAAGCCATTTTTTATACAGTGTATTCTCACTAAATCATGGTTATGCCATCATTCATTTACATGAAAAACATAAGCCACAGACCAGTTTGTTATTAAAATTGCATTCATTTGAGAAGAAATTGTATGCTTACACTGCTAAACAATATCTCTGCCTGCGTTATAATGTATTGAGGGAAAAAATCTTGGAATTTACATAAATATCTTTTTGTATTTTCTGAACAAGACAGATTGAATGCTGTTGGTTTAATTACGGCAAGTTTCTGTGCGACGACTTTTTAAGTAGATGCCAATAGTTGTTGCTGTTCTGCCTGATTGACTGGTCTTGGTGGAGACCATGCCAGTGACTATGTTCATGAAGTGCTTCACTTTGTGGAGATTGCTGCATGCAAGGAAGATAAATTTCACAAGTAGTGCTTTTTAAAAAAATTTTAGTACTGCTTTTGGTTAGCCATGACACTGGTTTCTGTTTCTGAAGACTGAAATTTTGATTACTTCTTAATTTGTGACCTAAAAGGTAGGCAACAAATACAGCATTAAGGATTTTATTTTTAAGTATTTGTGAGCTAAAAAGAACTCTTTCCAAAGGCCTTAGCTGAATAGCAGATTGAACTGAAATGCAAGTGTATCAAAGAAATTACTGAAATAGTGTGACTCCTTTAAAACTGAAAAATTAGGGACACGTGTGGAAGTTGCTGCATGTCGTATCAGATATCTTTCCATTTTTTGTTGTGAGTCTGCTAATCTGTATATAGAGATGTTAGTGACTCTGATCCCTGTATCCTTTTCCTTTACTTGTCGAAGAAGATTCCTTAGTAAATTGCAAAATAAATTCAGCATTTTTCTGGCTGTACTAGTGCTGCTAAGTAGTAAAAGTTAAAACTAGAAGTCGTGATACAGCTTCTTTCCGTAATGAATTTGAACGGACGGTGATGTGTGGCAACACAAATCCAGGTACTCTGTGTCGGGGACCCTTTATCAGTTTCATTACTTTGTTTGTTTCAAATACTTTAAATTTGTGATTGCCAAAACTGATTGTCCTAATGCAGCTTCTGGTAATTAAGAAAAGTCCACCTAATTCCTCAGCAGCAGAGAGTGCACACCACCTTGTAAACCAAACCTGCTTGGACTGGGAGTGAGTGATAGCTTTCCTAGTGAACCGGCATTCTGTGATGTAGGACACCTTCCAGGGCTGTATCAGTAAACAGCACTGAGATGCGCTTGAACTAGGTTGGTAGTCAAGTGTTGCTTATACTTATCTTCTGTCTGCAAGAAGAACATCCCAAAGAAGAATGGAAAATGTGTATTACCATAAGCTTTGCTAGTGTGGTGTTAGAAGCACCTAGTGGACTTAGAGCATTCCTGGTATTGCTTTCTGTAACTTGTACACCTACCTTTTCCCCTTCGGATTGAACGTTGCTGGTTCTCTGGAGCTCACCTGGTAGAGCGAGAGTACTGGGGCAATTTCATCCGTGTGCAGAACAGAGTCAGTCTCTCACATGGAGCATGTTGTGGAAAAACACCATCTGTCATCTGAATCGGATGTGTTACAATGAATTTTTGGAGCAGGCTTT
Organism: Falco punctatus; assembly: GCF_963210335.1. NCBI lineage: Eukaryota > Metazoa > Chordata > Aves > Falconiformes > Falconidae > Falco > Falco punctatus. The sequence goes on from NC_137588.1 coordinate 7,903,886, forward strand.
GGCAACGGAACACCGTGTCTTGTGTATTACGCATTCTATGTATTTTTGACATGCCATGTTTTCCAGTATGTGCTGTAGCTTACCCACCTGTATGTTTTGTTTTTCTTTAGTTGCTCAGAAGATCGTTGCAACTAGGAAGAAGCAGCAGCTCTCAATTGGACCCTGCAAATCCCTACCAAACTCTCCAAGCCACTCCTCTGTGTGTTCTGCCCAGGTTTCTGCCGTACATATCAGCCAGGTACAGACTATGATGAATGCTTGTTTGAAAAATGAGCTGATAGCTTGCTTTTCATCTAATGTATTTAATGCCAGTGCTTTTTTTACTGCTTGATACGTAGTTGCTTTGTGGTTGTCTTTTTTTTTTTTTTTTTTTTTTTTTTGAAAGGTATTGGTGATCTGTAGCTTGAAGCAATTTTTTTTTTTTTAATTGGCTTGACTTTGTTTCAAGAAGCTGCTGCAGTAAAATAGTTTGGCTTTAAAGCCATCTTTGATGGTCCTGATTTATGCCCAGCAACCTGCTGTTCTGAGTAGGCCCATTGTTACGATCGCAGGATTTGCTGTACTGTGTTTTAAAATTACCTCACTATGTTTTTGCTTATTGTTCTCATTCAGTTGTGTGCTGAGCGATAATAGCTGGTGTATCTCAGTGGTTAGCGTGCTGGAATTTTACATTTGTGAGCACTGTGCACAGCTGTAATTGCCTGTCTCAGTTATGCTCAGTTGAAATGATTCCCCTTTAATGACATAGCGATACATACGTTGCTATTGGCTTGTAGATACTATGTGTAAAACCACAACAAAACGCTACCTTTAATGTATGGCAGGAAAGTGGTGGCCTTGAGGATCTTTTTGGAAACATACGGTTAATACCAAAATTTTCTAACTTTCACAGTTTTTACCCACATATGGTAATACACTCTCCTATATGTCCCCTTCCTCAAAGTGACTGTCTCTGTGGACGTTCTCAGTTAGGATGTACGTAAGCCCTGTCATTCAGACCCAAGACCTTTGCAGCCAGGCAGATTGTGTTCCCGCGCTGCTCTCGCTCTCGGCAGATGGATGTATAGGGCCACCATCATTTTGACCCTTACAGTCTGTGGCCAGAGCTGTGGCCCCGTGTCCTATAGCAGTCTGAAATGTTAGGTATCCACCAGGTCTCCTGGCATGTGTTCCAGTCAATAATATGCCAATAATGTCTTCTAAAGTGATGTTGCAGTCCTGAGCCACCCATGTGAGGTTTTGTTTTATCTATGGACCTTTCTGCCACACTGAGAGTGTCTGCTTTCTGGCAAAAAGCAGTAGAGTGAAGAAGTTTTCTATCTTTGGGGAAAAGCTTTTGTTGTCTTACATTTTTTTTGTCCCCTTTTTTCCCACTTTGTTTTTAATTTGAGGTGTTACTGTGTTCTGAAAACACTCTTGAGGTTTATTCCACAGGGTAAGGTCTCTGGTTTATCGGTGGTCTTGGGCACAGGAGACCAGCCACTTAGTGGAAACTTCTGCCATTGGGTTACCTTTAAAGATGCATATGCTGGTTTGGTCTTGGAATTCTTTGCTCTGAGATGTTCTGCCCTGAGCTGAACCCAAATACCAACCTCAGACTGTGACTCTCACTTCTGCTGATTATGCCAAAAGAAAATACTCACGTTCAGACCCCCCTTTCTAAAGCAGGTGTTAGGGTACATGGCTCTTTTGAAGAACCCTGGTACCTTCTGGTGAAGTACAAGTTCCTCATATGGAAGAGGTTCTCCCCTTTCTTGTTGTATGTGACATGGACTGTTCCCTCAGCCGCTCTCTTTCTGACCAGTCCACTGCTCAAGTGCTTGAACTAACCCTCTGTGTGAAATGCTTTTCTTCCAAACAATTTTCTCTGGGTACTTGTGTCTGTTCGTACTTCTAGACCGAGAAGAATTATGCTGCCTGCAGGGACTAGCTGAGACCCACCCTATTCAGTGGTGAAAGAGGAAACACGCTGTCACAGAAATGCGGGCAACACGTGGCACTGTTTCCAGTACTGACCTTACTCTTGGATCCGAGAATGTCCTAGTTTATTATTATGGTTTTCCAAGACTTTCTAAGGAGGATAGATGATGCTTTGTACAACCCAGTCTTAGCCACCTGCATCTCAATGCTCTGCATTGTCTTAGAGCAGTTGCAGTCACTCTTGTTAATGAATCAGGTTTGATGAAGAACATGAAATATCTAGGCTCTCACTGGTTTCCTACCCAAGTCTCATTTGGAAGCCAACAGCAAACAGCAAATTCTAGACAAGTACTTCACCTATGCAGCAAAGTTCTTGCCAGTGATAAAGACTGTTTGGGAAAATCAAGACAAAGTAGCTTTTGTGATAAGGATCCTTACAATCTGTTTCAATAAAAATGAAATAATGTTCTTTACTGCCTTTACCAGCTGGCATAATTATCTAAAGGGGCAACTGCAACACCAGTCAAAGAAGTTTGTCTTCCGAGACTGATGTCATGTCTAAAAGTATAGGCCATAAATCTGTTTCATGTCTCAACCCCTTTGTGCTACACTTAAAGGCAGTATGACCTTGTTTAAGGAAAGGAAGCTGAATCCTTATCCTAGACTTAAAAGAACTTTGCAACTGCAATTCCAGGTTTAAGATGATCTGGGGGAAGATTTACCATCTCTGATCTTGGCTGGAAGACTGGCTGGTGTCTTGCCCTTTAGAACATCTCTTTTGACGTAATGATGTTTCACTGAAGATTTCCTCCATGAATCAGAAATGTTATCATTACAGTGCCCTGCCACTTGCATTCTCCACGGGAGTGAAGGCCTTCAGAAGCAGTGGTTACACGGATCACTTCAGATAAAGTCAGATATTGTTCCTTCTCTGGTTGGATCACTCTGGCGATCTTAACTCCTGCAAACTGTCCGGATGACATTGCAGTCAAGAGCTTAGGCTTGAGAGAAAAGAAGAAATAAGTGTCACTTTACCCAGTCTAGTCTTTAGCATGTCTTGGGGGAAATTCTAAGGCTTAATACCAACAAGGGCTTCTCTACCCAGTAGTTTCAGTTTTCGAGTGGTGGAAGACTTGTTGGTGTGTTTGGATGCATATCGATACTCACGTCCAGCAGTCCGAGGTGGTGATCGCCCGGGTCACATCTTCCAGAAAATGCTCTCAGATAGATCTATACTTACGCACTTCCTGTATTTCTAGAGGCCTGTTACACAGCATGAGATGCTGCCTGTTCCAATGACAGAACCCACTTGCGTTTGCAGTAGGTGCTATTGCTTTTTGCTTCTCTGACTTCTTGTTTACAATGCATGTATGTCAGTGAAGGTGAGGGTGGAAACCTTTGATAGCCAGAGTCAATAATCCTGGGTGCAAGTGCTTCACATACATACGTTGGCTTTCAGGGCAGCCCAGAATGCATGCAAAGAATTTTATTATTAAAATCCGAGGGTATCATTCATGATTCGTGATGGACAGAGCTATTGTATACTCTGTCAACAAGAAGGATGGTATAATACTGCTTATATTCTGCTAGGAAACAATTAATCTGTCTGATGCATTGAGAAGTATTTCAGTCAACAGCTCACCTTTTGTTTTTTTCTGAGCGCTACAAGGGGTAGACTGAGCTGTTTTGAGAGCAAGAAGTGTTGTTTAGTGTACTGAAGGCCTCTTACCAGCCACAGGGCATCTTGGGAAAGGTCTTTTTACTTTGGCCATCAACAAGAGATGCATACCAGGTGATACAGACTTCTCTATCTAGTGTCCTCCCCATCTCTATCCCACCTTTCAGTCCTCTCACACCCCCGCCCCTTGCCAGTCTTTCTAGGCATGATATGCTTGTAGACCATGCTAAATCTTATTTCAGTATAGGATGAGTTCCCCTTACATCACAAAACCACATAGGCATTCCTTCCCCCTGAACTCATTCCTGTACTGAAGGAGTTGCTTGTCCTTTACACCTGACATACCAGGAGTATGTTTTTAAGAGATTAACCTACAAGAGCAGTGCCAACATCCAGCAGTTCCAAAGGGCTCTTTTCTCTACCCAGACCCTGAAAGCGGTGACCATCTTGTTCCAAAAACCATGAGGCTGCTCAGGTGAGTCCCACCTCTGGTCCCCAGTGCATCCCATCTGAGCTCAAGATGCATCAGAAATCCATGGGAAGCAGCCCTGTACTGGATAACCTGTTGAGCAGTCACCTGGAGCTGTGCCTGTTTTTAAGTTTACACTGCTGTAAAAACATCTGAAAATCCCATGGCACGACACCTGTAGTTGCTGTTTGTGTGAAGGGCTTTGGGCCCTTCTTCAGACCAAGTGATGATGTAGAGATTCCAGCTAGGAGTCCCCAGCAGTGTGAGCTTACTGAGGGGCTACAGTTTTGAAGGTAAAAAATGAAAAAATATTTTCAAGTTACTGTAATTCCTCGAAATCTGTAGTATGCATTTCTTTTCACACTTGGCATCTTCCCTGGAATTGAGCTGCTTATGTTCTGCTGTGAGAGGGGACTGAAATGGCACCGTGTTTCCATGCCTGCCTGTACTGCGTGTGTTCTGCTGTGACAGAGCAGGACCTTAGACTCCACACCTTCCACGCTCTGCATTTAAAAATACTACCCGAGTAGTGAGTGCTACCATGTAAAGTCACCTGCAAAATCATTATACAGTGTGGACTTCAGTGCCAAGAAATGTGTTTACTGGTCAGCAGTGTCATTATCCTAGGAGATTTGCATTATACCCAAGAAAGGTATGGAGCTTAACGTACATTTTACTAAACTGCAGCTCAGGTATGGCTAGCTCACGAGCTTTGTCCCTGCTACCTGCTGCAAATCTGTAAACATGCATTATTTATGCTTGCCCTATGCCTCCATAAAGTTTTTACTGCAACATGATTGTCTAAATATGTAAATTGAACTATTAAAAGCAAAGTGCAGTCAGCTTAATCATCCATTATTTTATTGTAGACGAGACCTGATTATAGATAAGCACTAAACAGTATAGGGTACAATTATCTTATTTGTAGTGGGGGTCATTTGGGATGAAATATTCTGTTGTTGTATTTTGGGCGCTTGAATAAAGAACTACATTGCTCAGCTAGCTTTTCCTTCTGCTTTTTCATGTCATTGCAAAATGAAAACAATATTTTTGTTCAAAAACAAAATTTTGTTCAAAACAGAGAAAGTGGAAACAATATTTGATACCATTGCAACATCTATCATAATCCTTTTGTATTTACAGGGCTATTTTTAAGGAAGCTCTAATATTTATTTAAGACAAGCTTTTTATGTACATGTGTGTATCCCCCTTCGTTCACATGCATCGTTTCACAGGCAGTGCACATGTATATGGAAGTGCGTTCTCCAGGACTCAAGTGTTGACTCAGTGCATCTGCTGGTGTACTTTTTCTTCCTTTCTTTATCTTCACAGGACAGCGGTTACGTTCCTGTGTTAGTGTTTGTTATGCCTGTTGTTAAACTTTTCCTTTTTAAGGTCTCTGAAACTTCAGACTCAGACTTGATCTTCTCTTAGATTTTCCAGTTTGTAATGCAGTTGCTGCCACTGTATTATTGAAGCCTGTTGTCACATTTAGTTCATTAAATGTTATTACTGATTTCATTGAGATGACTTTTTTGAGCTTAGTTTGTCTTTAGAAGTTGTCTTCACATTCTTGGGGCTCTTCGGTCTGTCTGATAGGACAGATCTGCTCTTTCCTCTGCCTTGCTGTTACAGCGAAAAAAGGCAAAAGCTCCTGAGATGGGACAAGTTTTAACACGTCCCAAAGGCTGAAGTTAAATTGCTAAATAGGGGGAAATAATACAGTTACTACAGGACAGTTTTGGTCTTGCTAGACTTACTGAAATCTCCAGAGTTGTTTTTGGGGGCTTAGGTCTGATATCTGCTGTCAAATTTGTATTCTACAGCAGCGTACTCAAAGATTTCTGGCTTTTGCTGAGGCGATGACTGAACAGTTTCTTCCTTGATCTGTCTTTGGATGTGTGACTGTATATCACCAAAATCCCTTGAATAAATTGGACTCCTGCCTATAGTGTTTTCAGATGAAAGACTGAGATAATGTGACTTGCAAGAGAAAAATCGTACACAAGTGGGCAAAGAAGAATGTGTCCCGACTAAAGAGTTTTCTGTGAGGCTTCGGTGTTTCTACAGAAATATGTTTTTCCATGCTTTCCCCAAGCACAGAAGGTGCAGAGACCAAATGCTTTCTGTTGTAGGGTATGTAATCTGTGCTTTTGATCAAGACTTGCTTTATTCCAGCTGTTCCCAGACTCCCTGAAGCTCTGGCAGTCTCTTGCCTGTTTTAGAATTGGGACCTGCTGCCTTTGTTTTTTCCTCAAGCAGTGGTTCGAGGTGTGTTTTTTTTCTGGAGAGTGTCCTGGTATATCCAGAGAACAGGAAAAACTTTGATTCTGTTTGTGTTGGCTTACTTGTCAAGAAGAAAAATTTCAGCTTTATTCTTCCTATGCTCTCATTTACTCGTTTGGCCTGATATTTATACTATGTAAGCTTTATGAATCATTCGGCAATACCAGATAATTTATATAAGATACAAGGTGAATATTTTGCCACCTCTGTGTAAGTGGCCAGTCAGGAACACACCCCTTGCAAATACAAGGGTAAGTCCAAACTTTTTTTAACACAGGTCACTGTCGTGCCAAGAATTACTCCCTGGTTTGTTTACTGAGGAAATCTGAAATGTGTACGAGCTTTGAAAGAGTGGGATTTGACTTGATTCAGTCCTGTTTCCGCACAGAACTGCGGATGCTGTATACAGCTCTTGACAGGCTTTAACGCTCTCGTTGGCACTGGCTGCCTTTGAGGTAGCTGCATTGTTTGGTCAACTTACGCCAGGTTGATAGCTTCATCTCGGTTGGTCTTATCTGGTAACAGCGTAGTGACAATATTCTGCTAAACCTGTGCTTGCTGCCAGGACTTGGAGTTTTTTTACAGCATCAGTCTGTGTGGCAACAAAGCCAGAAGGCTGTATGAAGGTATACATTTCTGTGAATGGAGTGTTAACTAGTCACACAGGGTGTGTTCTAGAAATAACGTATCCCCAACATGACAGACTTTCAGGGTTTTCTGTAACAGTGTTCTGAAGCTCATTCACCACCATCAGGCGGTGTACCTTCCTAGCAGGAAGGAAAACCAGGGTTGTACTGTTAATATCCAGAAGCCGAGCACATTTGAGGATGGGCGTGCTGCCTTAATGAGGGGGGAGACCAATCACCCGAGAACACAGAGTAGGGACGTATCTGAGTAAACAGTTCTGCTGAGACTCAGTTTCCCTACCTAGAGTCGTCTGATTGACTCTGTCCCTCTTGCCATGACTGTTAGAGCAGTGGCCCTTTATATTGACATCTCTCTCGGGTGTATCCAAGTCTCGAGAGCAGCTTAGTGGGAAGACTTGTTTGAAAAGGTAGTGTTATCCTGTGCAACGTCCCAATGGGTGTTAGAGTGCTTATTTCGTTGGGTATGAGTGCCACAGATTTGACCGGTTTGTCTACAGTCAGCAAATGGGTTTATATTGGACACATGTTGGGCTACATGCGCTGTGAGGAAGATTATTCTTCGGGTTCACTGACTTGATTTTTATCACTTGGGACAAACATAAAGTTTGTGAATTATAGTTATTGCCACATGTCCTAAATCCCGTACTTTGCGCTAGTGAACTTGTTATTAAGCGCTTGCATACCGATGGCAGGGAACTGCTCTCTACGATCTTAATGTAAAAAAAAATATAGGCAAGGTCCCTAGACTTCTGCTTTGGTGCAAACAACCTGACAGAGACCACTCGCCACTTTTTGTTTCCTTCAGTGCGTAGGTTCAGATGTTACCGAGAATATGGTTTCCACGTGCTTGTCTGGTTGCATTTTTCATTGTGTCTGTCTGTGCAGGCTACAACTTTGGAAGTCACGTCTGAGCTCTTTCTCGTCAAACCCATTCTCTGTATCGAGGTGTTTCAGAACAGCCGTATAGTTTTATATGTTTGCTAATTATTAGCAGCCTTTGTAGGAGTTGGAGCTTGTTCAGTATTGGTAGCTACGCTTTTATTTTGTGGAAACCTTAAAGTTTTCCACTTCTAAGTCTTTCATTGAAATAGGTAGGGCGGTGGGTTTTTTTCCAGCCAGTGGATATGATATGGCTTATTTCGAAACCAGCTCAATTTTATTTACAAAGTTGGAAACCTAGTGGGGTTAGTATGTGCGAAGAGAAGAATTGCCTGCAGGACTTACAGAAGCTGCCTGTGTAGGAATATTTGTCTCTGGGGACTAGAATGTCCAACATGTGTGTGTGTTCCTGTAGGAGTTACTCACTCCTGGAAAATAAATCACTTAAAAAATCCAGGAAAACTCTGCCTCATTGCAAAAAGTACAAAATGATGCTACAAGATGGCAAAAGGTTTAAAATTTTAGGGAATCCTTTGTGAGGTCTGCCAGGAAAATAGGCACTTAAGGTAGAAATCTGTTAATTTTAGTTGTTTTTTTTTTAAAAAAAAGGGTGGTGGTGCATAGTTATCAAGGTGATCAAACTGCAAACAGAAACATAGCTGTATCCTTTCATTTTCAACAGTTTGCCGTTCAAATCCTGTTATCAGCTTACAACATCAGAATTTTTCCTTCTTGCCTTTTTCCTCTCCTTTCTGTAGAGGAAGCTTCTTCTAAGTGTTTTGAAGCATAACCCTGTTGTGATCTTTCTTTTCTCCACCATCTTCATTGCTTATTGTCACCTTTCTTCTCAGGTGAGCCTTGCAGCTGCATAGTTTTAATCTTAAATGTGTTCAGTGCCCTTTCCTGTTAATGGTTGCTTCCTTAGGTTTCCTTTTCCTTCGTTTTCCCTGCCCCGGTTTGGTTCAGACATGGCAGAGTGGACAGTAGGGTTTCACCACTCAAGTCTGAAAGCCATTCCTTGGCACCAACATCTTTGGTCTCTTTCCCTAATGCTGATTGTACAGTTTTTGAGGTTCCAGATGTTCCCCCCTAAACCTCCTTTTGTCAGCCACATATTAAGACTTTCATACTACCCTCCTCATCTCTGACACGTCCAACAGTTTGAGTACTCATTTTCAAAGTCTTTGGCTGTTTGAACTTCAGCAAAGTTTTGGCGATCACTTTGAGCATCCTAGGTACGTGTTTATTCGTGACTGTTTCTCAGGGAAGAGTCTTTCCTGTGCCGCTTTGGAGAGGTGATCTCTGACTTCCACAGGCTCAGTGTGCCTTCGTGCAGGCTGTTTACTCCTGTATGTTTGCTGTGCTACTTGGTGTCTCCGCATGATGCCATAGAGAAAGAGAAAGCAAATGTAGGGCAAATTAAGATCACTTCTTCCCAGATTGTCCTGCTCATCTCTCTGGTTTTACCATTCTGTGTTAGGACACTAAGAATTACTATTTCAGCTCTCATTCTTTCATCATCTTTGTTTTACATGCATGGGCCATCTCCAAATTTTGCTTGCTGCTTCCTCTGGGTAATTGAATATTAGAAAAAAATTTCTGAAGATCCTCTGCTACTTTCAGTACCCTTCCCTCTGGCTTCCTGACTGCCAGTGCAGTCACAATGAAGGGAAAATGAAATTTCATGTCCTTTATATATGCTTATATATTTAAAGAGGGCAAGAGGAGGACTTTCTCCATCAAAAAGCTCATTAGCGGTGTTGTCAGTCCTATTTTGTCACACAGGAATGAGCTGAGGAACATGTTGTTACTTACAGAGAAACAGTGATTTTCAGCTTGGATTTTCTATCTGCATTGATTGGCCCTTTAGCCCAAACATAAGCTGCTTGTCTCATGCCTCTTCCTTTTTATCCTTTGCTTCTTGAATTAAAAAAAAAAAAGGGGGGGGGGGGGGTGGGTGGGACGACATGACACAATTAGGAAAAGCTGGAAGAATCAGAAGAGGATTTAAAATCGTTAAAAGAGACTTCAGCCGGATGATATAAAGAATTGTCTCCTACTTGGTTCTCCTTCAGAGGTTTCATCTTGACTGCTTGCAAGTTAACATCCTGGTCCGTACGCTGACCTCCCTGGAGCGTGAGAAGTCCCATCGCGCTGCTGGCGCCTCCGCTGTACGGCAGCTTTGGGCATGTGTAAGTGCCGTCACTAGTGCAGGTGCAACGCTGAAGAGCAGGCAATGGAGTGCCTGCTTTTCCTTTGGAGCAACCCTTACCTGGGGAATTCCCACCTACAGCAATTAAGATGAGACCAAGTAACGGGTTAAGTGTCATGGGAGAATCCTTCTCCTCAGGCATCCTGGAAACACCTTCTTACCTTCTTTCCTCACTTCTTTTAGGAAACTGGGCTGCTTTAAAGACGCTCTTTCACCCTTTTGTGTGTATCACAGAGCTTTTATTTCCCCCCTCATAAGTTATGTGTGAGTTGTTGCCCAGACCCTTCACCCACTGCTGCTTTTCTGGTGAGCTTTATGTCAACAGCGTGCAGAATTTTCCACCTTTGCCCTGCCCCGGTCCCCCATCAGCACAGACAGTATATCCTGAAAGGGTATATTTGTATCTGACAGGAAAAATATTAGTCCTTTGGCCTTTCCAGACTACTTTCACATCCTTTGCAATGATTTTCTTTTTTTTTTTTTTTAGTATTCCTTTATGTTATATGCAAGAATAATAATTAAAAAAACCAAACAAAATCAAGCCTTTGTTCTTAATCACCTTTTGGTCCTTTCCATTCTGTCTGGTTTCCTCACTTTCCTGCTATTAGTAACTTGTTACCTCAATTCATTAATTATTTTAGAGCCTAAGTGCTTTATTTCTTTTGAGACTATGATGTAACCTTAAGTTTGGGCTACACTGAATAAATTGGAATGTCTCCCTTGAAAGCTTTGTGTCTCTGTACCAGTGGCTTCAGCAAATATGTTGGGAGCTATCTCACAGCAGCAGCCATTTCACAATACTGAATTATTTGCATTTGCTTGATTAGCTCTCAGTGAACTGATGTCTTCAGACTAGGATTAAGTCCAGCTACGCAGTTCTGTGGCGCTAGGTATTTTTTCTTAGATTTGAGGCAGAATTTGACTTAGCAGTTTTTGAACTACAAAGCCAGAATTGGCACACTTTTCCCAGTGTTTCGCTTACTTGTACGCTAGTAAAACAGACAAAACTGTTTCTATCCAGTTAAGACTATGTTGTGTAGAATGAAATGTGAAAATAGGGTATCAACAGAACTACCATAAGTTTTCAAAAAATAATGGCGGAGAAAATATTTAAGGGCTTGGAATAGAAATGTGTGGAAAAGTGGCAGTAGGGCAGTCCCGCTGTGTTCCTGAGCCTAGGCTGCTGTTCTTGAGTATCAGGACTAAGTAAGATACAGCTGTGGATTGTAATTTCTTGAAAGCAGTGTATCACTGTTTAAAACTAACTTTAATCCTTGCAGACCAGTAATGGAGGAGGGAGTTTAAGTGATTATTCCTCCTCTGTCCCATCAACTCCAAGTACCAGCCAGAAGGAGCTACGGATTGATGTTCCTCCCACTGCCAACACACCAACTCCTGTCCGTAAACAGTCCAAGCGCCGATCCAACCTCTTCACGGTGAGTGAGCCAAGGAAGAGACTGTTGCTGTGTTTTGCGTAGTGCTCTGTGGTGGCGGCCTGAACTTCAGCCCTGTTGAGTTGAGCTGGTCTAATCCAGACAGGAGCATTGAGATGGTTCTGTACACTTGAAAACAGAAGCAGCCTTATAATTACCGTGGGGCAGTTCTGTCTGAGGACGTAAACAGAAGCTAAACACAGTGAAGTTATCCCATTAGGAACTGCAGTGAGAGAAGTGAATCCACAGTTGAATTCTGGAGCCTTGATCTGACCTTAATTCTCAGGGCTGCCTAGATTCCCTGGGTTGGCAGCAATCAAAGAGCAAGCTGGATCTCTGCTCCCCTTGTAAGTCCTGCCCTTACCCTGAGCATCGCTGCTGACTCGGGGCTGCCTTGGGAGGTCTCCTGTGTTTGCAGAGAGGTCTCGGGGTTTGCCGTGGGAATGCCACTCGGTACTGCAAAGCGGATCCCCTACGCTACCTTTATTACTATACTGCCTCAACTCACTTTTCCAGGGTTAGGAGAGATGATGGAGATTAAAATGAGCTTTCTCTTCCCAAACCATCTGTTTTTTGCTTCATTGAGAGGCAAAATAAATGTACCAAATAGAAAGCTTGACTGGTCCAATATGACAGGTCTTTGTTATGCATAAGTAGCTTGGGAGTTGATAATGAAGCCTTGAGTGATGATTTCCTTAGTTTAGCAGCCTTGCTGAAAGCTTTGGCATTGTATTGTGTGCGTAATTGTGGTTTTGTAAGCAGTTTTTTGACACTTAACATGCTTTATAGAAAACGCAGAATCCCTGTGGGCTCGCATGTCAGTCCCTTGGTGATTGTAGCTACTTGTCAGTTGTGTTTAGAAAGCCACGACTTCATAAACAGTTTGTATTCTTTTTTTTGTCCCAAAGGCGATGTCATGTTTGCTTCCCAAAACTAGCTCACCACTTGGTTGTATCCAGGGAATCACATACAAAAGTGGTAAAACCGTTTCCTTGTACTCTAAACAAAACCAGATCTCTTGGCCTTTAGCAAGTAGAAAGTTTTGTCATCGCTATGGAGTGCTGCCGAGTGACAGTACGGAGTCTCAGGGATTGTATTTCATGTGTCCATCCCAACAGGGGTGGTTTTTTTTTAATTTAAAATAAGGTCTTAGAAAGGAATGAAATCATACATTTGTGTCTAGGTGCAAAACAATAAAATGCACAGAAGTGAGTGATGTGATAAAAAGCATCCAGTTTTGATGCTGATACTCTATCGCAGTCGTGCTGTTTTCCTCCTGTTGGTGGGAAGACTTGCTGCTGCCGAGGCTTACTCAGGAGTTACCAACCCCACTAGATGTCAGTGTCAGCCCAGGAACTGCCAGCAGTTACACCTCTGGAAATGCACCGAGATGCTACTGCATCCCTGAAAAGCATTTGACGACCATTTCTAGTCTGAAGGATGCATAAAACGCTCTAAGGGTTCTATGGATGTTGTCGACGTGGGAGACTGGGGATGCTTTAAACTGGAATAAATGTAAATTTGAGTAAGTAAATAGAGAAGAGTATACCCATCTACAATTGCAGAAAAAGGTTTGAGAAGAACGTTGTCAGCTGCATTTGCTATAAACAAATGCACTGAAGCTCTGATCGGTGATAATTAATAGTATAATGAGGATCAAATTTACTAACATGAGAGGATGTTGATAACTGTCTTCATGTCCAGTAACTGAGGGGAAATTGGGGGAAAACAAGACCTGTGGGGAAAACAAAAAAAAAATACTGACTTTTCAGAATTAGTTCAATCTTTTAAAATCTGGTCATACTGAATGTTGTGTAATGAGTTGCCCTGTAATCCATGTCCTGAAGTATTTTAACAGTGACCCAGCTGTAACCCAGGTTTCATACTGTATCATCCAAGTTATAAACTGGACTTATTTTGCTGAATAAACAGAGGACCGGTATTTTCTGTCTAGTTGTGTTTAGCTCTGGTTTTTTTGCTGTGCTTCTTTCCTAGTCTGTTACTTGCTTATGCCTTTATCACTCACAGAATCAAATAGATCTCTATTAAATTGCAAATTACCCCTTGTTATCTAGCCTAGGTAATATGTTTAGTTTCCTACATGAAGATAATTTTAGTGTTGGAAGAAAATTGGGTTAAGTAGAAAACGGATACTATTTTTCATAAATTGATTATAGCTTTTGAGTAGGAATAGGGTTGAGAATTTTAAGCATGTTTGTGTTTAAGCTTTATTGCAACAAGCTGACTTTCTCCTTGGGTGATAAAATAGATCAAATATTAGCAGAAGGGTAAATGCGCTTTGTTTTGTGCAGTGTATTAAACAGGGACAACTAAATAATAGTGTATAGCGCAGGTGGGGATTTAAGATGCACTTGCATCTTAAATGAGGTCCCCTTCAGCAAAGAACCGATAATAACTGTGTGTCCAGCCAGCCCCATATGGAGTGAGTGACCTGCTGTAGGGTAGGATGCATCTCCTTTCCCATATTCAATAATACCTATCTTACAACTTCACAGAATTGCAAGCAAGACTTTTTTTAAAAAGTTGAAATGAACTCTGTGTCTCAGTATCTACTATTAGAGATCAGTATTCTTGCTTTCGGGGCTCCGTGGACTGCTGGCACTGGATTCTGGTTGTGCCCAAACTCGGGTGCTGTATCCCTCTGGGATTAAATCTTGTCTTGATTAAATATGTCTTGACAGACATAACTTGGGTAAGGTTTTATGTTGATGTAAGTCTTTGTATGACTTCCAATGCAAAGGGGAAGTCAGTCAAATAATACTCATGCAAGTGTTCTATTTATTTTTTACTTTTTCTGGTTTGTTTCAATGAAGTTTTAAATGAATGACTGAATGTGTAGATGTGGCATCAGAAAAAGTCCTAGCAAATATTGACCCAGAATGGTTTAGTGTCTTTTCTGCCCCCCACCCACCCCCACTCTCTAGGGTGTAAGATGCATTGTGTGTGTCATAGGTACAAAAACATAAAGGATCAGAATATATCTATTTCACCGCACAATAAAGAGCGGAGCCTGCTAAGATTCTGCCCTTGAAAATTTTATGTATTTTGTGATTACAAGCAGCTAAAATTGAATTTGCCTAACAAATTCCTGTGTTTCTATACTTTTGGCATTTGGTGATATTTTTCATATAGACATTTCCCTTCTGTGTGCCATGTATTATTTCCAGATGCAGTTACTTTTAAGGGGTGGAAGATGTGATGGTTTCAAAATAAAATTAAAAATAGCGCATAGATATTTAACTTGCTTTTCAGAGGCAGGATCCTTTCTTTAAAAAAAAAAAAAAAAAAAAAAAGTCAGATAAAAAACGAAACATTCAAGTTGACAACTTCCCTCCCAAGGATTTGGCTACCTTCACTGAGTTTCTTTAAAATGTCACTTACGGGCGCTTTGCACCATTGAAGCATTGTTTTGCCTTGTATTATTGGGAAGTGGCACTTTCAGATTCAGAAATCTGTCTTGAAGGACGAGGAACAATAGTTATCCTGAACATTGGATTTCATCCCTCCCACTTGTTTTGCTTTCTTTCATTTATTCTTTGTTTAATTCCCCGGCACGTCATTCCATTGCCCCGAACCATAGTAACTAGTGATAGGAGCCCATTCCCGGCGGAGCGGGGAAAGCAGCATGGGATCCCTGCTGGGTGAATGTGTTGCTTAGAATGGTGTTACTTGAAGTCCTCCTCCATGGGTTTTCTCCCTCCCCTTCCCTCCTCTTGTGCCCAAAGGCAGCTGTTTTGGGGATTTTTTTTTTCTCCCTTCCACCCCTTCATATAATATGGAAAATGGGTTTTAGCTATCAGTGATCCTAATTGTTCTCCTAATTTCAGTGCCTTTCAAACATCTCTTTCTGCTGAAAATGAAAAGCGGGATCTTGTGTCACTCTGGTTTTCATTAACTTCCCATTGTGGTACTGGACATCACAAATGTGTTCGTTTCATATATCATCTCTGATTTGAAAAGCACATGAAAATGTTTTCCCATTTTCGAAATTGTGAGAGTAATGTTCCTATTGAAAAGTAATGGAGTGAAGTTGTCACTTGTCAGTTCAGTTATTAAGGAGGATGACTCTCAGGTCTTCTTTTTGTAATAAAATAAATCTGTCAAAATCATTATGCTCGAGCATTCTTTCACAATAATGGACTGGAATCTGAATAACTTCTTAAAATTCCTATATAACTTTATAAAGTCATGAACTAAGCGCTGTGAGTTACTCCTAGGGTGCTTACAGCATCACGTAAAGCCAAGATGGGGCCATTCAGGTTTTCATCATTGCTTAAATTTTCCTCATGCTGATTTTTCTTCATCGTGTTCAAGTAACTTATTTCAGCATCAATCGCTACCTTCTGCAATTCCAACTTTCTAACCACCAAAAAGTAGAAAAAAATTGAAAGTTCAAGTCAACATGATCAAAACCAGCATCATAGAAATTTTGTTTCTAAGTAGTCGATAACATTTATAAAAACCATGCAAGGGAAGTTAAACGTATGCATGTATATATCAGATTTTTTTAATGAGAAGCTGGAACCCTCGTTCCTCTTTGGAGCTGCTGTTGGAAACTTCAGAAACGTGCCCTCTGATCTGCTGGGTCTTCAGGCAGTGAAACTGTAACTCTTTAAACCCAAACGCCATTTCAGACTAGTGGATGGTTGAAAATTACAGGTGGTATTTTGAATATTCAGATTTTAGGACGGTTGTATACTTTTGTAGATTCTAACTTGCGGCCTTGGAGTCTGTTTTAATGTGTCAAAATTGCTTTTAAAAAAAGAAAATAGAAAGCGTCCTCTATGTGAACTGCTACATTTAATGGAGCACAAACTTTCTTTTCACTCTGCAGTCTCGGAAAGGGAGTGACCCAGACAAAGAGAAGAAGGTCCTGGAGAGCAGAACAGATAGCATTGGAAGCGGGCGCGCAATCCCAATTAAACAGGTAATGTTGAAATACTTTTTTTTTTCTTCTTCTTTCCCTTCTTTTTTTAAAAATTTCCGTAGTTGGAGACACACCTCGGGTCTTAAGCACTCTGATGGCGGGCCGGTGCGCCAAGACGCGTTTGATGTGCTGTGGTGATGAATGTGGAAGTCACTCACTTGACATCAATTAGGAGAGGTTCCTATGTGTATTAAAATAGGATCATTAGAATAAGAAGAGGGAAAATGTGACAACAGGCCTAATGAAGTGCAGTCTGCCGGCCTGCATATGGAGCGGGTTTCTAGGCTGTGCTGGCTTCAAAGCTGCCTTTGTAGAGGGGGCTTTGATTGGGCCGTGTGCTGCCAGTCGGCAGGGTAAATCAGATCGCTCTACAAGAGCCCCTTGTGATCGCAGAAATAGCCTGATGTGGCCCTAATTTGCTACTGCAGACGGACATCTGAACACAGTTTCAGGCTGGTTTGTAACAACGAGGCAATTAGTTGTGATAATCATAGCCGGTGTGTCAGCTGTGCGCTCTTGTTTGTAATTTGCTAATGAAGGAATTGTAACTTTGATTAGGTTCAGTTTCATTTAGACCTTATTATATAAGAGAACGTTTACAGCTGTAATGTGTGGCCTTAATTAAACTTCCTCATTACACAACAGGACTTGAATTCAAGGATTTGTTTTGGTCTGTTTTACTAGCCTAGATGCACTTTCATTAGCCCGGAAACTCAGTGCTAAATTGTGGCTGTGAACACCCCTTTGAAAGGCAAAAGCAATGCCAGCGTCTGATGCGAAGTATTTGGGTGAATGAGATCATTTACTTTCTCAAATTAAATGACGCTGAATTCACACGGTTAAGAACACTGTGCTAAGCGTTTCCACGGCACGCTTTACAAATAGTTTCTGTGATAGTGTTTACTTCTGCGTGAGTTACTTCGCTGGAGGTAGCAAAAGTGCCGAGGGAAGGGAGCTTATTTTCTTGTCACATGGTTGTTTCCAGTTTCTTTTGGTGGCTTTCCTACTCTCCAGAGGGTCACTTGCCTCTTCTAATCTTTCCTCAGTCCATGCTTCATCTTCCCAGGTAGCCCTGGGTCTCCTGTCTGGGGGTGGGTTTATGTGTGTTGGGGTTTTTTCTTTCTTCTGTTTGGGGGGGGGGAGGGGGACTTGGCTTTGTACCCTTAACTATTTGCAGTGATTTTTTTCCTTAAAGGCAGTTAAACAGACCTTTGGGGACCATCAGGCAGCAAAAGTGCTGTCGTGTCTGTGAATCTCTAGTAGACAAATTTTAATCAAACGCGCTGCAATTCAGAAGAGCAGTTTGAAACCAGATAAGCTCAGTATTTGGCTCTGTGTTCAGGGGAGGAGATTCCAGGCATTTAAAACAAGCTGCAGGGTTTTTTTCTGTAGCTTTTGTATGGTACAAGATGGGTTAGACCGGCTGGAATTCTTTTGGGTAATGCTAATTAAACAGAAGTGTCTGTGAATGCAGCTGAGAATGAAAAAATTAGGAATATACTTTTCAATATTTATTCAAGGCGTACATACTGTTCTCTTCTAAAATGCCTTCGTATGAAATTAACGTGATTAAAAATGCACTTGTAGGGAGAGTATTGTAAGGTAAGCATTTTAAGTGGGATTGCACTATACCTCGTTGTAATGAAATATCCCCTATGAGCTCCTGAATTTTGGGGTTGAAAAATTCTCCCTGGAACTTGTATGCTAAGTATTACCAATCTTTTGGGAATGCATGCTTCTTGTTACTAACGGTGATGGCAATTTCATTTTGTCACGTACAAGCAGTTATCCACAAGTATTTGAGCAGGTCTGTAGTCGGCAGATAGGACCCTATTGACTGGGGGTTTGGAAGGGTGCTAGAAGAAGGGAGGCTGAGCGGTGTGCCGTGCTGTGGGGTGGCTGCTGCCAGTGGTGTTTCACATCGTACATACATGTCAGGAGAACGGATTTGGGAGTTCATGGCTTTCCTATGTTAACGTCAGCGAAGTGTAGGAGACAGGTGCCACCTAGCCATTGAAGCAAAAAAAAAAGATGGAGTAGGAAAAAATACTTTTTTGATGTGGAAACATTTAATTAAAAAAAAAATTATATACAATATGTATTCATACTGACAGTGTTTCATTACTGTTAAAAACCCCATAGATAGTTTGTAATCAAAGGTAACTTCAAACTATGACTATTTCAAGCAGAAAAGGCTCCTGAAGTCTGACCAGGGGATTGCTTTTTGTCTGCCCCCTACATAGGTGGAGAGGTGCTATCAGTAGAAGTGGCACAGAGTTAAGTTGCTGACGCGACTGTGTTCTCAGTGGGCTCTACAGGTGTCAGCTACGTGGACCTTTCCCTGAGGCAGCAGAAATTCCTGCTACAAAAGATGGTGTCTCTTATTTAATATATTAACTGCGAATAAGACACAGGGATGTGAAAAGAGCTTTCTGGCCTAAAAATTGTAGTATGTCATGCTACTGTGCTGCTTAGAACAAGAAGCGCCTTCCATCGGGATATGTTTCTGTGACGAATGGTCAGGGAAGAGAAAGAGCAATCCAGTTTCAGGGAGTTGAATGCAGATTGTAGCATTCACAGTGTTGCTGTAGGAGAGCAGTCTTACTATATTACGAAAAGATTTTCCTTTCAATCTTTCTGTCACCGTGTTTTCCAATGTCTGCCTTCCTGTTAGCCTGCAAGTCACTTGGCGCTACCCTGGGCGCCAGTATGGTGAGTAACCTCCGGTTATGTTAAACCTCCTCAGGCTTTTTTTAAGCTGATGATGAGCAAAATGCCTTTGCCAGCTTCATGCACATACTTTTCTATTATGTCCTTGGGACATTTTCAAAAGCATGTAGTGACCAGGCCTTTTTTAATATCTGTTGTCAGTACTTTGTTTTATTCTCTGTGGGTTCTTACTCAGTGTGCATGCCAGCAATACTGTGTCGGGGCTCCTGGCAAGGTTGTGCTTCTGGTGCAAGGCAGAAATCCAAGCTCATACTTGCAGATCAGTGCTTCAGTTGTGTTGGTTGAGTTTATTAGCAAACCTCAACCCACCACTCCCACCACCCCCCCAAAAAAATAAAAAAGGTGTTATGGTTGAGGCTCAGATACGGTAGCTTTTGTCTTCTCAGTACTTAAAAAAATGTAATTGCAAAAAAAACAAATAGAAAAAAGAAAAGTCTTACTATTCAGATGTTGAAATCAATGGCTTGGTTATCCAGTGTATTTTGTGGTGCCTGTGGGTTGTTCTTGTCTACCCAGGGGCTCCCCAAAACCAGAAATACTATTTCCCAACTTAAAAAAACAACCAAACCAACCAACCAAAACAAAAACGACGACAACAAAATCCAAAGAAAACCAAAACACGTTGATTGGAGATCGGAAGTGTTCTGGATTTGAGGAAGAAATGAAATCTCTTCCAGCACTAGAGAGGCCCAGGAAAGCGGGGAGAAGAGCTGACATTAGTCAGGTATGTTTGTGTGTGGTGGGGAGAGCACAGAATAGATGTATGAAAAGAATCAGCTCTCTAGGAAGTGTAGCAGATGACAAGGAGTTTGTCACTCATCTCAACGACAATTTCTTTCATAGATCAGGTCTGTATTGCAGCTGTTGAATCAACGTAGCTACGGCTGATGTTTGTCATCCATGATGCCTTTGTGTGTTTAAAGACGGTTTAAACTGGGGTGGTGGGTGGGGGGGTGTTTCGTAGGGACATCTCTTGTCTTTCCTGGTTTCTCTCTAAATGCGTGCACACATCTTGTGAAGTGAGCTATGCTGGCATGGAGATTTGCTTACAATTCTGTATTGCAGCCTTTCTGGGACCCAGATACCGACACACATGGCTACCAGTTTGGTGTGGGTTTTGCTCAAAAGCCGCCAAGAGTTGCAACCTGCTCCTGATGTGAATTCCTGTTCTCAGTCCCTGAATCCTTGACAGTTTGGGGAAAAGAAGTAAAATTGTAAAGTTTCCTTCCAAGGAAACGCCGCACTCCTTTGGGTTTTATCCTTAACTCAGAGCAATCTGGTCAAAAAGAGTTAATGTTCTTAGTCTTTCTGTCCTTTCTTAACGTTAAAACTTGCCTTTCACTGGAGTGCTAAATACGGTTTTATTGGGCTAAGCTATATAAAACTGCTCTGACAAACCTTGCTCCCAGCAGAAACCCAAAATGTAAGCCATTAAGAGCAGACGTGTTTTTAAAAGGTGGCTGCTAACTTCTGCCAAAATGCTCTTAAGGTGAGTGAAATTTTGGGAAGGCCAGTTTCCAGGGAGGTACAAACACCTTCTGTTTGGGTAGCAGCATCAGTATGCCTTAAACCCAGTGCTTTTAGCATCCTTAGAGAACTGGGAATGCCATAATTTTCCCAAAAGAAAAAAAAAAAAAAAGTCTCACTTGTGTGCTATTTAAATACCTTCTACTAATCAAATGGAGTCAGAAAATGTCCAGAACAGCATTAGCCCAAAGTTGAAATCCGCTGAAAGTTCTGTACTTCTGAGAAAGAGGCACTTAAACTAAAAATATTTAAGCTATCTCCTGTAGCATTGCTAATACCACCCTTAAAGCAAACTTAGGGTGAATGGCTTACTCTATTTGGAGCACCCTCTGTTCAAAATCATATTCTGAAGAGGAGGACTTGTTTCTGGTACTCTGAGTGAATATTTTGAAGCAGGTATTGGGCTGTGCAGTTTCGGGTGGCGTATTTTCCAGGATGCCAGGGGTTTGTAGCGTTTTGGGAAGACTACTTTGTTTTCTGCGGTCTTGTGAAATCTTTATCAGTAGGGCATATTCAAATAAAAAAAAAGCACAACAAGAAAAATAAAAGCAAGAAGCTCGGCTCAGCGGTGAGGGGGCTTGTCATGTATTAATTTTTCATTGCTGTGGAGAATTGTACATACATAATCACTTGATTGCAGTGGGAGTTAGCGAGCTCCTATGGTGTCATTTGCATAAATCTTGTTAAGTCAATGGCAGTTAATGAAGTACAAATGAGCCTGGAGAAGGTGACATGCAAATCGTGGGTGGCAGATGGGAGGTCTGTTTTTGGGATGGCAGCTGTGTGCTCTTTCTTTTTTTTTTTTTTTTTTTTTTTTTTTCCCCCCTCCTCTTCTGCCCCCATCCCCCCCAGATAGAGTGTAAATAAATACGTAAGAGCTGGCCTTGACTTTCTGCTTTCAGACCTTCTTCTGATCACAGATGCTCATATTATTATGTACTCCAACTATATAACCTTGACTGTTCTTTTACCAAAAACTGGTCAAAATAGGATTTGACAGGTTGCCTCCACCCTTGGCTCACCCTGGGAGGTGTTGGCCCTCTTGTGCCCCCCAAATTCCTGCATCATTTAGGAACAGCGAACTTGAAGTCTGGATTAAAAATAAATGTTCTAATGGTTAATATTACACTGATGACACCGTGAAAAATTTGCCATCCATGACTTGCAAAGGTGAACTTCAGAATCCATTCGCTTCTCTCAGTTTGCAAATGGCTGTATTAATGGAGAAAGTCAAATACCTTATTTGGGCTCTACTTTTAGGTGATATTTCAAATGACCTTCTTTGCCTACCAGCTTGGCGTATTTCAGTGCATTAACGTAATCTTAGTGAAATTAGGTATTTTGTCTTTGTTTTGTAAACTCTGAACTAAAAATTGCAAATATTTTTTAGGTCATGGCTAAGGTAGGGGCTTTGTCAGCAAAAGGGTGTGGTGTCACTGATTTGCTTTTCGTGAAGAAAAGTTTGGTTCCTGGATGGATACACAAGTTGCAGTTTTTCCTTAAGACGAGCATAAACAAAACTGGAACTTCACAACGTACTTTTGAATTTTGTAAAAATAGCGTTAAACTTGGCAAAGATAACTATTTGAAAATGCTTTCAACATATTGCAAACTTAGCATGAAAAAAATGTTACTTGGGTTAAAGAGCTTCAGAAATATTTGAGAAGTTATGTTGCAATTTATGACCCCTTATCAGCAATTATTATTTTTTTTTAATCGGCTTGTGCCTTCCCAAGAATTTCCTGTTAACTTTTTTTTTGTTTCAGGCCTGGCCATTGCATTGTCGATTTTTTTGATCCTTTTCCAGGTGCCTGAGCCTTCGAAGAATATAACTGCAGCAATTTGTCAAAAACTTTCCTACTGAGGGAAAAATCTGTGCTATCTTTAAGATGTATTTTAAAAAGTCAGAATACGGAATCTTTATTTAATATGTTTTTGCTTGTGAACTCTTTTAATACACTGTCTGTGTGCCACTCTGAGGAAAGAATCTCTGGGAAATAGGGAATTGCTTTATTTCTCAGTGATTTTTTTTTCCAGTATAGTCTGACCTGAGCACTCGAAGATTGCCAACACCTGCATGGCAGCCCCTGGCCTGAGGACTTTCTAAAGTGCCTGGAAACAGAAAGAGAAGGATTTCAATGTGATTCATCCCAAACTTGGCTTTTATTAGACTTAGTCTTAGCGGTCACTCTCGATACATCTGTGGAGAAGCTTTGCTAGTAAACTGGAGCAGCAAACCCAAGCAAATGAGTGCTTTGCAGTGGCCACCTGAGCTGCCGAGGGTGAGGAGAAGACCTGCAAGGTGAGGCAGGATCTTCTGACACCAACCGTGTTCCTTCCTTCCTTCGGCACATCCAAACTTAAGACTATCCATTTGCATTTCTTCCCTGAGTTCTGATCCCTAAATTTCCAGAGTTGTCTTTTTGTAACCTTTTAGCCCAAATAGCTGGGACCGTAATATATTTATTCTCTATTGTTTTTCATTGTTCGACTTCAAAAAGGGGGTTTTCAAGCTTAATTTGGATTTTAACAGGCTTTGCCCCGTGTTTTCTTGCTGACCTCCTGTCTGCCTGCTGCTCTGTACCGCTCAGCTTCCTTGTTCCCTTCAGTTACCCACTGAAGAGGTGCGGGTCAGTCCTGCCTCTGCTTGATGAGTGCTTTTCTTCTTCCTAACTTCCTTTTCCTTTGTTAATTTTTAGCTCTAGCTGGGGTGTTTATGTGTACAGTACTGGTTACACAATTCTTGTGCGGAATGACACACGATGCTATGTTATCTTAGTCCTTCCCATTGAACCAGAAAGAACATCGTACCTGAAATCTGTTTTCCCCTAAAATACCCAGGGCTGTCTGTACAGCTGCTAGAGCATTTCAGCAAGCATGGCAGTGTCTTCAAAATAGGTTTTGAAAAGAGATCGTCTGCCACGTCTGGTCAGTCAAACTGATGTCCTTAGTCATCCTCACTAGCAGAAGAGCACTGTAATGCTTCAGGCAAGTGTCAGACCCAAGACCCGCCATCACTGTAAACAATAAATGCTCTTTGCAGCGGGTTTCCTGAATGTAAATGTTTGAGTCTACCAAAAGGGAGAACAAATAAGCCACCGTCTTAGCATCTATTCTTGCTTAATTCATCTGACTTGACAGGCTGGAAAAAAATTGTATAGGAAGAGCAGGATGGACACACGGTGCTACAACTAGTGCGTTAGCAGGCCCTGTGCTGAGTGCTAGGGCTTATCCTATGGCTTCTGATCTCTGTCTGCACGCAAAATCAATTTCCATTTTGAAATAAAAGTGGCTAATGCACGTAACGACCAAAAGCATTTCAAAAGAAGGATGGCAGCAAACATCTGGAGAGAGCACGCACCTCCAGGATTGACCTGCCTGTGTTACACATGTGTCTTCTATAGTGCACCTCTCCACACAGGTGCTACCTGCAGAGCTCCTGCACTGAAACCTGCATCCCTGACACGGGCACCCGAACCGCTGCGATGCTGCTTCTGCTCCGTGTTCTGCCCCCCAAAGCATTCACCAGAACCACTACTGCTTTGGGTTTTATTTATCGATGCTCGTGTAGGCTTCTAGATAGTTGTTTGCAAGCCAGTATTGGTGTCTCTGGAGAGTGGCTTTCCAAAACTCAGAAATTACGTGATTCGCAAGGAACTGACAGATGACATAGTTTCATTTATTTATATCTAGCGCGAGGTGTAATTTTCTCTGTCACACTTCTGTCTAATCACAGTAATCAGTATCCAGATCTGCTTGTACAAACAGGAGGGTGTGGGTTTTAGCCAAATACTCGTAGTGCTGAAATCTTCTGTGTAATTCCTCCGCAATTGTTTATAATCAGAACATACACATTTTGCTGTGTTTTTAATTAGCTGATTACTAGTTATAAAATGTTTTGTACTCGCTGTGGTTCTGTAAATTGTTAACTGGTAGCTACCAGTATAATTAAATATTTCAGAGCACTTGGCTATGGTTGCATTGAACTGTGAAGAAATAATGTTATATAGCCAATCAAAAAGAGATACTTGTAAACTCATTTAAAGCGTCAGAGTGTGTTAGGACTATCATGGTGATGCTTATTGCAGGAGAAATTAAAGATACAGTTTTGTGCTAAGAGGCAATACAGAAATTAGTTCCTGAATTAGTTGTTAATTGATTTGGTAATTCCCTCGGGTCTGCATGCTCTTTTTTCCTTTTTCGTTGTTGCATTCAGTTAACAGTGACTATTCCCAGTGCACTTGAAATATTTTTTCCAATTAGATCAAATGTGCCCTTACATCAGAGGAACGACTACAGCTACATGTACCTGCCTGGAATAATGTTTTATTTGACTGCGAAAGCTGGTTTTGTGTGTTTTTCCTGTTGATGATTTTCAGATAGGATCCCAAGAAAAGCAGTAGCCCTAAGGATTTGGAATACCATAATGTTAGAAAATTCCTGGATTTGATAGATTTTGATTTTGGAGGGGGGGTGCAGTTTCAGGAAGCTTGCTGTTATTTCTCTCTTCCTTATTCTATAGAGTGGAAGGAGGTGAGAACACAGCGTGGCTCAGCTCAGTGCGCTGCTCCCTTGGGCAGCTGGACAGCGTCGCGAGCTGCCGCCGGGAAACCCTGCGCTGCCCGAGGTTCATGTTTCTACCTGCCGGTCCAAGGGGATGTCCCCTTCCAGCCCCTAGCCAAAGCAGGCAGGCCGGGGCAACAACCTCAGCATGGCTCAGACTGAAACAATTCATTTTCCTTGTCTGTCCATCAGTCTGTCCTACCGGGTCATCTCTTCCCTCCTGCTTTCTGGATTCTGCTGGGTTCCCTTCCCTAGATGTCAGAGGGTTACAGGAGGAAGCTGGAGTTTGGGTCTTCAGCTTAAAAGCGCTAACTTTCTATTACGTTTCTTTTAATTCGTCTCCTAGTATTTCGTAGTCCTAAAATACGGGTGTTCTGTTTCCCATCATATGAATTGTCCTTATTTTAATCTCTAAATCCCTTATAAAAATTGTGTAGCGACAGTCCCAAGTGTGCAGAGTCCAAAGTGAGCAGCCTAAATACTACACGGGTCTATTTAAAAATCTATAAATAAGATGTTATTCATAAACTTTTCAGCGAAATTAACTTTATGTCATTTTTTTGACTGCCTGTGGCTGTGACCTGAAGCTAATGGGAGCCTCTGGTCCCTGTAATGGAAGAAAGCTAGTGGTTTGTGAATGAATTAACCAGTTTAATTTCAGGGTGACTTGCTTCATAACTCTTCCCCGCTCAAAAATTCGTCTTTGTGGTGTGGTGCCTGTGATAGTAAACATAGCGTTCTATTTTTTACAGAATTCTACATAATAAAGAAGTGTATTTAAACGTTTATTGGTGTCAGTTTTGGCAGGTGGCACACAGTTTCAAAAATAACATTCCATTTGTCTGTGTGACACAGCCTCCAAAGTAAGCAGAGGAGAACACTGCCTTTCAGGGCAAGGGTGGCTTGAAAAAAAACCAACTTTTTGTTTCCTTAATGTTTTGATATCCACATTAATGCCATAAATGCTCATAGATTGCTTATGATTGCCAGTAAGAGGTGTTCAACTTGTGTCTTCTCTGTTTTTTGGGGTTTTTTAAATCCTATCCAAATGTAATGCTCTTACTTGTTTCTTAGAAGACATGAGGAAAAACTTCTGGGTTTGACTAGTAGCTAATGAGTTCCTAGCTGACACGTCAGGTGATTATAGCTCTTGCACATCGTTAAGATTCAAAAGGAGATATTCCAGCTTTTGTTTGGAATAGTGTGTTGATCAGGTTAAGCATCCTTTGAGGGACTGTGGAAAGAGAATGGAAATAGGGAGGAGGAGAGTGCCAGAAGACCTATCAGCCTCTACAGAAATAGTAAGGCAGGAGCTTCTCATATATTAAGAAATCAATTAAAAAGGGGGGACGGGGACGACGGGGGACACGACAACAGACGGACGACAGTGCAAAAAACCTTACCTGACTATGTCTGTATAAAAGGAGCAGATGCTGCTCTTTAGGATAAACCAGTCAAGGATGTGTTTTCCAGTGCTGTGTTCATAACAGAAGGGAAAGAGCATTTGTTTTTCTCTGAGGCTGCATCCATGATACTACCATCCTCGTTGGTTTTTGCCCAGTGCTTGATGCCAGCAGAGCATGGGTTCCCCCAACCTCCATGCCTTTGGTCCCTGAAGCAGTGCAGCGGGTAGGACTGGAGCCTGCAGAAGGCAAGCCAAGCAGTCTTTCCTGTAAAGCTTTGGTGAATTTAATGCGCCTGGGATGTTCTCATCCTGTTCTGTGTGCTGGCGTATTGCAAATCCTGGCGTGCCCGTTGAAAGCGAGTACAGAACACGGTGAAGAGGTGTCAGAATACTTTCGGGTAGAGGAGGAGGGAACGATCGAAAGCAATGTAAGTATGAAAGAGAACATCAATAAAGAAAGCCATAATATGACTTTAAAAATTTTATTAGAATTTTCCAGTGCTGAAATGGTGCAGTATATCAAGGTGGCATCTCAATGTGACAGGCCGAGATTGACAGCAGTGAGGTCACTAAGGTATCTTCACCGCTGCCCTTAGGCTAAGAACTGCCCCCTGGCCAAAAGCCTTCGGCTCAAGTGTGTCTAGATACTGCTTTAATAGTTGCATCTAGAAAGTGCTTGCAAGAGGCATTCTTTTTATTGCAGCCATCTACACCTACACAGATAATATAAAAAAACCCAAAAACCACCAAAAAACAAACAAAAAAAACCCCAACAAACACACCACCAAAAAACCTGCAGCATCATTCGATGGCTTATTGAGTGCATGATTTTTATAAATGGAGAGTGGAATTAATTAACCTTTAGTTATTTCTAGTGGGTGATCCTGGAGATGCCTTCCTAGCAGTGATCTCTCATCGGGTGATATCGGTTGTAAAGAAAATGACTGCAAACTGTTCAGGACCAAGATGTGCTTTCAGAGCTGCGTGTGCTGGCTGTTGCTTTTGAGTTGGTGGGAGCTTGTTCAAGGTGTCGGTGCAAACCAAACACTCCTCTTGCAAAAATTCCTCTTGTTTCGAGGGGCTGCTGTGCGTCAGAGGTGGGTCCGCATGCATCTGGGCTAACTTTGGCAACTGGAGCTCTTCATCTGAGGGTGTGAGGAATGAGGCCGGAGAAGTGACATAACAAGATTAAGTAGAAAGCTTATGACAGTTAGCAAGTGAGACTGCCTGACAGACTTTGGTTGACACGATGATTATTAATATGTTGTAAAGATGTTTTGGGGATTCCACCATATCTGTATGGTTGCCAGCAAAATGTTGACAGTTGCATTGTGGTTAATAAATTCATTTAGATTTATAAGCATTGTTTACAGAACCTGTTCGCCTGCTGAAACTCTAACAGCATCTGTTCCTTCTTACTAATTAACTGCTAATTACGAATGAGCTTTGTGTGTTTGTCAGTATAACTGGCTCATGCATTTTGTAAGGAACATTAACAAATTGATTTACATAGTGGTAGAGCAATCAAAAGAGTAAACTGAACAGCACGCATTTAAAGCCCTTTAGCCTAATTTTTTGAACAGGCAAACTTTGGCTGTTCTAAATATTTTCATAATTCTTTTGCTCTCTTTTAGTTTTGTGGTAATTGCTTGTAAATCTGAATCAGGGGTGTTGGTCCAGCATTGCTTCTTTCTTGTTTTACTTTGGTTTTGTTTGTTTTGGTTTTGGTGTTTGTTTTTTTTTTTAAAAAAAAAAAAAAAAGCATTGGCACTGTTCATATTTTAACACACATGAGCAAGCGTTTATCCAGAGTATGAGTAGCAATGGCAAATTTAAAAATGGCATAAAGAAGGAATGTTGCTTGGGGGTAAGCATGGGGCCTTTGAAATGCAGGTGTTCTGACTGTAAGTGCTTTGTTACTGGTGTTGGAAATGCCCATTATGGAAGTCCTTGCACTTTTGTTAAAGTAGTGTTTTCTTTAGTCCTTCTTCTATTCTTCAAAAACCTTCTGACTGCAGTAATTATCAACATGTCTTCAGAGCAGTCTTAGCAGACAGGCTAGATCTTGGCACCTCAATATTTTGATTATAAAGGGAGTAATTTAGTAGTGCAATCCTTAAAAAGTAAAATAAAATTTTAGTTTATTTTGCATGAGTTAGAACAAGGAGAAAAATCATAGAACAAATGTTGTGTGTGTTACAAAGGTTCCTTCACATCATGATAAATTGGAGATGAGTGACATGATTAGATGACATGGATGTATTTCACTTAATGGTTGTCCTAGAGCTGTAGAGCTTGAAAGAGCCTTGTAACTAAACAAAATTAGTGCAAACACACAGCTGCAGAATTTAGTTTTCCTGAGCAGCTTAGTATAACTGTGAGGAGTACACAGCATGGTTCATAGAGCCTAAAACTAGCCAGAAAAATGCGATTGCTTTTTTGATAGAATTTCAAAATAAGTGTATGAAGCAAACCTAACAGATGTAAAATATTTGGATTTTAGTAAAGCATTTTGATACTGCCACACTACATCTTAATGGGGAGTTTATCCAAATGGGTTTGGCTAAAAACTGTCATGTGGATTGGAAATGGTCTGTAAGATGGTAAACAAAAGCTAGAGCCAGACCATGGTCTGAGCTGGCTGGAAGGAGGACCGCGCTTTGTTAGCGCTAGGGCTGGTGCCATTCAGCAGCGCCCTTAACGATGGTGTTGGAAGGGTGAGCAAACACATAGCGATTGTGTTAGTCGTCCCTAGGATAAAGCTGGAACACCAGTAGGAAGAGGCGCATCAGAAGCGGGGACAAGGGCTGGAGCTGGCAAAGGAATGA
Organism: Falco punctatus; assembly: GCF_963210335.1. NCBI lineage: Eukaryota > Metazoa > Chordata > Aves > Falconiformes > Falconidae > Falco > Falco punctatus. Next base: position 7,933,411 of record NC_137588.1, read on the forward strand.
AAGGAGATTTGATTGGTAAAGGTACAAGTCACTGAATAGATGCTAAATCATCCTGGTCTGTCCTAACTACTTGCCCCTGCCAGATTTTTCCTTTATGTTCACTATTTAATAGCAAATTCTTGACAAACACTGGGTGCTGTCTCTTACCAGTGCTATGTGTCCGCTTTAAAAAGCGTATTTTCACGCTCATTTAAAATAACCATGAAACCAAGAGCAATGTGGTGGAATAGACTAGAATGGAAGGTGAACTCGGGCTAACCGGAGTGAAAACCCAGCAGCCCAAACTTTCGCTTTTTAACCCAAGTTTGGAAGGTATGCTGCCTTCACATGCTTATGGTATCTCCCCAAGACGGTTCTCCCGTGACGCCCTGCGACAGGCAGCCGTGCACGTGTTTAGGCCAGGCGCTCACTGCTGCAGCCACGTTTGCAGTAGGCTGTTGCCCTTCCAAAACCCAGGGCTGGTTTCTGGCTTGTACTCTTGCTGAGATAGACCTGGGGGAGACAAACGCCTGCCAGTTCGACTTCGGTTTCTAGCTGGAGAAGCGAATGCAAATGGTGGATTTGCTTTGAGGATAAAGCACCGTTGCATTGCAGCGTAATGGAGATCCATTGCACGCTCTGGGAATGACACGTGAGCCGCCCGAGCCATGCGCTGCAAGATGCACCCAGGCTTTATTTACATTATATAAATATTTATTCATTTAGAGCCAGGCACTGATTAGGCAGAGGGCTCGAGGTGGTGCTGGGGAGAGCATCCCACCTCTGCGGCTCTAAAGCCAGGTCAGTATCTGGCTAAAGGTGTTTTCCACTGGCCATCACAGTAATCAGGGCACGTTAGCAGTAGCGATGCGAGTTCCCGTATCGGATCACTGCTTGTAAGATTAGAGGGCTAATTACAGACAGTTTCGCGAGTCTATGACAGAGTGCTTGTAATTAGACGTAGGAATCTGCAGTGTGTTTGTCAGGAAAAAGAAGTGTTGCTGCTGTGCTCAGCGACGCATGTACACAGGTATGGGGGTGATAAGGAGGAGATGGTTTCAGGCTTGAGACTAAGAGAAAGCTTCTGGACTTCGGGGGCTCTCGGACTGTGTAATGTTCTCTCTAAGGAAACTATAAGCTGAGTGACTTGGATTTTCTTTTAAAAAGAGGGGGCGGGCTTTCTTTTAAAAAGGGGGGAAAACTGTTGAGACAGTGAGATTCTATAGGTAAGTCTGAGCACTGAGTAAGTTTCTTTCTCCGTTATAACTGATATGATTCTTTGTCACAAAAGAAAAATATCAAGACGTACCATTTGCGAAAGGGTTTATAGTACAGTATATCACCCTATTATGAATGACAGTATTTAAATGGTTGGGTAGAGAACTGGAGAACTGCTACAAATCAAGTAGCTAGATTAACATCTAATGTCCTCTTTTTGTGTGAATATTTCGGGGGGGGAAATTAAGAAATCTGAGAGTGCAGGAGGTGGTATTGGAAAGAAAAATCAATTAAAATAGCAAAGAAAGTGATTGAATTGTTTAGAAATTCCACTGTCTGAAAGTGAGCAATACACCGGAATGGAGAAGCACAGGGACTGTTGAAGACAGGTGTCAACACTGTAGGAATCAAAATAGTACAAGCTGTTTCATGGCCAAATTAAAAGCAAAAATTTTTTTGTGGGGAGGGAGATGCACTGTAAATCATAGACTAAAAGCAGAGTAGGGAGCTTTGAGCAAACGGGTTGAAAATTGTTGTCAGCATGCAGACTAAGTACAGAAATATTTATGGTTGGTGTGCTTCATGTAAAACTTTCAAGTCCGATTCTTAAAATGCATGTGGGTTTTTTTGGTGGGGTTTTTTTTTGTGTGTGTGTGTGTGAGCTAGGTCTTCTGAAGTACGTAGATTTTCAGGTTCCAGCGCCATGTCTGGTGGATGAGATCTGCAAAACCCTTTCTGCTGTAGTAAGGGAGTATGTGCATCCATCCATTGCTGAAGTGTACTCAACATTTTGGAAAATTGACATGTCAGTTTTGTTTAAGCTAATGGCAAGGCAAAGAACTTCTTCAGAGTACTTTCTGAATTGGCCCTTTGTACAGCAAATGTTGCTGTCAGTAATTCATGGTAATTCTGTATTTGTGGCTGAGAAATAATACATGCACGATCGTTGTTGTTAGTGCTTTAATCTTGCAGCGCAGTGATTTCTATAAGTAATTCCTGATACAGATTAAGTCACACTTAATTCAAATTAAGTGACACTTCTTAATGTTCGTGTGATGTAGTGAAGCAAGAGGTTTCTTGCGTGTTTATGGAGCACAAAGATGGCAAGCTGCTTGCTTCTGCAGAAGGTGAGCAGGCAGACAAAAGCAAGGGGCTCCAAAAGGTAAGAGAAGAGGGGAAAGAACGCCAGTGCAGTGGATAGCAGAAGCAGAGGGACAGAACTCAAATGGAAAATGGTGCTGCTGTGAGAAGCTAGGTGAGAAACAAAATCTGTATTAAACAGGTAGGAGGAAGGAGGGCAGATATTCAACAAAGTCTATGAAGGAGATGAGAAGTAAGAATAAAAACCAAGTGACGTTTTCATAACACCAAAAATCTTGAGCATCTTTCAGAAAGTGACACACCAGTCCCTACAGCGTCTGGTTCTTAAGGTGCTGATGTCTTTAAGCGTGAAGCACGGTGATCGATTGCTAGCTTGAGGCAATGCATCGGTGCCCCTGGTGCTCTGCTACTTCGGCACCTTGTCGATGCCTCTGAGCTGTTTCCAACTGAACAGCCTTAAGAGCTTTCAGTCAATAGATTTCAGTAACACGCGTTGGAGTGGGTGCATGCACGGTGTCAGAGCACTGATTTTGCTGCTGTTGAAATCTGAAGGCAAGATATCAGTGTTAGTCCAGAATAGTTGTGGTGGTGTTAAAATAATTGCCTAAAATGCGTGCGATGGAAATTTGAAACTCTGAAAAGTGAACAAAGAGGGACTTAAAAGAGTCAAGATCTCTCTGCCTAGGCCAGGGCTAATTTCCAGTGCAGAATCAGTTCACAGAAATCGTGCCGTACTGGATTGAGCGAAGGGATTTGGCAACTTCAGTTGTGCTAGGCAAGAGCTTCAGAGAACAGTGGGTCTTTCCTTGTAAATACTTAATGTGTGCTTGAAGAATCTGTCTGTGAGAGAAATCTGCTTTCTGAAGTCATGACAGATACAGGCCTATCTTAATTCAGGGACTGTAACTTCTAAAATCAGGTTGGGTTTACATTGTATTCTTTTGCAGGGATTTTTTAAATATTTTTTTTTTGGCATAGGTAGTATCTTCTCCTGACTTTCTGAATGGTGCTGGTGTCTTGGTCCCAAAGAACTCATGTGGCATTGGCAGTGGCGGCACAAGTTACGCTCTTCTATAACACAGCAGTGTCTGGGTGCCTGGTTTGCTTTCCTTGGCTGTTGCCCTCGCCTTTTCCCACTCCCAACACTGAGACAGGTGTGAGGATAATTCTTTATGTCTGATATCCCAAAGAAGATTTTGCCGACCCAGGTAGAGGGGAAACTCTTACTCACAGATAAGGTATACTTACTGACTCATTTTAAAAACAAATTTCACTAAATGTTACGTGAAGCAAAGTACGCTGCTTTCCTTAGCAAAGCTTATTTTTTAAGATACTGCAGCTGCTTCCAGGCTCTTAAATAATTTTGTGCTACAGGTGTTTCTATGCTTTGTATTACAGAAGAAGTAACAGTGAGTGCATAATTCATTAGAAATGGGATTTGATGTAGAAATTTTAGGGGGTTCTGACAATGCGTCATCAGTCAGTAGGTACTTTTGCTGGCCATCAACTTCTGCTGTGTAGTTTTTCTATTGTTGCTATTGTTGCTTACTTTTAGTTGTTCTAGGTTTTACAGATAATGCCTTTTGCATTTGGAATTTAAAACATAAATATTTTTTTAAGATGAACGATTCTTGGGTTTTCTATTAAAAGTAGAAGTCACACAAGTTGTGATCCTTGCATCCCCAAATGAGAGGATAAGCAAGATGCTCCATGAACAGTGAAACCACAGAAGATGAGGTGTTTTTCTGTGATGTTCCTCTGTAACATGGTGATCTCAGCTCCCATGAGCTCAACCCTCTACCCAGTATCTCCAGTCTTCTCACCAACCACATTCCCTAAACCTGCTGTCACTGTGGTCTGAAATTCCTGTTTAAAAAGAAAAGGCACAAATTACATGATTTTTTCATCTTGCCTTGTTTGAGGGATAAGAAACAAAATGTGCTGTGGCTGGTACCAACCTGCAGGCAGGCTCGCAGTCCATCCTCTGGGCAAAATAAGCCAAACTCTAACCAGTCGGTGCTCTAAGTCAGGGACTTTCAGTCTTATAAGCAAATACGAAATGTCACAAAACTTAGCAGAACGGCCCTCCATCAAACTTGGTTGACATTGAACTTAAAGGACTGGAAAGGAGACTTCAGGTTGTCTCAGAAACCTGCTGAAAACACCATGTGAAACAGCATTTTAAAATGCTTTCGCTTTGTGTACAACTGATAATGATGATGGTGTGCTTGCCAAAACGAGGAAATGATCGGCTGTTTGAATGAGACATGGGCTCTCTCTCCCTGGACCCTTTCCTTGCTAATGCCACAGGTATTGCAGCCTTAGCTCTGTCCCCTAGAGATGGAGACGCTGGTGCTGACCCAGGCCAATCTGCTTTCTAGCTAACAGCCCTTCACGCTCTCGTTGTACGTGAGTAGGAAAAATAATCCTTGGGTTACACACAGAAAAGTGAGAGCATTAATTAGAAATGAAGTGTGTATTTGTATTTTTGTTTGGACCAGCTGCATGGTCTGCATTGGTTTTATTGTTTGCTTCCACCAGGATGTTGTAAGAGTGAGTCTGTCCGCTGCCCAGGCACGAAGGTATCTGCCCTTCTTTGTATGAGTGCTGGCCATGTACCTGGCTGTTCTTTACCTGTGTGATCACGTGAGGTCTGTGACAGTTTCCAGATAACAAGATTTCCATACGGCTGTATTAAAAGGGTTCAAGCCCTTTACAGGTATCATTAAATAAAATTTTAAAATAATTATTTTTTTTTTAAAAGGAGAGGTTGGGACACCTGGCCACACAGAGCAGATCTCTTTTCTTAGTCTAAAGTAAAAATAATTGCGTACATGTCTAACAGCCCTGCAGGCTTCATGAGTCCGTTGGGCAGAGCCCTGCCCTCAGCCCTTCCAGCAGCTTGTGGTCAGAGTGGAGATGAGCCTCCATCCTGCCCTCCTAGCAGGGGAGGGTGGCCTGGGGTGCTGGGCTGAGAGAAGGCACCCTCTGTGCCTTGTGTTAAGAGGTTTGGAAGGATGGGCGTAGGAAGTGGCTAGTTAAACTTGCTTTCCATTTTCTTTAATTATCTATCTAGTGTAGTAGTGTATCTATCCCTCATTAATGGGGATTGTGTCTAGTACTGCCTGTGAAGAGCTGTCACCATTAAACTAGTTATAATAGTAACAAATTAATGCGCGTCTGCCCTTTTTCTTGGGCTGTGTAAAGAATAATGTATTAGCTCAAACTACTTGGAGACACCGCGATTTAAATATTTTAGCGATGCGGTATCTGCTACTTATCTGACTGATTTCTAATAACTTAGTGGCAGCCTTGGCTTTCTAACGTTGCCGTGCAATAAATGTGGCTTTTCCCCAGTTATTTAGTTCCGAGGCTTCACGAATGGGTTCCCTTTCAGCTGAAAGGTATCCCGGTGGTGGTGGTGTTCGCCAGAGCTCTAAGTAAAAATGACTTTGTACTCTGCTATGTTAAATTGGCTGGTTAATTCTGGTGTTATTTACCCTGTAATTCATTAGTTTTACTCTACCATTGGCAGCTGACAGGCTGTAATTTCATGCCTTGCAATAAAAGATGTCTCATAATCTGCTTCATTTAGCAGCAAGAGAATTTAATGAAATTAACTGCAGTCCTAATTATGCCAGTGAATACTAAAGACTGCTATCAAGTTTCCTCAGAAAAGGACAAGGTCCACCTCATGAAGGATTTAGAATATAATTTCCTGGGAAAAGTTGCAAATGTCTCCTTCTATTGGCCAACAAGGGCCAATTACAAGTGCTGATACGACTTTAATGAACTAGTTTGTTCTGAGTATGTCTTGCAAGGAATAATAATTTTTTATTTTTGAGCAAGTTTTTAGAGGTTTCTCTCGAATAGCTGATCTGTGGGAGTTTGTTATTTTGCTTCTGCATCGAAGAATTTTTTTCCTCGTCTTTTGTGGTGCCTTAGGCTGAGTGCTAACAGCTGAGGAGGCAGCTCAGATGCTACATGCTTCAAATATGGAGTGGCGATAGTGGGATTTGGAGATCTTCATCCCAGAGGACATTAGGCAATTTTATTTTTTTCACTTGCCATAATTCACTGGAAGTTCATAGCTCAATTACACAAACACGACAATTGAAAAGAAATAAGAAAACTCACAAAAAAAAACCCTGATGAAAGAGTGCTGACATTGCACGAAGGGAAAAGAGGAATTGATACTGAGGAGCACTCCTAGGGAAACTCTGAGGCTGTTCTTTGCAATTTTGTAAAGGTTTTTTTTCCTGATGCGTGCTTTTTTTGTGCATATTCATGACTTTGTGTTGGAAAGGTCTTTCTCTCTTTGCTGGCTGGGTTTTCTTGATTTCCATTCCAAAGTATTGGTTGATGTATTTGCCAAATGTGTGCTAACTGCTTTCTAAGCACTGCCACACTTAGACAACATGATGTGAAATGTAACCACCATTTTATGGCTTAAATGATGTTAAATGTAGTTAATTGGAAAAACTTTTAACTGCAGAGAATTTCCCTGTGAATAGCCTTCATAATAACCATCTCACTATAAAACGCAAAATGCTTTGCTCACAAGGACAACTGTACTATAAAGGTGAAGTGTATTGATCAAATTACCTGAGATAATAAACTTCGGATGAATAACTCCTCTATTGATGAATGGGACAAGTCTTCCTTTTTACCTAATATTGTTAGTGTGATGGGAAGGCAATTGAGAGAACAGTATTACGGAGTGTACGGTTGTTTCAAGCATGGTTTATATTTTTAAGTTAAATAGCTATGTGAAATTGTTGATGGAAAATGGCATTGGATTTTTTTACTGTTTCTGTTCCTGTTTCTTTTTTTTTTCAAGCTGTAATCTGTTCAAAGTACAATCATCTTCCTTCAGATAAAAAGTTATAGGACTATATAAAAGTGAATACGTATGGGGAAAGAGACTTAAAATGGTCAGTATTCTCAACAACTTGCAAAAAAGAATAAAGAAATAGCAATGAACTTCTCCGTACACATTAGTGAAAAGTGAGGTCGGAACACAACTGGATTTCAGTACTGGAGGTGCTCGTATCAAAAAGGGACCCAGAAAAGAGGAAGAAATGTGGTGGAAGGCAGCTTGGAAGCTGGGTTTTGTTGCTTAGCGTGTGCTCGTTCCTTCGCTTTCTGCTGAGTAGGAATTTCACGCATTTGTTAAAATTACAGTAAAGAAAAGCAAGATGATGGGTGTATCAGCCTTTTGGAACAGCTTGAGTTGTGGTTGTGACTAGAGATTTCAGCTACCTAGATAACTTCAGATACATAACTTGCAATAAACCTAATGCAGACCTTTTTTTATCTTTCAGAATGCGAACAGAAAACTCTGTATTTTTTATTCGATATATTGTAATCACCTGTAGTTGCATTTATGGGTGAAGAATAAAGTGAGAGCTGAAGAGAATTGGATGGCCTTAAAAGAACTTGTTAATGGAACATTTTTTAATATCCTCAGAATTGTTGGTTAAAGTGAGTAGAGACAATACAGAATATTCAGACGTGTGTGTTCTTGAAATGTGGAATATGCCATCAAGTAAAAAAAACCTGTAAGTTAAAAAGAACCACAAGGAGCTGATCAACTGTAGCATTCATATGACAAGCTTTAAAACTACTGCCCAAAAAGAGAGAGGTACGTATTTCAGGGGAAAGTACCTGACCGTAAAAGCAGGCATAAGCTTTTCAACTTAATGCAGAAGGGGAGCAAGGAAGTAATATGAAATACTAAAATAATAATTGGATTTAAAATTGGTTACGGTGAGGGAAAGTATGGAATTCGTATTTGTAATAGACATAGCTGCTCAGGACGGAAAGGCAGCTATATTATTGTTTGATGCTTTATCTGAAAGATAGCCAAAGTTGACTTGGCTACTAAATGTGATTCTAGTGTTCAAGAATTTTTCTTCTCAAATTTTTTAAGGTTTTGTCAAAGCAGACAGTCTTCAGTTAAATTAGTCCATGTAATATGTTTTAAGATCAGTAGACACAATGTTTGTAATCAAGTTTTTAAATGATGGAGTGAAAAAATACATGGTGTAAGTTTTTATAACAACAGATTTTTATCTTCTTGGGAAAGTCTCCAAAGATTGAACTGAGCAAGCTAGTATATACCGAAGCTCTCAGTCGGGTCTCAGCAAGTCAGGTGAGGAAGGAAACTAGATGCAGGAACAAGTTTCAGAAAAACACTGCCACGTGTAAGCATCAGAGAAGTGAAGGGAATCATTGGGCTACATCGTTCAAGTCCAAAAAACATAAGTATTTAGTAAGGTAAATCCTCTTTAATAAGGTAGTAACCAAGACCAAAATACTAGTTGCAAATACCATCATATAATCTTGTCTTTGCAGTGAAGAGCTTGTGTAATTTGAATTGGCTGGCCTGATTCTTTTACTGTGTTGTTCTTATTTCATTTGGTATATGTCAAGTATGGAAAAATGACCTAGAAGGCCACACATCTTGAATGAATCAAAATGTCCTATCATAAATATGCTTTACATTAATTTGAAGTAGGACATTAGTGTAGGAAACGGTCACAAAGCTGGGTTCTTTCATTCTACGTAGCGGAAGAAATTATTCTTTGAAGAAGTTCTGAGGCAATGTGAAATACCATGGGAGTGTGATCAGGCTGAGGCTTCACAGAGATGTAAATAGATACAGATATAGACACACACACACACATGTATATATCTGAAACCTTCGTATGAAAAAATATATATGTAAAAAACATTATCTTGTAGAAATGGAAAAGCTAGAGCAGAGGGCAACCAGAGTGAAACGGGGATTTGAGAATATCCGTGTATTCAAAAGGTGAGAGCCAGACAGGTCTGCAGTCTTTGGAAAGAGATTAAGAGGAGCCTTCTTTTAATGGCCAGGATTGATTCTGCAAGGCTGTTTGAGCTCGTGTCAAGCGCGACGCAAGGGGGCAAGAACTTAAGCTGGAGGAGAGGCCAAGCACCGCAGGAACACAGGTGGAATCTGAATAGCGATAAAACAGACATTTTTTTAATACATGACATGCAAAACTCAGTTTGGATTATTAGCAAGCGTTTGGCTGGGTAAGGGTTTTTAGAGTTCATTCCTTAATGCAATTCATTTTTGCTGGCTACCTTCGAACTTTGGAAGAATAATGTTTAGTTGATACCAGCGAGCTGCACCACCAAACTTTTAGCACCCAAAATTAAAAGCTCAATTTAAAATCAGAACTAGATCAGAAGCCCATGGAGGCAGAAGCTTGGCTGTGAAAAGGGGCTTTGATGTCCGTAATGTCTATTGTTTAATGTCTGGTTTTTGCTTTTAAATGCCAATGCACAGCATGGAGGCCTGGCCCTCCCATTGTGCAACAGAGGGTGCTTTGGGTGGTAGAGGGAGAAAAAGGAGAAATCTTCCATCCTGCGAGCACAAAGTTGACAGGTACGAAGGCTTTTGGAGATCTTTTTTAAGAAATTGTGCAGTAAAGTGTGCAAATCCGAAGTAAGCGTGCTGTGCGTGCATGTGTGCAAGGGAAAGTTAGCAGTCAGTCAGGTTTTATCTCTTAATGAATAGAGACTGCTGAAGTAAGGGTTAGGTAATTGAGTTTATAATTAATTAGCCATAACCCTCATCAGATAAAGCAGTTGTCGAGATTTTTTTTTTTATCTCCTTTCTCTCCCCAGGGCCTGCCCTTCTTTGTCCTTGCACTGACAGCCAGCACTTATCTTAGGCCTTCTCCAGGTCCGTGCCCATCAACCCCTCCTCCCTTGGGCTGATTTTTGGTGGTCAGCCGAGACCCTTATTGTCCTGTAAGGCTCACAATCAGCCTAGCTGTCGGGTGCTGGGATGATGAATTAGCGGTAGGAGTTAACATGTAGGTGAACTCCAGATTGGACTCCCGATAGCTGGCAGAGCGGCTTCTGTGTGTTAGTCACTCTCCCCGGCGCTGATACGCCGCTGACACTTTGCAACAAAGAGGTTAAAAAGGTAGATTTAGTAAAAGAAATGGTGCATTTCTCCAGAAAGTTAGGATGCTTACAAAGAACCCTTAATTTCTTCTGCTGTGCAATTCACCTCAACAATACCGAGAAAATAAATTAGATTTTGCACTGTTTCTTTTGGTGACCTTATCTCCCTTATATTGTGGGTTGAACTAGTTTGCTTGCAGTAGGGGTAGAAACTTTAGACACGTATCTTAAAAGCATCAAGATTGTAAAAGGTGTCTGGTCTCTCTGCCTGTTGAGCTAGATTAAGGGGATTCGGACATCGAATTTATCCTCTGTCAAAGCACTATCCTTTTACAGATATGTTGGGGGAAAAGGAGCTTTCTTGCTGTGTTTTTACTAAGCTTGTGGCATTGAGCTGTTTTTATAGATGGGTTTACCTGCTGGAGGAGAAAAAATGTTCAGAAACAAGTCGTGGGTTTTCTCTTCATCTGGAGTTTTTTAATTAGAGATGAAGACTCCCGTGTCGTACAATATTGACTTCAGGCTTCGGATGAGCACAGTTTCTCCTTACTCTGAGCGGCAGCACTAGAAAACGTAACTAAGTCTCTTGATGCCAGAAAGGCTTGATTCTTTTTGAAAATACATAAAGCGTTATTCTTTTGTGATCTCCTTAATTTCCAAGTAGATAGGTAAAGCTTTCCCTTTTCCTTGTCCTTTCAGCGGCAATACGCGGTTTTAGTTTGACTTCAATTCTTTTTGGACTCAAGCAGCAGAAGCTTCCCTGGGAACACGTATGCCTTTCTAGGATCTTACTGAAAGTTAAATCAGTAATATATTAGTTAACCTCCATTTAAGATGACAGTGTAACTGCATAAAAGATATTACTGGTGGCAGAACAAACCTGTTCCATTTTGGAATAATAGCTTAGCAATTGTCCTAGTGGGTCTTACAACCCTGCAGCTACTGTGCTGTAATGCTTGTGGTTTGTGAAGTTCTTCACTTACACGAGATGTGTACTTTATCCAAGGACGGGAAAGAAAATTTTCACGTACCTCACTGCTAACCGATTGATCTAACGGAAGAATAAAAGAAGCAATTCTGTGGCTTATGTTTTGGCAGGAGTTGAGACGGGAAATTCCAATTAGAGCTGCAGAAACTTTTGTGTGTATGCGTCCCCTCCACCAAGAGGGCATTAAAATATTGGAGCAAGTATCTAAGAGGGCTGTGAAATCTGTCCTTGGAGATGGCTCCAAGGGTGGGCTGGAGATGGCTCCTCAAAGATTCAACTGGACAAGGCCCCAAACCTGATCCACATTGGCCTGTCTCTGAGCAGAGGGCTAGGTTGCATGACCTCCAGGGGTCTTCCCAACATGTGGTGTTCTGATTCTATAAATGTAGGTGGTGTTCATGTATTCTAGCGAGTAAAGCCACGTTTTATACATTGCTGACATTGGCGTTTCTGGAAAACTAGCGAGGTATGTTCGTATTTCAGTGAATTTAGTTTCTCTTAGGACAGTTAAAATAGGAAGAAAAGATCGTTGGAGGATCACTTCTGAGAAGAGTGAAAATCAATGAAGCCCTAGTCTAAGGTCCTCTGTTCTCAGTGGCAGTCTTGCTGCAATGCAGGTTCTGCTCACTGCTGATGGCAGTGCTGCTGCTCTTCTGAAGGGCTTCATGGAGGCAATTTGCTGGCATTTTTCACTAATGGACAGATGAGAGGAAAATACAAATGTCCAAGGAAGCCCAAACACAAAATAGTCTCTGTACATGAGTCTTAATCCCAACCCCCTCCAAAAAAAAAAAAACCACCAAACAAAAAAACCCCCAAACCCTGTGTATTCTTAGACCACATGTAGTTTACGGAGACAGAGCTGGCAGCTGGGATATTGAAGTACCTTGGCCAACCTCTCTGGCCTCATTTCACTAATTCTGTGATGATAAAATGAAAACCTTTGTGCTGGTGATGAACAATCGTTCCAACTTCTTTAACACAGCATGGGGAACCTCTTGTAGCTTGCATGGGTTTTCCTACATGTGGCTTCTTGTTGTGGGTCAGAGTGGCTGGGTTTGCATCTTAAAGGGAGCAAACAGCCACCTTGTCCCCCAGAGAGGCACTTGGTTGTGTTCTATGTGACAGACCAAGCATGAATACCGTGGAAGGAAAGAAGATAATGATCATCTCTATAATGTAAGATTCGTGCCAGAATTTTTTCTTCCTCCCACAAGACACAGTCCTCTACAAACTTCACCAATGTGGGCCCTTCCCATGGGCTGCAGTTCTCATGAACTGGCCCAGCCTGCGGTCCCTCCCGCAGGTGCAGCCCCCCAAGCCCAAGGGGGTCCCCAGCCCTGCCCCAGCCTGGGTTCCTCTGCCCATGGGCCACCAGCCCTGCCCGGAGCTGCCCCAGCGTGGGCTGCCCATGGGTCACAGCCCCCTGTGGGCACCCCCTGCCCTGGGGGGGTCCGTGCTGGGCAGCGGGTGAGGGTCTGCTCGCCTGGGGCCACCATGGGCTGCCGGGGAGCCTCTGCCCCGGCACCAGGAACCCCTCCTGCCTGCCCTGGGGGGCTGCAGGGCTGCTGCTCCCACATTTTCTCACTCCTCCCTCCAACTGCTATTGCTGTTGCACAGGGGTGTTTCCCTGCTTAAATACGTTGTCCCAGAGGCGCTGCCACCATCGCTGATGGGCTCAGCCTTGGCCAGCATTGGGTCTATCTTGGAGCCAGTGGCATTGGCTCTGTCAGACGTGGCAGAAGCTTCTAGCAGCTTCTCACAGTAGCCACCCCTGTAGCCCTCCTGCCTCCAAAACCTTGCCAACGCAAACCCAGTGTACATAGCCTTTGGTCAAATGGCTAAATTTCTTGGTTCTAGTGTGTCAACAATAACTTTGTTATTTTGCTGGAGATGTGGGAAATACCAGTTAGATTTGTCACGATGCCAGTACCCAGTTGTCTTGTCCTGGTGCTGTGGCACGTCACTAGTACACTGGCTGGAAAACCGAAGCCGCAGTTCAATGTGGTCTGGTCCGGTGGAATGTCCACAGTTGTGACGCGTGTCGTTACACCCCTGGAGAGCTATCGGTGAAACCCCAAAGTGCTCTGGTGATTCAAGAGTAAAACTTGGCACTGAAAACAGAAGCCAAGGCGGGTGCTGTAACCAAATTTTCTTTGCTGTTTTCAAAGCGGTGGTTTTCCCGGGAGGTATTTTTGCTAATTGCTAATAACAGTATTGCCATTGTTTTTAAGTGTCTGTGAGTATGGAAGATAGGCAAACGTTTCTGAAAGACTGGGCAAGAGTCATGAATGCAAATAAACATCCTTTTGAGATCGTAAGCCGGCACTGATAGCAGCTAATACTGTGATATTACAGGCAGTTCAGTGCGCAGGCAGTGCTGCGGTCCTAGAAGGCTGTGATGTTTTGCATGTAGCAGTCAGTTTTCTGCTTTTCCAGGGTATTGTTTGTTTTTACATCTCTAGGATACACCATGAGGTCTGTACCATTTTGTTTTGCTTTTTAAACACTCAAATGATGGTACCTTTTTACAGGATGTTCTCCGGAGAGATGCTCAGGACAGTGATGGAAGCTGTCAAACAGTGAAAGCTTTTAAAAGTGGGGTTTTTTTAAATAACAAGCTTGATGTGATAAGAGGAAGGATGGGATGACTGGACTTAAGACTTGCCTCCTTGCAGGTAGGAATTTGAGGGTCTTTGAGGCATTCAGACTTGTGAAGAAGCAGTTTAAGGGCGGCGATAAGATAGAAAACCTTCTGGTTTAGGCAGTCTGGATAAAGGTGCAGGGATAACATAAATTACGACACATTTGCAAATCTGTTCTGTTTGTAGGAAACAAAGAGCGTAGGCTTTTTTCCTGGAAGATGTCATTGAAAGAAAGCTGTGATTTCCTGGGCAACATCAGTGCTTTTTTTCCCCACTCTAGTGATTTTGGGGCAGGGATTGATGGGCCCCTCTTCTTTAACGAGTTTTCTAAATTGATTTCATCATTGCTTTTTGTCACTTTTGTAGAACTAACATGGAAATGACAAAAAAAAAGTCCGACTGACACACCCGAACACGAGGTATTAAAGTTGGTAGAACCAAGTATCATCAGCAGCCATAATTGACAAATAATACCCCTCATAAATACTGCCAGTCTTTTCAATTAGTTTTCATCTCAAATTCAGGATGCAAAATGATGGCCTGTCAACTGACAATGGATGACAAAAATTAATAAATTGTCTTCTAAATAGTATGGACACTTAAGAAAAATTGGGCAGCCAATTTAGCACAGCATGAACCGGGGGGAACCTTTTGTACTGTTGCCTTGCCACTAATGTTGTCTGGGTCTTTATTAATGGTGCTTGGCTGCTGCTGACAGTTTTGTTGCTACTGGCAACTTTCTTCATTAAAATTAAAGCCAGCGTCAAATCCCATTAGCCGCACTCTGGGTACCTTGCATTTTTATTTTTTTTTTTTTTTTTTTTGTCTTTACAAACACGTTCTTTATCTATAGAAAGTTGGAAAAGGTGGTTAAAAATTAGTCTTTCGTCTTGTCTGTGGCTGATTAGTTAACTAAATAATGGATTATATTTTTTTTGAGGGAGATTGTCTCCAACATCTTATAACATGTCTAGTCTACAGCAAAGTAACTGCACAGAGAAATCCATAAATGATCTTTATAAATTATCTTTTCTGAACATAGTGTTCTTCTGTATCGCCTGCAAGCTAGTTGGTTCTCAGATACTCTCTCATAAAACAATAATAGTCTCTGGAGGAGCGCAGCTCGCTTGTATGGTGTTCTTCTGTTGCCTCTTCAACTAAAATATTAATGATGTTGCATATATGCTTAAAGTTGAGTGATCAACATGTGTGAAAGACTACTTTTGTAGGGAAAATATGCTCTGTGTCTTTACATGATTTTTGGGAGGAGCGAATATCTTTGTTTCTGGCAACATCTTTTGGTTTTCTGCTTTAAATTTGTGGATTGACTCCTTCAGATGCAAGTCTTCCTTTGTAGAAATATGTAGCGCTGGATAACAGCCTTTGCTATACCTGCTGTCTCTACAGAGTACTTTTAAATGTTGAAATGCTGAGTGACCAGTGCATGAAGTTATGTGAGGTATGTCAAAGCAACCCAGACTCTGTATTAGAGACCACACGTAAAGAGTTGACCCTGACTTAAAGGCTTCACATGGAAAGACCTGAAACTACCAGAAACATCTCTCAGACTTGCTGCCAGAAATGCCTGAAGCAGACCATGGTCTAGCCGTGTGCTTCTACTAATGGGGTACTTTTTAGGGAGCATCGCACTTTGCCGCTGCCTTGTACACCAGCTATTTCTAGGGGCAGACATTTCCAAGAGAATTTAGTCACTGCCACCTTCATTACAGCATCTTCTGTTAATTGTACTCCTCTGGCTTTGTGGGCCAGACTGCCCTAGATAGCGTCGTGTAACGTGCCTTTTCTGACATCGTTTGGGTGTGAGCCGGTGATCCAAAAATGTGTCATCTGCTTCCTGATCCTAGGTGGAAATGCCTTGTGAAATGCCAAGTACAGCTTGGGTTTACATCTGTGTGATGGGTTGGGTTTACATGCTGGCACGTGCTTGGGAGTGGGTAGAGAGGTAGGATGAAGCTTCCGTTGACACCTTATTTTTGCTCTTACGGTGATCAAAATGTCTTTTGATTCACAAAGTAGGAAGTGAGATGGTTCGTCTCGTGTCCAGGCTTTGAAGCAGCAGCACCGTGAAACTGTGGGTAAACCCAGGCTGAAGTGTAAGGGAGCGCCGATGGGTTCGTTGCAGAAAACCAACAAATGGCACCACATGCTAATATCTTCCGATGCGCTATTTTCCTATCGGTATAAATAGAGCGAGCGCTGTATACGAAACACCATTTAAACATTTGCTTAAATGGTTATGTTTGGGAATTATTTATATGGTAAGTGAAAAACAATTAACAGTTTAAATGGTCTTTTAAACTGATGCACTTACAGCAATTTTTTGACTAAAATGCGTGCTGCGTGGCTCAAATCTGAATTTCAATTCAGCTGAAATGTAGATTAAGTGACCCTATCGTTCTCAAGAATGGATACTTTATAGAAAGAAAATAAACTGGTGACATTGAATTAGCATCCGTCTATTAAATCCTAGTCGCGCCTTAGCTTTTCTGCTAAATCTTCTTGGTTTAAAAAATAAAAGAAAAAAGGTGTCAGTAGTTAATTGTTGACTGAAGCTTAATATCTGTTGAAGCAAATGAGCCATGAAATATACTACATAGGAAGTATTGTTTCTGGAGTGATTTTAACATTAAAACAATATAACAATTTTTAATTTGCTGACACAATATGCAGAATCCTTTATTTTGCAGTTGCACTGATTAATGCTAAGCTTGGTAAGTGGGGGAGAGGAGGAGTGTACGCTGTATATAAGGCAAAGCAGGCCCAGACAAAACAAAACTAGCCTTTTTTTTTCTCGGAAGTACTGTTTGGAGGCATACTAAATAAATTTTGGGTTGTCTCTGGTTATTATTTCAGGAATCCTAATAATAATGTGGAGGTACCTTGTGGAATCTTCAAATATATAGTATAGGTTAAGCAAGTGAAGAGGTTTCAGCAACGTTGAAAACACGTTTGTGCTGAAGAGAGGTGCCATCCTCCTCCTCCTCTGACCTTGCTGGTGCTGTGGGTTGCTGCTGGAACTGGGGAGGTTCTTTTCCTCTCGACGAGACGTTGAGTTGGTCTTTGAAAGGTGAAAACCCACAGACCCTTGTTTTCTGTCTGCTGATCAGCAGAAGTCATCTAAGGTAGTCTACGTCTGGTTTTGTTGTGGGAAATTTTATAGCCAGTCAAATGCATTTCTTCTCTCAAAGCACCCAATAGTGTGAGTCAAGTCCTTGACCAGCACTAGAAGATTTTTGGGTGAATTAGCTACGTATTTTTATATATTTCAAACTGAAGCCAGAATGATTTTGATTTCAGATGATGAGGTACAGGTAGATTGATC